>NC_141675.1:155976730-156289230 GCF_028749965.1 Puma concolor | reverse complement strand
GTGGGTCTTATAGTTCAAGTGCTCTGCTGTTGCCCTGGGGCTAGTCCCTCCCGGGCCCCAGCCCTGAGCAGCATCAGAAAGGCATACCAGCCTTTCTTGGGCAGCTCTGGGAGGGGGAGACGGTAGGTTCGAGAAGAGAAGTGGTTCTCCCCGGCCGGAGCAGGCACAGAGCAGCACCGTCGCGCACTGACGTTAAAGTTCACAGACTGTCCCACTCACCGCAGCCTGGGATGATGTCAAAACCAGGGGGCTGGGCGGGGGAACACGGCACCAAACACGCTCTGGTGATTGACCAGGATATTCAGGTTGGGGACCACCTGGCAAGTAGCGGTAGCAAAGGTCTCGGCCCCAGCCTCTCGTTAAGATCTGCCACGGTTCACACTCCACAGAGCCGGGCACGGAGGACCCGAGTGTGAGTGCTGGGTTTCTTCCTTCCTATGCCCGTCCCTGCTCACCGCCCCCCCCCCCCCCCCCCCCCCCCCCCCCCGCCAAGCGAGGGGCGCCGGCCCCTGGGCTCAGGTGCACTGTGACTTCGTTGCCAGCACATCTCCTTTCTCGACACACGCCTGAAGCCACAGAGGGGTTGGACACCTGGCTTCCTTAGCAAACAACTGGTTTGGCACTTGACTGCCCCACCCCCAGCGCTGATTAGCCAAGTCACCCTCTCTGTCCAGGTCACTGAACCTGAATCCAGTTCTCCCGGACTCTGCTTGCCAGAGGCATTTCACTGCCGCCGAGCCTGGCTGCTGATTACAAAAGCGTGGGCGGGGCGGTGGTGTTATTAAGGCTTCTTGCTGACACCTCAGCAGAAAGGGAGCAGAAAGGGAGCGGGTCGATTCGGAGGAGAGAGAATCCTTGCCCCTGAGCTTACGCTTGGGTGGCCGTGTTCTTGGAAACATAGACTCTTAACCCTGGACAAGTTTTCCTTCCCTTCCTTCCTTCCTTCCTTCCTTCCTTCCTTCCTTCCTTCCTTCCTCCCTTCTTTCCTTCCTTCCTTCCTCCCTCCCTCCCTCCCTCCCTCCCTTCCTTCTTTTCTTCCTTCCTTCCTCCCTCCCTCCCTCCCTCTCTCCCTCCCTTCCTTTATTCTCAATTATCATGGGAATCAGGAGTTCAGAACGTCCCCACACGGGCCCTGCACTGGACACTCTGTGTGAGACCTCCAGGCCCGTCTCCTGTGGCTGCGCTCTAACATCTGAGATCAGGTGGACAGCGGCACTGTTGTCTCTTGCGGGAAGAGAGGCACCGGATGGGCATTCTGTTCCACGGAACGGTACTAGTCACGCATGTGGGCCACACCGGCAAAGAAAGTGTACTTACTACCTCATGAAAATCCAGGGTCAGGAATGGCTGGATCCAGGTGTTCGCAGTGTTACCTCTCCTTGATGTTGGCTTTACTGCTGGGCCAAAAATGGCCCGAAATCTCCAAGCCTAAACAATCTTAGCTCAAGGATCCCAGTAGAAGAGCTTTTTCTCCCAATAGTTTTCCTTTCCCAATCCCCAAGCATCATTCGTAGGTTCTTAGACGCCCTTCCCCCACCACCCCTACGTTTTAACAGCTGTGAGAGTTGATGGCATTGTGCAACTGAAACTGGCAGCATATTTTCTCCTTTGGAGGTGCTTAAGATAATGGGGCATCTTGCAGTTCATGGTATCTCAGAACGTTTGCAATATGGCGGCCCCTCTCCCTGGCTGTGTCCACCCTTAACGCCAATCATGGCAGGCAGGGGAAGAGAATGTTCTGGCCCAGCCTGGTTGATCTCGTCCCCGAACGTGGGGTTGGTAGTTTCCCAAAGGAAGATCGAGATGCTCCTACTGGAAAAGGTGGGCTAGAGGCTGGGTAGTGACAGCCACCGGTGTCCTCACACGGGGGGGCCCTCTGTGGAGCGTCCACAGAACACCCGGAGCCAGCTGTGAGTGATTTGGAGCCGTGTGGGGTGTGTGGCTTTGCGTTTTCTCAGGGAAACAGATAGTAGGCTCCCCGATCCAGAGAGCCCCTGGGAGAAGGGGACTGAATGTTCTGGAAAGGTGTTGCTGGAAGCCCAACAATGCAGTCACTGCCCGATGGCTTTGAAGCCGCAGCAGGTGGGTCACAGAGACAAGCTGGGGGCCACCTGCTAGATGCATCAGAGGTGGGGGACAAGCCCCAGGTGCCAGTGCTCAGTGGAGCCCCCGGACGACGTCTAGAATGAAGAGGGTTGTCTTTAGCCGCTGACCACTGCCCGGAAGGGGAGGCAAAGAGCCAGCATCCCAGCACCGGCCAGGCTCCCTGCTGAGGGGACGGGTTGGGGACAGTGTCCCTCACCCCAGCAGGACCCGCAAGGCCACCCTCCTAATTGAAGGGAAGAAGCCACCGGATAAGAGGGGAAGGCCTGCAGGAACAGTCCCCTGGCTCAGGTAGCCACTCTGCTGAACATAGGAGGGGAAGAACATTCTGGAGCCTCCTAGGGAGGCAGCTGCTGCGGGCCACGCGGAGGAAGAGACTAACAAAGACTAAGTTGTCGCCCAGGTTAATGGAAAGTGCTAAACTCTACATTTAAAATGTCTGCCTCGGGGCGCCTGGGGGGGCTCATTCGCTTGAGTGACTTGGGCTCAGGTCATGATCTCGTGGTTCAGGAGTTCGAGCCCCTCCTCGGGCTCTGTGATGGGCTAGGAAGAGACAAAAGCAAGCCGGCTGCCGGACAGGAGATGCTCTTGGTTACCGGTTTCCACACCGGGGTATGTGCAGTTAAAAGAGGAAATATATGGTCGTGCGTGGTTCCTCCCAAAGCGTGAGTGGTGCTGCCCCAGGGAGCCGGGCGGGTTCGTCAAGCCTCCGTCCCTCTGTGACAGCCAAACAGAACGCGGTCTCCCTGCGGGCGTCTTCCTTCCTCCTCACTGCCTGGCCCAGCCGTCCCACTGGCAGGACCGGGAGGGGCTGGGGGTCGGGGGGGGGGGAGGTGGCCCGTGGGCAGGAAGGAGACCTCGGCGGTGGCAGCTGTCCCCTCCGGGGCTGCGGCCACGGGACCTCGTTTTTCTTCCTGTCCTCCCTGGGCAGCTGGGGGAAAGAGGCGACACACAGTGAAGGCCCTGCTCCTTGATGAAGGCCGACCAGCTCCCCAGGAGAGCACCTTCCCCGCCTCTGCCTCTCCTGTGCCTCCCAGGGATGAAGCCAGATGGGGAGGGACTTGCCTCGTGACGGCTGTCCCTGGGGAGGGCGCAGGGCCGTGTGAGACCCCGTCCGCGCCTTCGGGGTGGTGACGCTTTAGCTGGGGGGAAGGAGAGGCGAGTGACGTGGGATGATGCCAGCGGGGTGGAAGACAGGCGGCTCCCACACCCTGGCTCTGTGAGCTCAGAGAGGGGGAGACAGGGGCCAGCTGGAGCTGGTCTTTCCGGGGTGGATGGGAAGGGGGGGAGGGGAGCAGATCTGGGGGAGGGAGGGCACCGATGGACGCATCCCAAGGTGGGGGCTTGGAAACACCCTTTCACGGAAACGGGGAGGATGCGCTGTGTTTCCCTCCAGCCAGAGGTCCGGCGGACGCGGAGGGGCCTGCCTGGTCCAGCTGGTGAAGCGGATCCCAGCCTGTGTCTGGATGTTGTTGCCTGTGGACGGCCCCGGGCCTGGGGGACAGCACGCGGGAGACGGCATGGGTCCGTCAGCCGGCTGTGCGGTCTGCGGACTCTTCCTTCTGGTCCGCGATGAGAAGCCCAGAGCCTGAGAACGAGCATGCGGAAAATGTCCAGCCACCCGACGGAGTGACTGCATGACCGCGGGATCTGACAGGAATACTTTCGGGGTGAAGGCAGCAGCCTCTGAAGGCCGAGGAGACGCCCGGGGCAGAGGTGGGGACTGCTGGCCGCCTTTCTGGGAGCAGTTAGACCAGGCCTCTCCCCACCCTGCCCTGGGCCCCTGCCGGCTCTCTCCCTGCCCCACGCCAAGGACGGGACCGGCTTGAATCTGGATGCGCCTGACCCAACGACTCTGGCACATCTGGAGGGGGGCTGGGGAAGGGGCTCAGCGGAGGAAATCAGGTGGATTCCATGAAGGGGAGAACCGGGCCAGCTGGCTCTCCAGCCTTCACCCCTCTGTCAGCACCCGGCTCCTGCAGGGGGGAGGAGCCCTGCAGCCCAGGCGGGCAGAGGCCACGCCCCCATCATCCCGCAGAGCCTCGTCCAGATGCATGGGCCCACCTGTGCACACAGGGTCTCCAAACGTCGGTTACTAACTCATGTCTGGGAAATAAGCGGGGAACCCACTAGACGCAAAGAATGCCCCTCGTGGGGAGACAAAGACACCACCCCAAGCCACCAACCAAGCCGGGGGTGGGGTGGGGGGGCTGAGGGGGGGGAAGAAAATGGAGACAAAGCATGGATCAGAAGAGAAATCTGTAAAATCTAGAAGCATTTCAGAGAGAAAACAGGACATTTAAAAAAATTTTGGGGGGGCGCCTGGGTGGCTCAGTCGGTTAAGCGGCCGACTTCGGCTCAGGTCACGATCTCATGGTCCGTGAGTTCGAGCCCCGCGTTGGGCTCTGTGCTGACAGCTCGGAGCCTGGAGCCTGCTTCCGATTCTGTGTCTCCCTCTCTCTGACCCTCCCCCCGTTCATGCTCTGTCTCTCTCTCTCTCAAAAGTAAATAAACGTTAAAAAAAATTAAAAAAATTTTTTTTAATGTTTATTTACTTTTGAGAGAGAGAGAGAGAGAGAGAGAGAGAGAGAGAGAGAGAGAGACAAAGTGTGAGTAGAGGAGGGGACAGAGAGAGAGGGAGACATAGGATCGGAAGCAGGCTCCAGGCTCCGAGCTGTCAGCACAGAGCCCGACACAGGGCTCGAACTCATGGACCGCGAGATCATGACCTGAGCCCAAGTCGGACGCTTAACCGACTGAGCCACCCAGGTGCCCCCAAAACAGGACATTTTAAGTAGATGGAAAGCAGGACGGGAATGTATGCGTGCATGCACACACACTTAGAGGGCAGAAGTTGAAAAATTTGTAAATGTGATGAGAGAAGACTCTTCAGGAAGGGAAAGGCAGAATCATTCCAACATCCCCGTGACAGGAGGGCCGGGGACGGAGTGAAGGAAACACCCCCAGGCTACAGGACAGGGCGGTCACGTGGAGGTGGCAGCAGGTGCGCAGAGCATCCCTGGCCGGATAGCACGCACAGCACTGGCGCCACACCCTGGAACAGCAGGAGGGCGCTCAGAGGCCCTTCCGCAGCTCCCCGGGCGGGACTTAAACCCACAGCATCAGGCTTCTAGACAACAAAGCAGAAGCCAGAAGGCAAACAATGCCGGCAACATTCTGAGACAAGTGCCCTAACTTCCTCCTTTAAGCCTCAGCGTCCCGCCCACGTGCCGGGCTCCCTTCCCCCTGCGCTGTTCTCTGCACCGCCCACTACCGCGCGGGAGCCGAACCTTCTAGCTGCAGGGTGGAGCTGACTTCGAGATAAGTCCGTTCTGTAGTGAGCCGTCCATGGGCATTTTGCTTTCACTCACTGTGTTTCATTTCCAAGAGCTCGACTTCCTTCCTTCCAAATCTGCCTTGCGTTGTTCAGCACGTGTCCCGTGTTCAGGTCTTAGCTTTCCACCTGTCATCATTTGAAATGTGTTTACTTAAAGCCGTTATCTGATCATCTTATTGCCTGAGAGTCTCAGGAATCTCGTCTCTCTGTTTATCAGGCCTGCCGGTCGATCGTCTCCTCGTGTGTCATAATTTTGGATTGTGAACTTATGTTCAGCAGGGCCGTGCCTGTGGGAATCGTATGTGCCTGGGCCGAGGACGTGTTTGTAAGAGGTTCGTGTTTGTAAGAGATTCGTGTTTGTAAGGCTCGAGGTCGTCCTGTGATCACTCTTATGTGGATTTTAGGGCTGGGAAAGGGACAGACCCAACAAGACAAAATTCTCAAGGGGAATTGCTTTCCATCTGGGGCACAGGCTGGGACAGATATGCCTTAGATGGGTGTGTTTCCTCAGGGCCCTTCAAGGGGGTCAGGTGCAGCCATAGCTCCAGGCCTTACCTCCTGCCCCTGAGACGTTCGGCCCAAGCCCCCTCGTATGGGACGGCGCTGGTCTTTATGTCTCTGTTAGCCTCTGGAGATTTTGGTCCTTTCCTTCCTGCTATGTTTAGCTAATCATTTAAAAGGAACCTCCCATTTCGTACAACCTTCCTAGCTGTGTGGTAGAAATTTCCCATTCCAGTCCACACAAGCCACGGGCGCGTCGCCTCATAACTGACCATCCTAGCGATGTACACGCAGTGAAGTTCGATTTCATTCTCGGCGATAGGACTCACGGGGTGGCAGTGGGCGTGGGCGAGGTTGTTACGAACGCCGTCTTGCGCCTTCGGAAATTAATACCTAAAACGTCAAACAGGAAAAGCGAACCAATGGCGGTGTGAGCATGTGATGGGCGAGCACTGGAAGAAAGGGCGGTGAGATTGGACCGTGGCCACCTGCGTGGGAGAGCTGGCTCGGGGTGGGCCGGCCGTGGGCCCAGAAGCTGTGGCCTTCTCTCTGGGGGGGGCGGTTCCCCAAAGTACCAGAGTCAGGGGGATGTGTTGTCACTTTTCAGGGCCACTGCCTTGACTTTTGCCATTAACACAAGCTGTCTTGTGCATCTCCCCGTGCGTGTGACGGGGCAGGTGCTGGGAGCTTCCCCGCTGTCGGGCGGGAGGAGGGGGGATGCGGATCAGTGATGGCCGGCTGACGTGCACCTCAGTGGACCCCGAGGCCCACCGCATTGATTTAGAACCGGTCGCCTGACTTTGTGATGCATCCACGCCGACTTTCTCTTCTCCACGCAGCTAAACCTCTGCGCTCATGGTGGCTTCTCGGGAAGGCAGCATGACCAGGGACATTTGCTCCCCGTCCCTTTAGCCCCGAGTGGGAATAACCGATGTTTACTCGATGCTGAGTAACTGGGCGGGACTTTTTCTCCACCCAGACTTCGGATTAGCCTCCCCAGGAAGCAGAGGCCTTTGCCTGGGACCGTGGATCAGACCCTACCCCGGCCTCCTCCAGCTGCCTGGACGTGGGGGCAAACCTCGCTTGGGGGGCGGCAGAAGGCATGGGGACCTTTATCCTTCCGCTGGCCACCGCAGGGAGAGAGCACAGCGCTCGGTCAAGGCCGTGGCCTGCCCCTGCCATTCCTGACCTGGTGCCCTTGGTCCAGTCGCGATGCCGGGACACTGAGCTGGTCTAAAGTTTCATGAACCGTGAAGCACTATCGCAGGCACATGGCTCAAAAGAATTGCAAACAAAGACTCAAAGAAATACAGGTGCACATGCTCTGGGTGCTGTTCCCGACGGCCCGGAGGGGAGACAGCCCCATGTGCCTCAGCGGGCGGACGGACGAACAAATGTGCTCCGTCCGGACGCTGGAGTATTATCAGCCGTGAAAGGGACGGAGTCCTGAGGACGGGCGACAGACACGGGAGGTCACGTGTTACATGATTCGATGTGCGCGAAGCGTCCAGAACAGGCAAATCCACGAGACGAGGTTGGCGTCGGGCAGGTGCCCGGGGAGGCGGATGAGGAGGCGCGGCTGAACGGGTCGAGGGTTTCGCTTTGGAGGGTGGGAATGCGTGAGCTGGACGGAAGCCGTGATTGGGGATGGCTCCCTGGATCTTGTGTGCATATCACCTCAATAAATTTTTTAAAAACGGGGGCGCCCGGGTGGCTCAGTCCGTTAAGCGCCCAGCTCTTGGTTTCGGCTCAGCTCATGGTCTCGCCGTTCGTGGGATCGAGCCCCGCGTTGGGCTCCGTGCCGACGGCGTGGAGCCCGCCTGGGATTCTCTCTCTCTCTCCCTCTCCCTCCACCCCTCTCCCTGCTCTCCAAGCAAAGAAAAGCTCAACAGAAGCAAGGGCCACGCCAGCCGGAACCTGAAGCAGTGCCAGCAAATGGCCGGCGTGTCACCGTTTGCTTCCGTCCCGCCAACGAGGCGGTGGGTGAGTTGGCTCGCCAGGAACTGAGCCCAGGTGCTCCTGTTCTCCACGCTGACTTCTCTCTTGTTTTGAGATTTGCCCAGTTGCTTTTCTAGGTGCGTCACCGTCACGGAAGCCAGCTAGGCCCGCTATGCAGCGCAAAGAAGCCAGACTAAAGCGTTCACCCTTTCATCCGCCTCCCCTGTCCTTGGGTAGATGCTCCTCGCGCAGGACCGCGTTCCTGCCGAGCACCGGGGGTCACCTCCTGTCTTCTCGGTTAGAAAGGGCAGTGTCGCCGAGTTCACTGACTTCCCCGCGCCTCTGGTCACCTTCTGAGGGACGTCGGGTGGTGAAGACAGCCGGCTTCGGGGAGAGGGAAGGGAGGAGGCTCAGAGGTCCCCGGCCCGGGGAGCCGGCCTTCGGGTGGCTGCTGGGTGACAGTCCTGGGGGGCCAGCGCGCTGGGGTGTCTCAGTGCCCGGCTGCTGGGAGTCACCTTGATGCTGGTGGGAAATGGTGCTGTGGGGACACAGGGAGCCGCCTGGGGTCACCCCCAGAGTCAGTTCTGGACCCTTTTGGGGGGCCAGCTGGGCAGTGGCTTAGAACAGCATCCCTTCCTGTGGCCCCAGCATGCGAATGAGGTGCTAATGAGGAGTGAGCCTCCTGGCCTTTTCTGGATTCTTCCCAGCAGATCCACGAGCTCTCGGGACCCGGCTTATCTGGACTGGAGAGAGGGGCTCACACTGGGGTGGTGTTCAGGTCCCCCGTCCCCACCCTGCGCTCCTGCCATTTCCACGCTCCCCGCGAGGCTTCCACCCCAGGCCAACTCCACCATGGGAGCTTTGTCTTCGTGGGAAAGGGGCGGCTCAGGCAGTGGGCCCCCAAACCACACCTTTTGGGGCAGTGCTTCTAAAACAGCAAAACAAAAACACTCCCCAAAAGGCCGAGGAGATTGCCACAGAGCTTTTGGGGGCGTGCTTCCTGGTGACTATTAGCTGCGGCCGTCACGACCACCACGCCCTGGCCGTGGCGATGTTGAGGACGGAGAGGTGGGGCTGGCATATTCAGGGGGAGTCTTTCAGGTTATTTCGCTCAAATCTGACCCTTCCAGAAGGCTTCTGTGAGCTCTGACCAGCCTGGGGACCTGTGTGGCTGATGCTTGTCACCAACACCTGTCAAGGGCTTGGCCTCCTTCCTGGTTGTGGGGAAAAGAGCAGCTCAGCCCTCCCGAGACTCCGTGTTTGCCAAGGCTCTCCAGAGAAACATAGCAAGAGGATGCGGGTATATAAATATTACGAGGTTTGTTTTAAGGAATCAGCTCACACAATTACGGAGGCTGCTGGGTCCCAAAGCTGCATGGGGGCCGGAAGATTGCGGACCCGAGGAGGACCCGATGTTGTAGTCCAGATCCGAAGGACAGCTGCTGGCAACATGCCCTCTGCTTCAGGGGAAGTCAGCCTTTGGCTCTATTTACTCCTTCAACTGATTGGACATGGCCCACCCCCGTTATGGAGGGCAATCTGCTTGACTTTGAATTAATTCAAATGTTAATCTCATCCTAAAGCACCATCACAGTAACATCCAGAATAACGTTTGGCCAAATGTCTGGGCACTTTGGCCCGGCTAGCCTGACACATGAAATTAGCGGTCATATTCTCCTTCCCCTTACCCTTCTAAGCAGCCTTGTGTGCCCAGGGCAGCACAGGATTGCTAAATTGCTCAACCCAGGCTCCTACTGGGCGCCCCTTCCACTGGATGAATGTCATTGTCCTCGCTTGGCATCCAGGTAAGCTCAGGGGACAGAAGGGACTGGTTCCCCCAGGGGTACCCGTGGTGCCGGGCCACACTTCCTATCTGCAGAGAAGCATCTGGAGGGAGGGGTTAGCACAGATAACCACGCAGCTGCCGGGCTCGCGAGGCACCAGAACCGCTTCTACTCAACTGGGCGCATTTTTCCCTCGTTTATCAAAGCTGGTGTGGCCTGTTGGGACCTGCCACAGGAAACTGTCACCTAGACCTACCCAAGCAAGGCCTTCCTGGGGCGGGCCGGCCCCGACCTTCAAGTGGCCTCCCCGCTGTCCTCACGGGGCCTCTCTGCACTGTCAGCCCAGGGGAAGGGCTCCCTGGGGTCCCCCCTCCCCTTGGAAGGAAGCTTCTGGGGGCCTGCCAGAGTCAGGGCATCGAAGCCAGGGGCCAACTTGCCTTGACCTTGTTCATTAAAACAGAAGTCAATGCCACCATTCCCAGGGGCTGAGGAGGCGGTGGCCATTCTGTCTGTCCCCACCGAGGACCCTGACTGTGCTTCAGGGACCAGGCGCAGCGGTGGGAGCCCGGACCTGGGCTTCTCACACACAGGGAGGAGTGCGTTCAAAGGCATGAGGTGTTGGTTTTGGGGAGACCCGGGGCTGACCCCTGTGTAGCCCACAGTGCCCGGCATGTGAAAAATGTGGGCGGGATTGTGGGGTCCCCCCGTCCTTACAAAGGGCAGGTCCATCCCTAAGCGTCGCTGGCTTGTTAAGGCTGCTTTTGCAGGCTTAGCAAATAAAAACACAGGATAAGAAAGAACGCAAGCTGCCCGGTTACATTTGAATTTCAGAGAGACAATGAATCATTTTTTAGTGTATGTTCCAAATACTGCACAAGACAGTATTCAAAAGTTATCAATAATACAGCTTCTGAATTTGTATTAAAACTTAAAATTCTCGGGGTGCCTGGGCAGCTCGGTTGGGTAAGCATCTGACTCTTGATTTCAGCTCAGGTCGTGATCTCACGGTTTTGGGAATCGAGCCCCTCGTCAGGCTCTGCACTGACAGTGTGGAGCCTGCTCGGGACTCTCTTTCCCTCTCTCTGCCCCTCTCCCCTGCTCTCTCTCTCTCTTTCAAAATAAATAAACATTTTTAAAAAACCCTTAAAATTCTCATTTTTACTAACATTTTATTCGAAATTTGTATTATAAAAATTATTCATGATTTTAAGCATTGCATGGGACTTATAAAAATTTACAAGTAACTTATGAATATTTATAATCTATAACTTATACTTTATTAGGTATGAATGCATATGCTAAAAATAGTTTTTTGTCTGAAATTCACATTTAGCTTGGTGCCTTGTATTTAATCTGGCAACCTGATTTATGGAATGTCTTCCTAGTAAAGCTTGTGAATTTGGAAAGTAGAAAACTTTGTTTCCAAACGCTCCAGAATTTGGATTTCTCCCAAGTGGGTTTATTCGGCAGGCTTTGCCGCAATCCACACATACCATGACTCTTGGCGAAGAGGTCCCGTTACCTGTGTTACAAAGAATACATTCATTGCTATTTGCAAAAGCGGACAGAGAACGAGGAGATCAGGATTCTCTTCAAAATGTTGGGTCCCTTAGTCGCTTGTTTCTGTCTTTGGTCTCCAGAGGGGAGGCCTTTGGGGGCGCCGTCAGGGTGATGGGGTCCAAGGAGACATGGCCCCAGGGCGCTGAGGCTGGCACCCCGCGGTGAGCGCTGGGA
The DNA here is from genome assembly GCF_028749965.1 of Puma concolor. Lineage (NCBI taxonomy): Eukaryota > Metazoa > Chordata > Mammalia > Carnivora > Felidae > Puma > Puma concolor. The sequence continues at coordinate 156,277,833 of NC_141675.1, read as the reverse complement.
CAGGGACACCGGGGCCGCTCCCGGCCACGTGGCCGATGGGCTGAGAGAGGCCGGGAGGGGGTCAGGAGGGGGCGGACCGCATGAGGGGGGCGGCGGGATTCCACGGATTCTGGGTGCGGACAGTGAAGCACAACCCGGGCCCACAGGGAGCGCTCAGCTCCCGTCGGCCACTGGTCGAGGGCATCTCCTTCCTGCGCTGTGGGAACTGGGGCCTCCTCCTTCCTGTTAGCACGAATCAGCTCGTGAGGTTAACTCAGGACGCAGCCTGGCGGTCCCTCCAAGAGGCGCGAGGGCTCCCGTGTTCTTCCGTCTTGCCCCCTCTGGGCCTGTGTCCCCACAGCAGCCAGCAGACCCTGAGGGGACCGGACTCTCACCCCGAGGCCTGAAGCCCCCGCAGGCCCTTCATCGGCCTCTTTGGCCCACAACGTCCTCCCCCTCCAGCCCGTCTCCGGCCCCACCGCTGGTCACCGTCCCAGACCCTCCATCCCAGCCCCTGGGGGTCCGGTAGCCTGGCTCATACATCGTACATCCGTCCCCTCCGCCTGGTGCATCCGGCCCGCAGCCCCGCCCCCCTTCCTCCCTGAGGGGCAGGGCCACTTTCTCCAGGAAGCCTCCCCACCCCACGCCTTGGACCCTCTGGGAGGATGTGCCTGGTCACCTGATGGCACTTTCCCGCGGGTCCGCATTGAAGGGAGCAGCGAGGGCGTCTCCCCAGATATCTGTCCCCCAAAGCACCAAAGAATCCCCCAGATGGGGGCCCCTCCCAGTGGGAGGCAAGTCTTGCTCTTTCTGGCATGTGCCGGGCGGACGGATTATTACACGGCGGGGGCTTGGGGTGGGGGGCAGGGACAGAAAGGAGCCTGTGGTGACCCAGGGCAGGTGCTGGGGCCGGAGCTAGAGCAAGGGACTTTGATGCACTTTGCTTTGAGGAGGCGTTTGAATGATGAACTTTCACATTCATTGAGAAGCGGGAGGGAAGGATGGGGTGTGTGTGTGTGTGTGTGTGTGCACGTGTGGAACCCTGACCCTCCAGAACTCTAAGCACAAACCGGATTTATCTGGGATCGACTTTCCATCCCGCGTGGTGTCCCGTCTACACTGGGCGTGGAGTGCAGGCAGGACTTTCCACCCCTGTACGTGCCTGGTGCCGGGGGGACTCGGAGGTGGCCACACGGCTCCCGGCCGCGGGCGCACACACACCTTCTCCGGCTGTTGCAACAACAAACTAGCCTCAGTGCCACTGCGGGGGCTTTGCGCGTGTAATTAAGGTCCCAGATCAGTGGACCCTAAAGTGGGGCGTTGAGTCAGGCACGCCTGACGCGATCACGTGAGCCCTCGGGGTCCCGGTCTAGAGGTCGGAAGACGCGAAGTCAGAGGTTTGAAGTGGGGAAGGGGAGGGCCTGGGTGGCTCAGTTGGCTGGGCCTCCCGATCATGATCTCACGGTTCGTGGGTTCGAGCCCCGCGTCGGGCTCTGTGCCGACAGCTCGGAGCCTGGAGCCTGCTTCTTGTTCTGTGTCTCCCTCTCTCTGCCCCTCCCCCACCCAGGCGCGCTCTCTCTCTCTCTCTCTCTCTCTCTCTCTCTCTCTCAAAAATAAACATTAAAGAAAATTTTTGTATAAAAATTGGTGGAAAGGAAGTGTGAGAAGGATCAATACGAGGGGCAAGTCCCCACTGCCGGCACTGAGGATGGGGACACTAGGGGTCACGGGGTGTGGGTGGCCGCCGGGGGCTGAGAGCGGCCCTCAGCACTGCCAGCAGGGACACGGGGACCTCAGGCCTGCACCCCAAGGGTGTGGGTGAGCTCGGAAGGAGAGTCTCCTTCAGAGCCTGCAGACAGCAGCCCAGCCGGGCTAACACCCAACTGCACCCCACGGGGCCGGGCAGAGCCCCCGCACCGGGCGGTGTGACCAGAGGGTGCTGTCCTGGGTGCAGGTCTGTGCCGAAGGTCTCCGATCTCGGCGTCCTTTGGGAGCAAACCGAGCAGTTGCTGAAAAGTCCGACACAAACGTGTTCCAGGCCTCGTTCGCCTCGTGATAATAAAGAACGACCACCTATTTATTTCATTTAATTTTGATTGGTATTTATTCATTCTTAAGTAAGCTCCAAGCCCGACGTGGGGCTCGAACTCACAACCCCGAGATCAAGAGTCACTCGCTCTCCCCACAGCCTGCCGGGCCTCCCAAGAATAACACCTACTCGGCAAGCACCTACTTAGCACCCGATTCTAGACCTGCGCTGCCTCTAACCTGCCAGCCTTCCGGGAGTTTCTGGTTTGCTTGCCAGGAACCTCAGCGAGGGATGTGTCTGGCTCCAGACTTCCAGCCGGCTCAGAGGACCCGTTAAAACCCAGGGATCCGGCCTCCGGAGCCCCGACTGCTTCGCCCACACCCCGCTGCCTCCGGGGCTGCCTGGTTATTTTCCGACTCATTGCTGCTTTCTCCGGAGAAGCTATGAAGGTGGCCAATCAGCACAGGAGAAGGTGCCGAATGTCTTAGTCGTGGTGGAAACGCAGGTCAGAACCGCCAGGAGACGTCGCCCCTCCCCCATCAGAAGGGCTGCAACACCGGCGGGATGGGGCACGTGGTCCCGGACGCTGCTCGGGGGACGGAAAACGGCGTCATCGCTCTGGAAAGCCACAGGACGGTTCTGGGAACGAGTTAATACCGCAACAGACCCACCCCCGGGTGCGCGCCCGAGAGAGACGGCCCGCGAGGCCCACACAACCCCTGCGTGCACGCCCACAGCAGCCGTATTCGTCACAGGCAAGAAGGGCAAACCTCCTGAATGTCCGGCACCCGGGAAATGGATAGACGCCGTGTGGTCTGTCCGCACAACGGAGTGTCACTCGGCCAGGAAAAGGAGTTGAGCATCGACGCAGCCACACGGCTGAACTTTGCGAAGATTACGCGCAGTGGAAGAAGCAATCCTAGGACACCTTGACCTTGGACCCTGAGCCTGCGGGGCCGGGAGAGAACAGACGTCTGTTGCACGAGCCTGCAGCCCGTGCCGCCTTGTTACGGCTGCCGTGGCGAATGCCTGCTCTCGGGTCTCGTCAAGGCGGAGCGAAGCGAAAGCTACTCCTGCAAACCCTCGATGCTGATTTAAGTTACTTTCAGGGACCGCTCTTGTATCGTTCGGAAAGCAAGCCAAATCCGCAAAGGCAACGCAACCTAAATTTCGAGGACCATTCGCGTGAAGAGCCTTCCTCGTCCTGAGGGATTACGCTCGGCCGAAACCGCCGTCGCTGCGACGTGAACGCGGTGGTTTTGCGGGCCTGGCGGAGGTTTCCATGTCCCAGTGACTCAGTTTCCCTCCCTCCCCGCGCTCTCATTCACGTGCAAGCCTCCCTTGTGGCCTCGTGGGAATCAGACGCGTGAAAAGTTTGACTTGCTCTTTTCGATGCAGCCCACAGCTGTGAGAGCAGCGGCTCCTTCCGGGGCTGTGTTTTGTGGGAGCCGCGGGGGAGGTCTCCTGCCGTCCCAGAACCAGTGAAGGGAGCAGCCATTCGTCCAGCGAGCGTGGAGGGATGGGCCGCCCGTCCCGTCAGCCTCTTGCAGAGACCAGGTGGCTTTCGGGGTCCTGGAGACTTCGCCCTTGGGGCCCTGCCAACGGGGAAGGGCTCCCCAGAGGGGCGCAGGCCTCCTTTCCAGACGTGGGTGGAGCCTGGTCTCCCGCCCTGGGCCTTGAAGGCCGACCTCAGGGTCCTCATTTGTGTGCACGGAGGGGGAAGGGGGCCTTCAGGCTACACCCAGTTACCTCTCTGGGCTTCTGAGTCCCCGCCAGTCCAGCCAGTGGGAGCAGAGGCTTGTGGGGCCCCCTTCCAGGTCCAAACTGGAGCGTCTGCCCTCAGAGCCAGGACCGTGAGAGCAGAGCGTGGGAAGTCCAAGCCGCAAGGAGGAAAGGCGCGAGCCGGCGGGGCGGGGGGAGGGCCAGAGGCAAGAGAGCTGGCTGCGGGAACAGGTGCTCTCAGACGTCACCTGCATCCATCATTTGGGGCGCCGGAGGTCAGTCCCAGCTGGGTCCCGCTGGGCTAAGATCAGGGGGTCGGTGGGGCGGGTTCCTCCCAGAGGCTCCAGGGGTTGGGAGGTCATCATCCCCCGGGGGGGGGGGGTGTCATTCTGCCCACCACCCGAGAGCAAAGAAGGTACCCGCTCGGAGGAACCTCGACGAATGTGTTGAATGAGAGTAGAAGCCATCGGATGAGGCCAGGTCTGGGCTCCGCTGTCCGCAGGAGCTGCTTGTGCTTCCGGAACGGGGGGGTGCCGGGCGGGGGCAGCAGGGACCTCGGTGGTAGGAGGGGATGGCATCGCCCTCCCGCTGCGTTGCCTGGAGGTTGGCAGGCAGGTGGAAGGCGCCCGAAACAACCCCTGTGCCGCCAGCCCCGCTGCCTTGGTCCTGTCGCACAGGGTGGGGGTGAGACGGGGCGCGGGCTTCCCCTGGAGCTCCACCTTGCACGTCCTGGGGTGCTGAGCCGGCCCAGGCCCTCCTGCTGGGGTGCACTCAGGAGCCGGAGAAAAAGGACTTGGGAGGACCAGGAAGGTGGCCTTGAGGGACAAATGAGTGCCGAGTGTGAATGATTAACAATCGGGTCCCTGAAGAGAAGCCGGGGCTTCTGCTTCCCCTCCCCTGCTCAGGGCTGAACCTTGCACCCCACCGAAAGGTCAGCCTCCACTGCAGGTGTCCCGGTCCCCCTGGCAACCAGGAAGCATCACCCAAACAGCAGGTTGCGGCTGGTAGGGAAGGGGGAGGTGAGGAAGGCTCCAGGAGCAAAGTTGTCATTTCTCCCACCGTGGCGTGAAGGTGTCAGGCCAGGGCTCAGAGCCAGATTCTGCCCAGAATGACCAGGTTCAGAGAGCAGGCCTCCTAGCTTTGCCTGTCAGCAGGCCGGCCGCGGTCAGGGTTGTGGCGAGGCCGCCGTTGGCGGCAAATAGGAGAATTCCTCTCAGAGGCCAAAGCAATCGTTTCAATCGTCTCAGACAGTGTGGAAGGAGGGCACGGAGTTGGTGAGATTTTCTTGGCTTTCCTCACAGTGGCAAGATGGCTGCAGGGGCTCCAGGCATCGCATCCTCCCAGGACAACATCCAGTGCAGGAACGAGGAGATGGTGGCAAAGGGGCTTGTCCAGAAGCCCTCTGCAACTTCGCCTTCCGCTGGCCAGCTGGTCACGTAGCCTCTGCTGAACATTCAAGCACTTTAAAGACACAGGAACAGGGTCGGGGGCTTCCTGAAGCTTCCAGTCTCTGCTGCAAACGTCCTGTGTCTCCCTCCCCCACAGCAGGCACCGACTCACATGCATGGGCACATACAGGCTCACACTCACGTGTGCACACACCCACGTATTCTCTCTCCACCCCCTCCTCTTCCCCCTTACCCTCATCGCCCCCGTCGCATGGTACCCCTGACCCTCCCACTACTCCCCCCCATCTCTCAGGCACCAGCTGCAGCCTGGCACCTGCCCCCAGCCCAGGAACCCGCTCAGCATAGGAGACAGAATGATCTGTGTGCTCGGACGGGGATGGTCACCGTGGGCAGAAAGGGGAGGGGGCAGGGAAAAAAATTGACGTTGGCTGAAAAAACGAGAAAATATAGAAAAGTATAAACCAGGCACGAAAAGCCCCCTCCATACCCAGAACCCAGAGATGAGGACAGTTAACAGTTTAGTGTATTTGTGTCCAGTTTTTTTCTCTAGAGTCTAGTTCGGTTTGTGACCTGCTGGGAAGTCAGAAGGGTCACCGATCTGTCACCGGTTCCCCGCAGAAGACCTGCTCCTCAGCCCCAGGCGGGAGGGGTGCAGGGCTTTGGGAAGCTGGGGCCGGCGCCCTCCCTGGGGAAGGTCCCGGAGGGGACGCCGGAGTGGCCAGAGGGCTTCTGGCGGTGGAAGTGGTCCGGTGCAAGGTTTGCATCTGTCCACGGTGACCCTGACTGCCCTGTGACTGCGGGAAGCCGCTGGGGCCGGGAGGGGACACGGCACCCTAGGAGGTGGCCTTGGAAAGGTGTGCGCGGACAGAGCCAGGGCGGGGGGGCTGGGCTCCCTCCCTCCCTGGGGCTGTGGTGTCTCCCTCCCCACCCCAGACCGGTCCCAGCCCCAGGGGCTGCTCGATCCCAGGAGCCCAGAGGTCAGAGCAGGACCCAGAAGCAGCTGCCAGTGTAGCCCAATCTCTGATCTCTGTGGGCCAGGTCCTCATCAGGCCCCAGAGGCCCCACATGAGGGTTAATTATTCACGTGGCCCTGGGACCCATAGCTGCCAAAGTCCACTCCCCCCCCCCACCCTGCACCCAAGCCCACGGAAGCTGCCCTTTGAGACTCCAGTGCCAAAGACGAGGGAGGCATCACGAAATATTTCCTATGAGATAGACGTTGGTGGGAAAAGGTTAGAAACTACAGAAAAGGGTAAATAAGAACACAAAAATGAACTTGCAAGGGCGCTGATGGGGGGTAAGCGCTATGAACATTTCACGTGTTTCCGGCCAGGGTTCCCACTAGGAAATCCAAAGCGTCTCTCAATATTTGAAACGTGTTTCATGCGGGGAACTGGCCGCCTGATGGCAAAGGAGCAGTGTGGTACCAGGTAACATTTAGGACCTCCAGTTATACGTGGTCCTAGGTAAGTAACATTCACCTTCCTATGTGAACATCCCCCTCGATGCTTGTTATCTGGAACTCAGGTTCAAGTTTCACAGGGCATCCTTTCTGCCCCACAAATCTGGCAACCCTGGGTGGGGGGAGCGAAGCCTAGAGATCAGCATCCCCAGCGCTGTCCCCCTGCCTCTGGCTCGAGAGAGTGAGGGATGGATGCTGCCAGGGACCAGGGGCCAAGGTTCCCGTCCGCTTCCCCTCCACCCCACCCCCCAATCTAGAACAGGAGCCCCGTTCGTGACAGCTGGAGCCCGGCTTGCCCTCCAGCTCCCGCCGGTGCCTCCCCTTGTCTGGGTCCAGTGAGGCCAGGAGCCGGAGAGATGAGTCGTGTGTTCCTGGCTCGGCCCCTGGGATTCGAAGGGAATGTGGCCCCGAGGGCAGACGCAGCGTGCACCTGCTCAGCGGACAGCCCGGTCCCCACACGACGCCCCTTCTGCGTTCTCTGCTCATGTAACCTTCAGCAGTTGTGCAGCGTTCTGGAGTGTGATGTTCTAGAAGGTACTTGACCATTCTTAAATTGTGTGCTTAGAAACTGGGACTTCCCACCGAAACTGTCGGGCAGAGGGCCCCAGAGAAGCTTCAGGACCCTCTCCTGGGAGGCGTTTTCGTGGTTTTGAGGTCGAGTTCCACCCTAAGTAAGATAGCGTTCCCAGTTCACCAGGCTCTGGGGCCAGGAGTGGGGGCCGGGGGTCCACACAGGGGCCTCTAGACGCATTGGATGCCCCGGGGGATGTCAGGAGGCTGTCAAAGGCACGTTTGAGTCACACTTGTGAGCATCCTTATTTAAAGACCAGGGCTTGAGCTTGGGGTCACGAGCACACCCACACAAGCTTCTACACACACGCGACTTCATACAGCCCAGCCAGCTCTCCCCTGAGGGCCGGGTCGGGGTGACGGCGCGTTTGTAAGACTTTCGTGCCCGTGTAGCTTTGAATGTCAATCAAAGCACAATCACGAGGTGGTTCTTCCTTCTTTTGTTTTTTTAAGTTTATTTCTTCATTTATTTTGAAAGCGAGCTGGGGGAGGGGCAGAGAGAGAGAGAGAGAGAGAGGAGAGAGAGAGAGAGAGAGAGGATCCCAAGCAGGCTCCACGCTCAGGGCAGAGCCCAGTGTGGGGCTTGATCTCACGGACTTGGGGATCCTGACCTGAGCAGGTATCAAGTCGGACGCTCAACCGACTGAGCCACCCAGGCGCCCCCGTGAAGAATGTGTGGTTCTTCCTCAGCCTGCTAAGCACGTGTGCACGCTTGCACGTGTGTGCACACGTAGGGCACACCCACGCACGCACCCACGTGGGGCGTGCCCTCCGTGGGTCCCGGCACCCGTGTGCGGAACCGCCCTGCCTCGCACAGGCTCCGTGGGGTTTGGTGAGACGCCGGCCCCTCTGAGCCCCGTGCCTTCCTCTGACAACGGGGCTGACAAATGCCTGCCTTGCAGGCCTTCTGGGACGATACTGAAGTACGGTGTGAGGGGTCTCGGGCACACGGCGGGTACGCAGCAAGTGGGTATTTTATGTTACCACGGGCCGCGTGGAGGCTCGTTCGGTACAGCTGGGCAGGAGGCTCCTGTCCTGGAAGGCTGGGGGCCGGCAGATGGCTCGGGGACATGGGCCTGGGGTCCTCTGCGGCCTCAGGGAGGGGTGTCTTCAGCTTTGCCGAGCCCCCGGGGACACTGGTGAGCAGCGGGGGCTGCAGGGGCGCCTGTGGGGAGGGGGCGGGCAAGAGGCCGGAGCTGACAGACTGAGGTGACGAGCTGCGGTCCTGGGTAGTGACGGGCAGGATGGGGAGGGACGCCAAGGCACGGGGGGGGGGGGGGGGGGGGGGAGGGGGGGAGGACGCAGGTGGTGGAGAGGGAGGACCCGGGGCAGTCCTCGGCCCCACTGAGAGCCGCGGGGTGGGGTGCTGGTAGTTTTAGCCACACTGGGTACGATGTGCAAATAGCCACACTGTGCAGGCTGCCAGGATATGGGCTCAGAACAAAGCCGGGGTGCAGGGGGGCTCGGGGTCCCCACCACGGGGCCCGCCTGGCCTTCAGGTGCTACCTGGAAATGCGGGAATCCGCCCTCTCGACTCGGAGACAGGGAGGCACGGGCCAGGCGGCTCCCTGCCCACCCTCCCCTGACCCCCTGAGGGGCCCTCTTCCCCGCAGACGCCCCGGGGATCCCGCCCTCAGTACCCACCCCTGTGTCCTTCTCCTTTTTCCCAGCCCCTCCCCTTGCTTGGCGTCCCTGGGGTCCCTCAACGCCCGCTCACGGGCCCAGGCTCTGCTTGGGACAAGCAGGCATGTGCGGCTGCTTCCGGCCGGCCTGCAGGGTCCTCACAGGAGGGACCCCGGTGCCCTTGAGGCCCCTGCAAGGACAGGGCCCCGCGATGGCCGCGAGGAGGGAGCCGAAAACAGAAGAAAGACCAGAGACAAATCGGCCGGCGGCAACGGTCTCCGTGTGGCTGGATCCGCAGTGGCCCCGCGGAGCCCAGCTTCGAGCTGGCGGATGTCACCATGTCTGACGTGGCTCAGCGTCCAGTGGCCGGGACCTTGGCCGGTTCAAGGCCGTTCTGGAACAGAAGGAGCTCAAAGCGGAGCCGCGAGGTCTGAATTATCCAAGCGCGGGAAGGACGGCCGGCCTACCTGGCCTCGTTCGCACACGGTTTCTCCAGGTACCAATTTCTGGGGTCCTGGCTTCGAGACCTCAGACAGGACGACAGCTCAGAAAGCCGGGGACCTGGCAGGCGGCTTCATGGACCGAAACAGCTGTTTCCACAGCGCGCGCCCCGAGGTTAGAGTCAGGAACTCCCCGCCTTTAACCTTGACCCCCCCGAGAAGGTCGCCGACCGAGGGGTGTGCCGTGCCCGGGGAGGCCCATCGGCGGAGATCGCATTCCCTGGTCAGTGACCTGCTGCCCCACCTAGAACGTGACCCACACGGAGAGACGGCTGGATCGAGTTTCGACCCGAATCGCTCTTGAGACAAATCACACGAAGGCGTGAGCTCTCCTTCGTTGAACATTCTTACGGCCTCAGCTCTGGCAGGCGTGACTTTGTGCCCTGTTCGTGGTCACAGGCCGTGTTCCATCTGCCCGGCGTGTTTTATTGGCACGAAAGCACAAAAACGAACCAGGGAGCTCCCTCCCTGCCGCCAGCTCCCCCTCTCTCCCCCCTTCCTTCCCTGCCCTCCTCTCCTCTATTAGCAAACGGGCCATGCGGTGGCTTATGTGTCCCCAAGGATATGTTGGGGTCCTGACTCTCCCATGTCAGAACGTGACTCTGTTTAAAGACAGGGCGTTCACAGGGGCGCCTGGGTGGCTCAGTCGGTTAAGCGTCCGACTTCAGCTCAGGTCACGATCTCACGGTCCGTGGGTTCGAGCCCTGCGTCGGGCTCTGGGCTGATGGCTCAGAGCCTGGAGCCTGTTTCCGATTCTGTGTCTCCCTCTCTCTCTGCCCCTCCCCCGTTCATGCTCTGTCTCTCTCTGTCCCAAAAATAAATAAAACGTTGAAAAAAAAATTAAAAAAAAATAAAGACAGGGCGTTCACAGAGGCGAGCGAATGAAAGTGGGGTTGTGACGAAGGTACTGAAAGAACGTGACTGGCATCCTCGTAGATGGGGAGCCGGACAAGGACACACATGCACAGAGGCGCACGCGTGAGGATAGCGGGTGGAGACGCCCCGCCCCTGGAGTCATGTGTCTATCAGCCCCGAGCACCAAGGATCGCTGGGGCCACCGGGAGCTGGCAAAGCTGAGGCAGGGGCCCCACCTAAGGCTTCAGAGATTTGAAGTTCTAGTTTCCAGAACTTCGAGAGAATAAATGTCTACTGTTGCCAGCCCACCAGCACAGGGAGCGAACCCACTGAGTGCAGGGGAGATGAGACTCTCCTAAACGTGGCCTTGAACGAGGGTCACGTTACACCCGGTCATCTGTTCTAGTTCATCAAATAGTTCTGTGTCCCTCAACATTCTGAGAAACTGAGTATATCTTCAGGACTCCAAAGGTTTGCCTGTGGGCCGCCTGGGTGGCTCAGTCGGTTAAGCGTCCGACTCTTGGTTTCGGCTCAGGTCATGATCTCACGGGGCTCGTGGGTTCGAGGCCCGCATCGGGCTCTGCGCTGACAGCTTGGAGCCTGCTTGGGATCCTGTCTCTCCCTCCCTCTCTGCCCCTCCCCCTTCTCAAAATAAATAAACTTAAGAAACAAAAAAGTGTTTTGCTTGCTAAGAACTTGCCTTGCCAAGTAAAGAACCGCTTTGTAGATCAAATTTGTAGACTTGTTTTATCTCTATTGTCGCGGACCCGCTTTGCTCCAAGACGACACGGAAATGCTAGGCGCTCGAAAAACACAGCATCGCGTTAGCTCCGCTCCCAGGTCGTGGTTGCAACCAGAGTCTGGCCCGACCTTGCTTTTGGAGCCGCGGCATGAGTCCAGCACCCACACTTCGGTTTGAAAGGTTCCCCTCGGCCCACGAGAGGCCGCGTGGGGGACAGCGGACGACACAGTGGCTTCCCTTGTCAACGCGCTGATGCCTGGTGTGGAACGCAGGGCGGTATTGATTCTGGCTGCAGGGTGGGACTATTTTTAGCCTTTGGCCTGGCCGGCAGGAGGCCCCGGGAGGGGGGGGGGGGACAGGCTCCCCGGAGGGCAGGGGTTGGGGGGGGCAGGGCCTCCCGCTGGAAACCCTGCAGTGAGGAAAGAGCACCCACACCGCATCTGGCACCTTCCTTTGCAGCTTGAGTTCCCTGTGAGCGTTCCCTTCTGCGGACTGAGTCATCTCCCTAAATGCGCTTGGGAAACACCCAGAAGGCTGTTGAAATGGGAAGTGAACACAGTGGTTTGGGCCCCGCCCCGCTCTGATCCCTCAGGGCACATGGCCCCAACCTGGGGAAAGATGCTTCTGGCCCCCCAAGGGGGCCTCGTGGCCGGGGGTGGGGGGCCGAAGGACGCACGCTGGAGTCCTGGCTTTGCCACCTGTCCCTACGCTCGGAGATGAGGCCACAGCTCTGTCAAGGGGTCTCGAGAAGCGGACACCCGGTGCTTAGCCCACGAGTGGGTGATGCGATGGTGGTCACGGCCTCCTGGCAGGCAGCAGAGCCACGGGGAGGGGCCGGCCCTGTCCCCAGGCCCGGGGCTCAGCATCCCTCCCCTGTGGGACCAGCCCTCTCCCAGTGGCCCGCCTTGCTTCCTCGCCTGCAGGGCTGGAGGGGACTGGAGGCAGTGCCCTCCAGAGGAGGGGGCCTCTTCAAAGAAACCTAAATGCCCAGGGGGGTGACCATTTCCTGGTGGGCCCAAACTCCCCCAAGGTCACAGACTATCTCACCGAGGGGCTCCACATCACCCACTTGAGGTCTGTCAAAGCCTGTCACTTGCAAAACGGTTTGGAGAACGAATCCGCTTGGCTAAATGGTCTGCGGGACTTCTCAGGGCCTTGGCTGTGCTCACCTGCTCAGGGACCCCATGAGCAGGGGCCCAGGAGCTGAACTTCCCAGGGGTATCTGACTTTGGCTATTTTTAAAAGTCTGGTTTATCGAGACAAATTCACGTACAGGAAGAGTGCTTCTCTTCCGTGTCCCGTTCTATGAGTTTCGACTGACGCATGTCTCGAATTTGAGACACAGAACATAGCTGTGACCCCCAAAGCACGCCAGCCCCCGTTGCTGTCAGTCTCCTCCTCCCGCCCCAGCCTCTGGCCACCACCAACTGCTTCCCCGTCTCTGCCGTTCTGCCTTTTCCAGAAAGGCATCTCAACAGGGTCATGGGCATGTAGCCTTTTGCGCCTGGCGTCCTTCAGCCGATGCGTTAAGCTCCCTCCGTGTTGGCGTGTGTACCTGCGGCTTGTTCCTTCTTCCCGCCGAATAGCGTCGGTCGTTGGCATCACCCTAACCTGTTTATTCCGCGACCAGCAGATGGATGTTGTGGGTTGTGTCCAGTTTGGGGCGATTAGGAGTCGAGCTGCCATAAACACCGGTATACAAGTTTGGGTGCAAACATTAGTTTGTATTTCTTGGGTCAACCGCCAAGCTGTTTTCTGAAGCGTTTTCACCTGCGTTTTCTCTAATGATGAGCGACCGGGCATCTTTTCACCGTCTTCTTTGCTGACCGTTCATCTTTCCCTGAAATACCGTTTTGTTTTTTTTTTGTTTTGGGTTTTGTTTTTTGTTTTTGTTCGTTTGTTTCTTTTTGCTGGAGTGCCCCTCGGGAAATGCTTTCCTCTCCCAGCCCCTTCATTTTAAAGATGAAGAGGAGGGGCGCCTGGGTGGCTCAGTCGGTTGAGCGTCTGACTTCGGCTCAGGTCATGATCTCATAGTCTGTGGGTTCGAGCCCCACGTTGGGCTCTGTGCTGACAGCTCAGCCTGGAGCCTGCTTCTCCTTCGGATTCTGTGTCTCCGTCTCTCTCCGCCCCTAAGCCACTCGCATTCTGTCTCTGTCTCTCAAAATTAAATAAACATTAAACAAAAAATTTAAAGATGAAGAGGAAAGTCAGGACCGGCGAGGGCATGTGACGTGCTGGAAGTCGCTCAGTGGTGGCACAGCCTGGGAGAAGACCTCACTCTCGACGCTGGCAGGAGGCTCTGTTCCTTGAACAGAGATGAAGAACGAACCCCACGGCGACTGAGTGGGATTGCTTGTTCCCCTCCACTCAAAACGTGAAGTCCCCCCCTTATAAGGAAACAAGTGAGCTCTACGGCCCTTGATCTGGGACTTCAGGTTAAACACGATAGATTGAACATCTACATTGATTCCTGATCCTTTGAAAGAAATCCTCTAACACACCGGCGCTGGAGAAGTCAGAAAAGTGAACTCACCAGAGCAAAAGGAAGGGAGACGGGGCAACGGGCAAGGGTCGTCCGTGAAAATTCCTAGAGTCGGGACTACCGGCCAGTGGCCTCCCCAAATCCTTTCCCCTTCGTCCTTGCTGACAGAATCCCGACTTCAGCGGGGGCGGTAGTGTTCCCAATTAACTTGTTTCCCCACACTCCTTGCACCTAAGGATGTCCCCGTGAGCCCTGTAACTGAAGTCGGCTGGAGACCGTGGGAAAATCCTGTATCTGACACCACCGGGGCCACTCCTTCTTCCTCCCTCCCTCCCTCCCTCCCTCCCTCCTCCCTTCCCCTCCTCCTCCCCCTTCTTTCTTTTCTTTTCTTTTTTCTTCTCTTCTCTTCTCTCATTTCTTTTCTCTTTCTTTCTTTCTCTCGTTCCCTTTCCTCCTTTTCTTTCTTCCTTTTCTCTCTCTCTCCCTCTCGCTCTCTCTCTCTCTCCTCTCTCTCTCTGTTTCTTTCTTTCTTTCTTTGCTTCTTTCTCTCTTCTCTTCCTCTTGACTTGGAAGGTGGACATGAGGCTGGGGTGAAGGGGCTATCTTGTGACCATGAAAGCACACTGAGGATGTGGGAGTCACCTGAGAAGCATGGTAAAGCGGAAAGGCAGAAGGAACTCGGGACAGCGCTAACATCGTGGGTCTGCTGTAATAGCCACGGATGCCTTATTTTGGTAAGAAAATTAGAATGTTGTTTGGTCGAGCCATTGGGTGGGGTTCTATTACATGCAGCCACATGCACTTGTATTTGGTGATGTACAAACGCATTGGTGTAGCACAGCAATGAAAACTGAAGCAAAACTTCTTACCAAAAGCATTGCAGAACTCCAGAATGGCTAAGGAATTAGAGGTGCCAGGGTCTTTGAAAGTGGACATAAGGAGTTGGCTGAATACTATAGAATTGAAGCCCTGAAAGTACGCTATAAGAAACATTTAGACCCTGGAGGTGCCTGGGTGGCTCAGTTGGTTAAAACCGACTTCACCTCAGGTCATGATCTCGAGGTCTGTGGGTTCGAGCCCCGCATCGGGCTCTGTGCTGACAGCTCGGAGCCTGGAGCCTGCTTCGGATTCTGTGTCTCCCTCTCTTTCTGCCCCTCCCCGACTCTGCTCTGTCTCTCGTGCTGTCTCTCTGTCTGTCAAAAATAAATAAAAACATTAAAAAAAACATTTAGACCCTAAGACTTCCTCCCTTACCCCACAGAACCAGACAAATGCCCAATACCACAAAAGAGAACACAGGATATTTACACTACAGGGAATTTCAACCAGACAGGCTCCAGACCTGGTGACTCAAGAAAGAGCAGAAGAGAGGAGCGATATAAGAACATTTCCCAAAACTGTAGGGCATGAGTTTCCTGATTGAAAGAGCTACCTACATTTCTAAACAATAAATGAGAAAAAAAAAAAAAAAAACCACATCATTTTGACAGTTCAAAATGCTGGGGATTTAGAAAGGAGGAGAGCTGGGCACAAGCCAAGAGATCAGCCAGTCCTCCCATCTGGGAGGGCAGAGATCTCCAGAAGGGATATCTCCGTGGGAAAAACAAAAGCAACAAAACAAAACAAAACAAAAATGAATGATTACCTGGTGTGTGTGACTTCTTTGAGAGGAGCTCTTCTGCTTTATAAAATAATTTTGGGGAATAATCCGCAAGTAGTGTGTAAAAAATGAAGTACATGAGAATAAATGAAGCAATAATGAAGTCCAGGAAAACCAAAAAGTTGCACAAGAAAGAAAAGATCATCTTAGTGTCCTGAGTGGCCGCATTGCAACAACATTTATGGAGTCATAGTAATGTCAACACTAATTGTTGATTTGGCCAAAGATTGTGATGTAAGTAAATTAGGAAGACCATGGGTAGGGCAAAAGAGGTTGAGAGTGTGTGTGGGGTGGTGGTAAAATTGAATTAAATCTGAAAAACCAAGAAATCATAGGCTAATCATGTTAAAAAATGCAGAGGTAAAGATAAAAAAAAAAAAAAACAAAAAACTGCTAGGGGTGCCTGGGTGGCTCAGTCGGTTGAGCATCTATCTGACTTCGGCTCGGGTCATGATATCTTGGTTCGTGGGTTTGAGCCCCGCATCGGGCTCTGTGCTGACAGCTTGGAGCCTGGAGCCTGCTTCCGATTTGGAGTCTCCCTCTCTCTCTGCCCTTCCCCTGTTCACTCTCCATCTCTCTGTTTCTCAATAATAAATAAATGTTAAAAAAAATTAAAAAAACAAAAAAGAAAGAACCACACAGATAACCACTGTGCTCATTGCTAAAAAGTTTCCTTTTTTTTTTTTTTTTTTTGGTAAGATGTGCGTTTTAACGTACAACCGTATCACCTGGCTGTACCACCCGCCTCTCTTAGCTCCGAACGGTTTTGTCTGCTTCCAAAATCCACTGCGTCCTCAACGGGTGGGGGTCAATGTGCTAGAGACCGAGAAGGGGCCACAGGGGGCCTTCCCAGCTGCCTGACCACTGTTGGGCAGGTCACTTGTCCTTTTGAAACCTTGGCACCCTCAGCTGGAGGGTGGGGGTGACAGTGCTTTCCCCGTGGGGTGGCCGTGGGGATTAAAGGGTCACAAGCGAAATGCTCACGCACGATACACAGCGCTTGATTATTCTATATTAAATGTAGCTTCCCAGTGAGCGGCGGCTCCCCGAGGTGCCCCCGTGAGCTCTGCGACGTGCGTTCGGGGTCAGTTCGTGAGTCGCCGGGCACACCTGCGATGACTCACCTCCCGCAGGGGCTATCCTGCGGTCAGGCAGCTCCTCCCCGGGCCTGTGACAACGCTGATCCCTGGCGTAGCGAGGACAAACAGGTTGACGCTGTGGGCCAGGCTCTGCTGGGTCTTTCCGGGAAGGGCCCGCTGCCCCTGGGGCCTCCGAGAAGCTGGGCAGCGGGCACACTGGGGGCCTGACCTCCCCTCCTCCCACGCCCGGACGCTGGGGTGCTCTCAGTTCTTTTGGGTCTATGCCCAGATGGGATTGCTGATCATATGGCAATTCTGGGTTCAATTTTTTTTAGGTTTATTTTGAGAGAGAGAGAGAGAGCATGAGCAGGGGAGGGGCAGAGAGAGAGGGGGAGAGAGAACCCCAAGCAGGCTCCACACTGTCAGTGAAGAGCCCGACGCGGGGCTCGAACTCACAAAGACTGAGATCATGACCTGAGCCAAAATGAAGAGTTGGACGCTTAACCGACCGAGCCACCCAGGCGCCCTTAGGTTTAATTTTTTAAGGAGTTGTGAACGTTGTCTTCTAAAGCAGGGATTTAGGAATGAGTGTCAAAAGTGAGACGCTTAGGGAAGGATGGAAAAAGGGTCTGCATCTTGTCAACCCTGCAGAAGTCGGAGTTCTGGCTTTGATCTTGGCCAAGCAAGTTCACCTTCGAGAGCCTTGATCTCCTCATCTGTAAAGTGAGAGCAATTCCAACCCCCCTGGTGTCGTGTGGGGTTCTGAGGACCCTTAGCTTAATTGGAAGAGTGCCAAAGCCCAGTGGCTCAGGGCAGGGGTCAAAAGGCCATACCCCTGCACCTGGTTTTGTGCCGAAGAGAGTCAGGAATGGTTTTCACCGTTTTGAGGACTGTAGGAAAATACAGAAGAGGCAGCAGACATGCGTGGCCTGCACAGCCTAAGCCATTTACCCCCTGGCCCTTTAAAGGAACAAGCCTGAGATGCCCCTTTAAGAGAATGTGGTCTCTCAAGTCAAGGCTCAAGGTCAGCCTCTGGCTGGGTAATGAGCCTCAAGACCTTGAGGAAGTTACTCCGTCTACCTGTGCCTCAGTCTCCTCATCTGTAAAGCGGGGATGACGACTCCCAGGCTTTTTGTCCCCCTCCACCGAGTCTCTGCTCGACACAGCACATTCTGTACGCATGTGTCCTGTTTTCTGTGCGGCCCATCTTCCTAGCTAGGAAGTAAGGGTCGCAGGGGCAGGAATTTTTGTAACCTCCGCTCCCTGGTGCGTCCCCAGTGCACAGAGCAGCACTTGGCGGAGAGCAGGCCCTCAGTAAATATTTGTTGAGCGAATTCTGACTCCGCGGGGGGGGGGGGGGGGGGTGGTGTTGAGAGGACGAAATGAGTTCATACGCAGCACGCAGTGAGACAGTGCTGGGCGGGTGAGCGCCCGGTGCAGAGTCAGTGCCGATGACCCCCGGGCACATCGGGGGTGCCTTCCCCGGGCCCCGCCTCTGCCCAGCACAGCGCAGTGGAGGAAACAGTCGGAGGCACGGTAGAAAAGGCCGGCGTGCCTCCCGGGGGCTGACACATGGGGTGTGGTGGCAGCCGGCTGTGGACCAGCCCGGTGAGCCAAGGCAAACACGGTCAGCTTCCTGGGGACCTGCCCGACTAGTCCCCACGCCTTCTGGAGCATCACCCAGGGGCCGGCCAGAGGTGGGGAAGCGACAGCTCCTGCTGCTGCGCTGCAGTGGGTTCTGGGAGCTGGGGGGGCCCCCCGGCCGCGGCCCGTGTCTGCTGAGTTGACGGGGCACAGCTCCCCCGCGACGGACGCCCCGGGTGGTGACGGACCCCGTCTGATAGACGCAGGCACAGACGCTCCCACTCAGGCTCACTGCTACCACGTGACTTGCCAGAACTTGACCCCAAGACGGTCCGCCATCTGTCAGGGCTTCTGTGACACAGGGGACGAGTGTGCCGAAGGTGTGCGTGGGGGGGGGGGGGGATGAGAACCACGGGCGTTCCGGAGAAGTAGGGAAGACGGGACGTCTCTCCTGGCATGGCCTTCTCTTCCGACCGAGGTGGTGGCTGGGGGGGCGGGGGGGCTGATTCTGCTCTGTTATCTGCAGCTGAAAGCCCAGAAAAAGAGGTGCTGTGGCCTGTGGGAGGCTCCCCGACTCTGTCCCTAGATACGGTTCCCAGGACAGACGGCTTTCGATGTCACTGAGTCAACCTCGCGAATGTGCTGATCTGCTGTTTGTCGCAAGGCCCCAGTGCATCGTGGTTCTCTCCGGGGCAGGCCCGGCTCCCAGCACCGAGGCGGCCGGGGCAGGGAGGGAGGTGGGTGGAGGGGCAGAGATACACGGCTTTCTCGATGGATCAGGAAACTGAGGTCACGGAACAAGCGTCTCCCTCAACAGGAAACGCAAGATGAGCGGCAAGCCTGAAGGGCAAGGGTGACTCCGAGCGAGCGATCCGCGAAGACAGGCTAACAGAATGGCCTCCGGGCTCCAGGGCAGCAAAGGAGGAGGGCCAGAGAGGTCCACGATCCGGGGCAGGGAAGCTTTCTGGCACCTTCTCCACTGGCTCAGGGCCACGGTGAGGTTGCTGGGAAGAGGAACCAGAAAAGGGACGGCTTCCAAGTGCCGAGAGCCCTGCCGCATTTAGACGGTGCGAACGTCCGCGGCCTCGGACTTGCCCCTCGGTCATCTGGTGCAGCAAAGTAAAATGGGATTTGGGTCTTGGGCGCGGAAGAGGCTTCTAAACACACAAGAATGAGCCGCCAGCAGAGAGAGGGGCCGGCCCCCGGGGGTCCTCATCCGCCCCAGGCCGCACGGCCTCACCCGTGGATGCGTTTCTGGCCACGCTGTCCACGGAGGATGCGGCAAACTTGGAAAGAAGGAGAGAGAACCTGCTTTGAGAAGTGAGTGTCTCTCCTGGCGCCTGGGTGGCTCAGTCGGTTGAGCATCTGACTCCGGCTCAGGTCACGATCCCACAGGTTTGTGAGTTCGAGCCCCGCGTTGGGCTCTGTGCTGTCATCACAGAGCCCGCTCCGGATCCTTTGTTCCCCCCACCTCAGCCCCTCCCCCTTTCACACTCTCTCTCTCTTTCAAACATAAAATAAACATTAACAAAAAGAAGAAGCGGGTGTTTCTCGAGGGCTAAAGCTAGAGCCCAGCGTTCACTCTGTCCTGCATATGCACTGCCTCAGTGGGTCTTCCCCAAGTCCCCGGAGCTGCGAGCTTCCCCAATCCAATGTAGAGAAGAAGCTTGTTCATGCAGGCGGTTGGAGGCAGAGAGGGGACCCCAAATTCACTCTGTCTGAAGCCAAAGTCGCTACACGTGCTGTTGGGGGAAGTTGAAATATAGGTGGTTTCTAATTTGCTTTTGGATTGTGAGCCCCTCACAGAGGGGGCTCGTCCTGAGCTCTGCCCTCAGCCTTCGCAAGTCTCAGAGCCTCTTTATTTGCTGGGAGGTTCAGGGGACATTGATGGCGGGCACGTCACAGCTATTAACGGTTGCCATGGTAGCAGCTGACCCCAGCTCAGGGAGCTGGTCAGCGACAGGCACCCGGGCCCCCCTCAGAAGAGGGGTGCAGCTTGGGGAAGTTGAGCTCATGTGGAAGTGACCGGAAGGCTCAGGTACGACCGGATGTGCTATGCCGACACTCCCTTTGCAGGAGCCCAAGGCCAGAGCCAGGCTTTGCACAGGCAGTGGTGACCGGGAGACAGGCTGTGGGGGATTTTGGTGAAAGAGAAGGAAGAGGGTGCCCTCCACCACCGGTGCCTGCTGAGTCTGAGTCATCCGGGGAGATGGGGATTCCTCAGCTCTCAGCCCCGTGCGACCAGACACGCCGGGACAGACAGGACGGAGGAAGGGGACACTTTGTGGCACATGCAGTGTTCTTTGCGGGACTTGCATGCCCAGATGGGACTCTTGAACTTCCCTGCTCTTCATGGTGCCCCGATAGGAGGCTGGCTGTCAGGTCCCAGATCTGCTAATCTGCCCTAACCTCTCCTTCTTATGCTGCTGTCTGCATTGACCCCACTGTTTCTCATCGAGGCCATCGCTTTGGATAAACTCATCTCCTCATGTCCAATCCCACCAACCTCTGGGTTCCATCCCTGGCTCTGACCTTGGGCAAGTTACTTAAACTCCAGATTGTGCCTCAGTTTCCTCCCTGGTGGTCATGAGGCCTGAGGGAGTTAGTGTGTGCTCAGGAAGCACCGAGAACCTGTGGGCCATTTTCATGATTGCCCTTGTTTTTCCCACCATACTGGAGCCAGCAAGCTGCTCAAAACCATATCAAATCATGTCACTTTCTGCTTTTCAATCAATAATTATTCTCTGAATGGTGTTGTGAAAGGATCCATTTAGATCCTCTCCCATAACTTACACAAAATAGTCTGCCTGTGGACGTAACAGATAGGTGGAAGGATCTCAGTGATTTCCCCCCAAAATGGAGAGAAAATATTGAATTGATCTCAGTTCTGGGAAGGAATTGTTGGCATAAAATTAATGGAAGGAGTCATCAACAAAGATAAGAGTGTGTTTGTTTACATAAAATAAAAATCTCTTGGAATACCAATGATGCAAAGCCAAAATAAATGGAAAATGTTGCAAAAATATCAGCATAAATACAGCAAGCAAAGGGTTAACACCTTAACATACAGCAGAACTCTTTTAAATTAATATGAAAATCATATCCCATTAGAAAAACAAAACCATCAAAAAGCATGCAATTTGAACATAAGACATTAAGGTCTGTGAACTCTGGTAACGCAGAAAACACGGGGAACGTTTCTGGAGGACTTGGGCCCCCAGACACCGAGCTGAGTGCTTTGTGCATCTGTCTTGATTCAGTCCTCGAAAGGGCCCGTGACGTGGGCTCCACAGCCCCCCTCTGGATTGTTAATGGACCCAGAGGCCAGAGGGGTTACAGAACTTTCCCCAAGCCCCCCTGTTTCGAATCAGCAGAACTAAGATCTGAGCCCATCTTGGACTCTGAAGCCTTTAACCACTATGCCATATAAATAACATTTTAAAATAAACCAATTTGGGATGCCTGGGTGGCTCAGTAGATTAAGCATCCAGCTTGGTTCAGGTCATGATCTCACAGTTGGTGAGTTCGAGCCCCGTGTCGGGCTCTGTGCTGACAGCTTGGAGCCTGGAGCCTGCTTCGGATTCTGTGTCTCCCTCTCTCTCTGCCCCTCCCCTGCTCGTGCTCTCTCTCTCTCTCTCTCTCTCAGAAGTAAATAAACATTAAAATTTTTAAAAATGTTTAAAAAAAATTAAAATAAACCAAATTTTAGAAATGTAATTTCACAAAGAGTCAAAGAAAAGCAAATCAAAACACGGAAGTAATGTCTTCAGCTACGGGACCAACATATGTTTTTGAAGCAGTGATGTTCTACTCGGGGTGGGACAGGAAACCCTATACCCCGGAGCCTGAGCACAAATTGTATGATCTGTTGGGAAAGTAATTCTGAAATTCGTAGGAAGAACCTTAAAAAGTGTTCTTCTCCCTTGACTTAGAGATTTTGCTTCTAGAAATCTATCACAAGGAAGCAGAGATATGATCAAAGACGGTGAATGAGAAGGCTTATTACATTACTCATAACACAAATGTGGGAAACAACCCAAATGCTCCCAAACCAAGGACTGATGGAATAAATCATGGTGTGTCCGTGGGGGAATACTATGCATCCATTGAAAAGCACGGTTTGGAAGGACACGGGAAGAGCCGGCAGAATTGTAGCGGACAGCTGGTGCTGTGAAATTCAGCAAGGAAGATGTTTAAACTGGGTCTTGGGGAGTAAGGGGAGATTTCGCAAGCAGAGGTGGAGGTAAGAATGCTCCAGACAGAATTCAAGGTGAGCCACAACCAGAGGTATGAGAAAGCCTGGTGTCCTGGCGTTGTGTGGGGGGTGCTCCAGGAGGCCAGCGGCCGAGAGCAGTGGTGGGCGGTGGGCCCGACAGTCGGTTGGTCCAGGTGCGGAAGGGGCTCGGGAACCTACCAGACTTTTAGGCAATAAGGAAACACTGAAGAGCTTTTAAGAACCTCCCACCCCCGATACAGTCTGCAGATGGACAATTTGGAAGCTATAGAAGGTACTAAACGGAACGAAACAGTTTGCTCTCATCTTACCAGCTTCGTGAAAGTGTTTATCACCCAAGACGAATGTGCCCGCAACCTTCTGTTCTAGGACGGGGATGGATGGGCAGATATTTCACAAAAGAAATAACTGAAGTTTTTAATAGAAAATCAATAATTCTTCAAGATCCCTTCTCTCCCTCGAGTGTGGACACCTCAAAATTAGGGGCCGTGCCACACTGAACTTTAGATTCCAAGCATCAGGCGCAACGCCTGTGGGTGGACGGGTGATGGGTAGGTAGGACTTTCTTCTGTGAAGTCCTATTTACCCAATCCCCGCCACCACCCCCCTGGGGATGGCCCTGCCACCCACTGACGGGCAGCTTGTGAAAGCCTCAGAGGCCTCAGTTTCCTTGCCCTGGAGATGGTGACCCTGCATTTATAAACAGATGCGGGGACCCTCTCGGGACCCCAGAGTTGGCATGAGGATTATTCTAAGCTAAGACGTCTGAGATTCAACAGATGCAGAGCAAAGCCTCCGTGGAGCTTGCCTTAGGGGACTAAAAGCAGCCACTTCTGAGAAACGAGGCCGCCATAATCCCCTCTCTGGGGATTTACAGCCCTGAAGAGGACAGAAAGACCATTCATACCTGTTGAAACAAACATCATCGCAAATCCTCTCCTGTCCGTTGTCCTAAAAACTCATTTGTCTTTCCTAAAGGAACCTATTTGTTTTTGCCACAGAAAAAGAAGCCCATAGAAGCTGTTTCTTCCCCTCCCTTATCCCTACGAAGTTAGATGTATGCGCCTTTAACTGTAACCATTTAATGAGTCAGCTGCTTTTGTGCTGGCTCCCACGTGCATATGGAGGAAACATTTTCTTCCCGTTGATGGCTTTTGTCAGTTTACTATGCGGGCCCTGCTACAAGAACCTAACAGGGTAGAGAAGAACTTTTTCCTTCCCTGCACAGGCAATGGCCAGACCATACATGGCGCGAGAATGACCCACAGCCTTTGCAGCGATCGGCCCGGAATGGTCAGGACTTGGTCAGTGAGTGCCAGCTTCCCTAACTTTGGTCCTCACTCCTAATTTAGGGCCAGTCAGAGAAAGCCAAATACGCTCCCCTAAACTGATCCCGTGGATGACCCGTGCGTGTCTAGGGAGCCCGTCCTGGCTCAGCCATGACGACGACCTCCCCCCGGGGCACCCCTGAAGCTTTCCGTTCCACCATAACGTGTCTCCAGTCTCCTGTCTGTCTTTGAGTCTCTGCCGAACTCACGTGATGGTGGCTAACTCCCCTCATGGAGCAAACTCTGGATATACAGCCTCTGTGTGTTCTCGTCTGGGTGGCCTTCATGATGTCCCCACAGTGGGGACAACGGTCGCTTCAGGCATGTCAGGCTCGGACAGGCTCTTCCTGCTTTGGGGCAAGGAGCCTTTCCAAGGGCACTTCTCCACCCCACGGACCCATCGGACAAACTGGAGGAGGTTTGGCCGATGAAAATATTCTCGTAAATGCTCTTTTCCCCAGCAGCCGCCCAGCAGAGAAACGGTGACCGATCGGGAAGAGCAAGAAAACGCTGCCTTTGGGAGCCAAAAGATGCTAGCAGTTTGGCAGGAAGGTGCAGGGCGGCTTTTACACGCACAGGCTCTGGATTCAGAGCTGGGTTCAAATCCTAGCTGTTCCCATCAGTAACCTTTGCCGGAAAGTTCTCTTGTCGCTAAAACAGGTCTGGGGTGAGTCTGGGTCTGGGGGAGCCCCTCGTCCATCATCGTCCCTGGGCCAGCCCGAGGCTCCAGGCTGAGGCAGGGCCTGGAGAGATGTTTCCAGAGGGGGATCCCAGGGCCAAGCAGGTGCAGGGAGTGCAGCTCAGTCTGCTTGCCCGCCCCCGTCAGCAGAAGGAGAGGGGCTTCCAGCTCTTGCCGGAGGGACAGGATAAGGGAGGAACGGGGAATAAGGTCCTGGGAAAGTTCAAGACGCCTGAGCGGAGCCTCACCTCGGCTCTGCGTGAGCTGGGAGGCCTCAGGGGGAATGTCCCTGCACACAAGGGATAGTCCTGTTGGTTTTGAGGCTTCCCTGGGACGGCTGAGGTTTAGACCTCAGGGGGAGGGCCCTAGTCTGGCTGGAAGCAGAACTTTCTGGATCTCAGCCCCGCCTTTCACAAAGGAGGGAGAATCCTTGCCCTGCTGCCCCAGAGCCAGTCGGTGGGTGTGGAGTGATGGGAAATCGGAACGTGAAATGGCCTATGGGGGTGAAATTCTTGTAGAAGCCCAGGCTGGGCGCCTTTGCCCTCCAGAGACGTGGGTGAGGCGTCTCAGAGAGTGAGGGGAGCAGAGGGCCCCGTGCCGGGTGTTGAGGGGCCTCTGTTGGCCCCACCTCCTTTGCTTTTAGCAAAACCCCTCTGGAGAGACGAGGAGACACCCTCGTCTGAATTCTTACCCTGCCGGAAGCCACTGAGCAGGAATGATGGCACTCAGTCCACAATACAGGTGAGGTCCCCCGTGTGAAGGGTTAGGCCACCTCGTCTACAACTTTGTCGTCAGCGAGGGGGAAGGATGGTTCCACCCCCTCACGGAGAGGATCCACGGTCTCACCCTCAGCCCACACTTGCCCACCTACGAAACTTGCCCTCTAGCGGGGCCCTGTTAACACTCAATGTCAAGAGCATGACCTCCGTGTTTGCTCCCTGAGGCGACTGTAACAAATGCCACGCATCCGGGGGCTCACAACAGCGCAGAGGTAGTCGCTTATAGTTCTGGAGGTCAGAAGTCCAAAATGAGTCTAGAAGGGGCCACACCAAGGTGTGGGCAGGGCTGGTTCCTTCTGGAGGCTCCAGGAGCAGCCTCACCTCTCCCAGCCTCTAGAAGCTCAGGCCCGCACCTCTCTGACCGCTGTTTCTGTCGTTCCCTTGACGCCCCCTCACTTGGCCCTCCTGCCTCCCTCTCACAAGGACCCTGGGGATGACATCGGGTCCACCTGGATAATCCAGGAAAATCTCACCATCTGAGGTCTTTAATCCCGTCTGTAGCATCCCTGTTGTCAAGCAAGGAAACACATACGCACGGGTCCGGAGATTAGGACACGGACATCTTTGGGGGGCAGTGTCGTAAGTCACTGCACCCACAAAGTAGGGAGAAAAGTAACAAGACTGCCTTCGGGGTGTGACTGAAAGGAACAAAGATGCATCCATGGGCCATGGCATCCGCTCGCCCGAGTGGGTCTCAGGAACTGCTCTTGGGAAGTGGAGACTTAGGTTAGAAGAGTTTCATGCCTGCATCGTCTGATGAAAGATCACACCCAAGTCTGATTGCAGGAACAAACTTTTTCCGAGAGCTGAGACCAAGCTCAAACGTGTCACCCCAGGGCGACAGAAAGCACACACCTCTCTACATCTTCCAACTGCAAACACCGTGGGCCCGGAGTGGGTCAGAGCGCACAGAGGGCGGGGTCTCCGCACGTCTGATCCAGCGTCCTTCAAGTCTTTGGTTTTCTGAGCCCCCAGCCTGGCCCAGGTGCAGAATCTGGGGGACGTTTGCTGGCATCCGTCGGTGGCCTCTCCCAGGTACCTGCTGTCCTAGGCAGACCCGTGTCAGGGCCGTCCTGACGTTGTCGCAGGCTGGACTTGTCGCTCCGACAAGCATTGTCACGGGCCACGGGAGTAGCCGCTTCAAGGCTGGTAAGAGATACGCAGTTCTTGGTGGACACAGATGTTACTGTGGCTCACTGGTCATTGGGGGTGTTTTCCTGATAACAAGGGTGCATTTGCCCCCATCTGTTCACACTCTTACAGCAGAAGTAGGAGAGGCGGAAGTAAGGGGACGTCCCCTTCCAACTTGGGTTGTCGCACATCTGTGGCTGGGAAGCGGAATGGAGACCCGACCCTCTAGAAGGTGCAGTGGGAGGCAGGGCAGAGAAACAGAGGGGCGCAGGAAACGGGTGAGTGTGAGTGGTGCGGGATGACCTCCTTCCAGAACAATCCGATGGCTCTCCTGCATTGGAAATGCCTGGGGTGTGGCGATAGTTGCCTCCTGTCAGTTAGGAGGCTGCCTCCTATTGTTATAGCAGAGAGAGTGCGCTATAAATAGCGAAAAGGAACAGGAGGGAACGCAGAAATGTTCGAGCGTCAACCACCGCCTCCTCGGCCCAGCTACTGTGACGCCAGCTGCTGAAAGAGGGTGTTAAAACCCAGGCATCCAATGCGGAGTTGGAGTGAAAGTGAGTGGGGGGAGACTCACCCTCCTTTCATCTGATGGAGGAGTTATTTAGATGCCAGCTACGTATTTCGTGGTCAAGTGGGGGATCCCAGGAGTAGCGATCCCTACTTTTAGCTTTGCCGTGGACATCTGTCACGCCTGCCGTAAGGGGGACAGTTGGCCTGCCAGGATGGCACTTCTGACACGGGCCATCTTCTCCCCCGGGCTCTTCTGGGCTCTGGGCGTGGCCACACGCTGCTTCGTCAGCCCTGGAAGGAGGCAGTGTGAGGGAAAGCGCCCCAGGGAAAGGGCGGGGACTTTCCAGAAGGGCCAGGCAGCATCAGCAGGCGTCAGTCTTGACACATGGCCGCCATGTTTGCTTTGCCCAAGTGGCGTTCTTGGGGAGTCCAGACGATGCCAGCGACCCTCTTCTCTTGGCTTGACCTTCAAAAATCAGTTAGCACCTGGACGCTCTTGCCCACAGCTCTCACCTCGCTGGAGTCAAATGCCACCTACCTTTTCCATATGGCTTTCCAGCACCCCCGCGGCTGCCGGCGCACCCCCACTCATGGGCCGTATCCCTGGGACCATGGATGCATGTCAGTCTTCAAGGCAAAACGAAAGCCCCTTTGCTTTAAATGCAAAATCCAAACTAAACAGGAGAGGTGTTTCTGTGCCTCATTTGGCGGCCAAATCTGGCCTGAAATGTGACTCATTTGGTAGGAGTTCCTGGCCTGAAATGACTATGAAAATATTATTTATACCAGTCATCGATCCTGCTCAGGGTGAAGGGTCTTTGTTACAGAAATATTGACAGAGCACCCGCTCCAGACCTGCCGGGGGAGGGGATTGTTTAGTACATGTGTCACTTTACCTTCTGGAAATCCAAGGATTCTGAACGCTCTGCCCCTAAGTGTGTGAAGGGGGCTAGTGGAGGCATAAGAGAAGAGGCTCGAGGGCATAAAATCCAACCAAGGAGCTCTCCCACCTGGTTTACATGGTAAGCCTCACTGACCCTCAGGACAGCCCTTAGACGAGTGGCTTAGATCACCCCCATTTTACCGATGAGGACACTGAGATATGCAGGGGTAAGTTGCCCAAGGATCCATGGCACAGTCAGAACTTGAACTCAGACATTCTGCTTCCAAGATCGATGTTCTTTTTTTTTTTTTTTTAATGTTTCTTTATTTTTGAGAGAGAGAGAGAGAGAGAGACAGAGTTCGAGTGGGAGAGGGGCAGAGAGAGAGGGGACACAGAATCGGAGGCAGGCTCCAGGCTCTGAGCTGTCAGCACAGAGCCCGACGCGGGGCTCGAACCCACGAACTGCGAGATCATGACCTGAGCCAGAGTCCAACGCTTAACCGACTGAGCCCCCCGGGCCCCAGGCTGCTTCCATATCTTGGCTGTTGTAAGCGATGCTGCAATAAACACCGTGGCTGTCTGTTCTCTTAAGACACTGAGTTTGTGGTATTTGTTACAGCAGCCACAGACAGCTCATAGTCCTGGGGTGGGGGCCGGCTGAGATCCTGGGGGGGCTCAGGGGACCCAGGTGGCTGTCAGAGGGAATTGGGGCAGGATCAGCCCAGAGCCCCGCCCCTCAGTGTCTCAGGAATGAAAAATGTGTGGGAAACTTTGCAGAGGTGGGGCAGAGCGGGGCTCTCTCCCTTCATCTTGGAGCTTCTACCAATG
Organism: Puma concolor; assembly: GCF_028749965.1. Taxonomy (NCBI): domain Eukaryota; kingdom Metazoa; phylum Chordata; class Mammalia; order Carnivora; family Felidae; genus Puma; species Puma concolor. Next base: position 156,249,762 of record NC_141675.1, on the reverse strand, counting down.
TTTTTATTTTTCAGAGTGTCGTTGGGAGTTACTTATCAGAGGAGCTTTTGTGTTTCCTTGTTTGTCCTTATCTCCTTTAAAAGGACAACTAGGACTCCCACCACCTGGTGAATGTCACATTTGTGAGTGGGTTACTCTCTCCTGGGGAATTTCGCATCACCCGCCCCTCCTCGCCCCTGCCCCTCCCGGCTCCTCCCTCTCCTTCCTCACATTCCTCCCCGTCTGGGAAATCACCCCCTCCTCCAGTGCCTGGAGAACCACCTTCCAGTCTATGGGCCCCCAGGTCCTCAGGTGCCTTCCTAAGGGTGCATTTCCAAACAAAGATGATTCCTTTTCCAAGCAGAACACCTGCCTCTTGGTCGCTTGGCATGTTTTCACCTCATTACACACATTCACTGTATATTTATTTTGGACCCTGCCAGGCGTTCAGGGCTTTGAAGTATTTTTCCTGTCTTCACAACCAGTTCACAAAGTGGCTAATATCAGCTCAGTTTTAAAGATGATGAAACGACAACTGTGGGAAGACTGGCCCAAATCGAGGCCACGACCAGGGTGCCCCGGGGCTGCGGGCTCTTGGGAGGGGCTTGCTGCCCTCCCCCCGCCCCACCCCCCGCGGCCTCAGCGGGCATACACCGAGGCTCGCATGCCTCTGGGGAAGGCGCGAGGCTGACTTCTGACGGGTGCGACAGCACGCACAGGATTTGCACGGGGTGTCTTCGAGATTGGTGATGATAGGTCACACTGAGCCTCCAGCTTGACTGCTGCGGCCTCAGGGCATCCTCCCGCTTGCCCTCAAAGCCAGAGGCAGAGAGTGACGGGTCTCTTCTGTCGTCGCCGTCTCTGGGTCTCTGACTCTACGTGCGCACCCTCGTGGACCATAAGTGACCTTCAGTCTCGCTTCCCTTAGCCTGAAATAGTCTCTAGTGTGTGAAAACCTGATGCGGAAATGATAAAACCTGGTGTGCTTGTTGTACGGGCTCAGCACCTGTTTGTACGTGTGTATATGTGTGTGCTGTGCGTGTGCCTGGTGTGCTGTGTATGTGTGCATGTGCACACGTGTATGTATGATGTGTGTCTTATGTGCCATAAGTGTGTATGTGCACACATGTGTGCCCTGTGTGCATGTGTATGTGTGTATGTGTACATGTGTATATGTGTGTGCGATGTGTGTGCCCTGTGTGCTGTGCATAGGTGTGTTGTGCCCTGTGTTCACGTGTATATGTGTGTGTGCATGTATATGTGTATGCGTGTGTGCCCTGTGTGCATGTGTATATGTGTGTATGTGGGCATGTGTATATGGGTGCATGCGTTTATGTGTATATGTGTGCAGGTGTGTATGTGTGCATGTATGTGTATATATGTGTGCATGTGTATATGTGTATGTGTGTGTGCTCTGTGTGTATGTGTATGTGTGCATGTGTATACGTTTGTATGCATATATGTGTGTATGTGTATATGTGTGCATGTGTGTGCCCCCTGTGCATGTGTATATATATATATGTGTGCATGTGTATATGTGTGTGTATATGTGTGTATGTGTGTGTGCTCTGTGTGCATGTGTATATGTATACATGTGTACATGTGTGTATATGCATATGTGTACATGTGTATATGTGTGTATATGTGTGTGTTCCCTGTGTGCATGTGTATATGTGTTCATGTGTATATGTGTGTATGTGTGCATGTGTATATGTGTGTATGTGTGCGTGTATATATGTGTGCATGTGTATGTGTGTGTATGTGTGCGTGCTCTGTGTGCATGTGTATATGTGTATGTGTGCATGTGTATATGTGTGTGCATGTGTGTATATGTGTGCATGTGTGCATGTATATGTGTGGGCCATGTGTGCATGTGTATTTGTGTGTATGTGTGTGTGCACTGTGTGCATGTGTATATGTGTGCATATGTATGTGTGCGTGTGTATGTGTGTGTATGTGTATGTGTGCATATATGTATGTGTATATGTGTGTATGTGTGCACGTGTATATGTGTGTGCCCTGTGTGCATGTGTATATGTGTGTATGTGTGCGCATGTGTGGGCCATGTGTGCATGTGTATATGTGTGTATGTGTACATGTGTGCACATATGTATGTGCGCGTGTGTATGTGTGCGCATGTGTGTGCCCTGTGTGCATGTATATATGTGTGCATGTGTGTATGTGTGTATGTGTGCGTGTGTATATGTGTGTGTGCATGTGTATATGTGTTCATGTGTATATGTGTGTATGTGTGCATGTGTGTATGTGTACATGTGTGCATATATGTATGTGCGTGTGTGTATGTGTGCGTGTGTGCGCCCTGTGTGCATGTATATATGCATGCCTGGGTGCATGTGTATGTATGATGTGTGTGTGCCCTGTGTGCCGCATTCGTGCGTGGGCATACATGTGCATGCCCTGTGTGCTGTGCGCAGGTGTGTTCACGCGTGTGTTAGATGTGCGTCCTCGGGCTGCTTGCCGTGTCCCCAGCACAGCCAGCTCTGGCACCTTACGGGACAGACGCAGTGAGCAGGGCGAACGCTCCGGCGGGTGCGGGATGCCATGTGCTGACTCAGGGGGGCAGCCGGGCGAGGATGGCTTCCGGCTTGTTGGCGGCCTCCGGTGGGCCCGGGTTGTCCCTCAGTCCCCCAACATGTCTTAGATGCCTTGTGAGGACAGCACGGGGGCCAGCGAGCGACAAGAGGTGTGCTCCCCACGGCAGCCCCAGCCGCCAAGAGGAAGAACAGACGCTGACGTCGCCCTGAGAAGGTGCAACCAGCAAACCCCGCCCCTGTCCGAGCAGGGCTCAAGCTCCCACACCCCGGAGGCCCCCTGCCTCCTTGGCAGCTTGAACGTGCCAGACCTCGGGGCCTGGCACATCCGACGAAGATCATTGCAGCCTGGAGGGCGGGCCTCCAAAGGAGAAGGCGAGAGGAAGGAATGTTCCAGAACAGATGGCAGGAAGCACTGGCTGGAGAGGGGGCCGTGAGCAGCGACAGCTGCCCTCCGTCGTGGAGATGCACGGCCCCCCGCCCCCTTGCTCCTCCCTCCCTGCGAGCGGGCTCCCCCGCTGCCTCCTGACGCCTCGTCTGTCCGCAGGCCAAGGCCGTGCCGGGCACCGTCTGAGCTGCCTGACGTTTGCTTTTCTCATCCTAAGAAGGCAATTGCTGGTTTTCCCTCAGTCCCTCGTGGGTGTGTCTGCGCCGGGGTCCTCTCAGTCTTCTGAGTCGGAGGTTAGACCCATTTTGCAGATCAGGAATCAGAGGCTCCGAGAAGGCAACAAGCGTGCCCCGGGCTCGTTCGTGAAGCCGGAGCTCGGGCCCGGTGGTCAGAGCCGAGTCCCGCTCTGAAGCTGCCCCGACGGGACGAGGCTGGCGTGTCCGAGCTCGCCTGAGGGGCGAGTACCAGGCTCACCGTGGGGCCCTCTGCTCTCAGGAGCTCAGGGTCCAGCCAGGGATCCGGACACGCGGGCAGGTCGCGGTCCAGACCGGGGTCAGAGCACGGCTACGGGTGGCCAAGAGATGGGGGTGACCGTCGTCGTTCCCGGAGGAAGCCCCCGCTGTCGGGAGTTTGCGGGGCGACAGGTGAGGAAGGGCCTTCCTGGCAGGGAGCAGATGGTCGCTGCCGGGAGGTGGGGACAGGGCCGTGCAGGATGCGGGGGGAGCGCCGGGGCGGGCCCAAGGAGCCTGTGAACCTTCTGGTGACCGTTAAGCAACGGTCGGGGCGGCCACAGGATCTGGTCAGATTCCAGAATGTTCTCCAGCTGCTCCAGACGGGGTTTTGAGGAGAAGGAAAATTCTTGTCCCAGGCTCGTGCCGTCACACATGGAGAGGTGTAGCAAGGGCACAGGACGGAAGGGTCTTCATTTCTTGGGGCGATCAAAGTAAGAAAAGGAGGTGCGGGTGTCCTTCGGGGTGCACTGACTGCAGGCCTTGCGCCGGGCCCTGAGCCTGAGAGCAGAGGCTGCTGGGAGGGCCCCGCCTCCCTCAGGAGCTCTGCGTGGCTTGGGGGTGGGGGTGGGGGACTGCGCAGGTGTGGGGTGTTCGACTGTTCTGAAAGGGGCTCCGTGGCGCTGCCTGATGCTTTCTCACGGCTGTGCTGGGCGGGCCCCAAATACCTGCGTTTCCTCCTTCTTCCTTCCTTTCCTCTGGAGCCTCTGTGCTGGCCCTTCCGGTTCCGTGAGTTCAGGTGATTGAACCAGAAGGGTCTACATTTGACCTTGACATCTTACCCACCTCGAAGTCCCCCCTTCTGGCCAGGATCTGCTCACTCCAGCTCCGTGGGTGGGGGGATGGAAGGAAAGGAAGGAAACACGGGGCAGGGGGAGTTTCGCGCCCTTTGTTCCTCCTCCCCAGGTACGGACTTAGGTTGTAAATAACACGTGACAGCTGCCGCGCGGGGTAGGTGTTAGTGCTCCCCCCATTTTACAGATGAGGAAACTGAGGCAAGGAGGGGCTGAGCAGCCTGTCCTTGTCCGTGGACGCGGGCAGCCATGCTGCAAAGCCGGGCCGTCTGCACCAGAGACAGACTCTGTCCACGAAGCCGGTGGTTTCAAGCTGGGTCCCCAGCCAGCAGCGTCGGCCGCGCCTGGACACTCGCGAGGAATGCACGTTCTCGGGCCCTGCTCCGACCTGGGTTCAGATGACCGCTCCCGGGGATTTGGGTGCCGTTCAGGGGTTTCTTCGATTCGTTGCCACCTTTGCTGATCAATTACTTGCAGCAAAAGCCTTGTACGAGATGGTGGAAAGGCCACCTGTGACCGCGATAGAACCCCGGACGTCACCTGCCTTCTCAGAGCCTGTGGTGAAGAGCCCTGGCCTTGCAGCCAAAGTGTCTGCAGTCAGGGGCAGCTTAGGATAGCTCTCTGCAAGCCGGAGGAGGGGGGGCAGGGAGCCACCAGTTAAAGGGGAGATAGGCAGGGAGCCACCAGTTAAAGGGGAGACAGGCAGGGAGCCACTGGTTAAAGGGGAGACAGGCAGGGAGCCACCGGTTAAAGGGGAGACGGGCAGGGAGCCACCGGTTAAAGGCGACCGCACCCAGGAAACAGACATGGGCATTTCAGGTTGGGATGACCTTGCTGGCTGAGCATGCCGGTTAAATATGTATTATCTGGGGACTTGTTTTTATTTTTTTCAACGTGTTTTTTTTTTTTGGGGGGGGACAGAGAGAGACAGAGCATGAACAGGGGAGGGGCAGAGAGAGAGGGAGACACAGAATGGGAAACAGGCTCCAGGCTCCGAGCCATCAGCCCAGAGCCTGACGCAGGGCTCGAACTCACGGACCGCGAGATCGTGACCTGGCTGAAGTTGGACGCTTAACCGACTGCGCCACCCAGGCGCCCCGAGGGGACTTGTTTTTAAAATTTAAAGACCATAGGAGATTCGCGATGGCATCTGTGTGGACCTTGTGTCTTTGTTTCAGCATTTGGGCTGCTGGAAGATTTTTTTTTTTTTTAACTTTTAAAAAAATTTTTAATGTTTATTTCTGAGAGAGAGAGAGAGAGAGAGACAGAGCACGAGCAGGGGAGGGGCAGAGAGAGAGGGAGGCACAGAAGCTGAAGCAGGCTCCAGGCTCTGAGCTGTCAGCACAGAGCCCGACGCGGGGCTCGAACCCATGAACCGTGAGATCATGACCTGAGCCGAAGTTGGACGCTTAACCGCCTGAGCCCCCCAGGCGCCCCTGGCTACTGGATGATTTTAAGAAGGAAACAACTCTCCCGTGGCCCACAGCCCCGTCGCACAGGTTGTAGGCGGGGTTTGCCTCCAGAGGAGCCTAGAGCCCGTGCTGGTCCTGAGCGTCTGTCCCCTCTAGGCCACCTCCTCCCCCTCCCATACTTAGACCCAGAGGAAAGTGCAGGCCCCCGGCTGCGAGACGGATCATCTTTTGCACAAAGAGCAGGGATAAGCTGAACGCAAACAGGGACACAAGCCTAAAAACACGCCAGCTGTCCTTTGCATAGACGCCGCGGCCCCACCCCCAGGCGCCTTCTCGGACCCCCGCCCCCATCCACAGGAGGGGAAGGGGGTCCTCAAGTTCTGGCTAGTCTGGCAAATGGACACTACCAATTCCACGTGGTCGGCCAAGGACACCGCGGGGCAGGGTGCACCCCGACCCAGGACCCGGCCTCCCACGGGACACTGGCACCGACACTACCCCTCACGTCTTCCAAGAGCGTGCTTCCCTTCCTCGGTGGGACCAGATGAATGGCCTTTGGCCTTGGACGGTCCTCTGGGCCGGGCCCTCTGGCCTCTCCCTTCCTAGCGGGGCTGTCCGTGGCCGGTCCCCGGGGCTCTGACCGCATAGCGTCACTTGCTGGCATTCTACTGGCCAGTGCGGGTCCTGGGCCCAGCCGGACAGATACGACGGATTCCGGGTGTCGGGAGACTCCACCCCGGGTCCGGGCAGCTGCAGACTCACCTTGCGGGAGGGTGTGGACTCGAAGCGGTGGGAGTAATTGCAGCTACTTTTGCAAACAATCTAGCACTGGGGGATCGTTGCATTTAATTCTCAAAGCAGCCCCGGGGGTCAGAGGGGGAAACCAAGGCATGGGGAGCTTCCTGGTTCCTGCCAGGAGCTGGCGGAGCTGGGACAGAAACCCCGAGTCTGGGCTCTCATTCCCTGTAGTCTGGGCCTGGGCTGCGTGCTGGGGATCCGAGGCACGTGAACCCGTTCTTGTCCCCAGCCCCCACCTCCCTGGTGCCGCAGTCTTCGTGGGGCGTCCGGGAGATGGTGGGAGGTGGGCGTTGATGTGTTTCTGGCCGCTGGGGCTGCCCCAGAGAAGCGGCTGTACAATCCTTCCTCTCCCCCCGTCGTCCTCTGCAGAGGAGACCCGTGGCCCTCACCCAGGTGTGGGGTTGCAGACAGCCCGTTCCCTTGGCCTCCGCCAGAACCCCATCAGTGTGCACATTAGGCTCATAAATAATTCCGGCTGGCAATTCTCCAGGGAGGAAGCAAACACCCGGCACTTAGAGCCCGGGCAGGCTGCGACAAGAGCCGCGGTGAGTCATGGGTCAGATGGAGAGGCAGGAATTCACGACAATATGCCCGGGCTAAGCCTCGCACCGGGCTCGTCCCCCAGCAGCTGTGGGGCCTGGGCCCCGAGGGTGCCCCCGGGGTGGGACGGCCACCATAGCCTCGGCCCTGCCGCTCTCCCCCAGCCGCCCCCACCCCAGAGGACGGCAGGCTAACCTCTCTGTTTGGGCCACAGGTAACGTGCTCATCTGCGGCCCCTGCCTGTGACTTGGACAGAGAGCGGGGACCCGGGGCGATGCCGGGAGGTGGGGCTGCGAGGGACCAGCAGGGACACCTGCAGTCTTCCTGTGTCGGGGGGAAGGACAGTCCCTGCTGTGGACGGCACTGTTGATGGCATTTTCTGTCTGGTGGCCGGTGCCACCCAGGGATCTGACCCGTCCTTTCCTGCTCCCTCCGACGGAGCCGAGCCTGGTCCCCATCCCCTTCTGCTGCCCGCCTCCCACCTCCAAGGCTTGCTGGTGAGGTCCTCCCTTACGCTACTGGACTTAGTCATCCAGAGCGCCTCCCTGCCATTGACCTCCAGCAGCTGTAAGAAAAATGGGAAAAGAGGGGCGCTTGGGGGGCTCAATCAGTTGAACGTCCGACTCGATTTCAGCGCAAATTAGGACCTCACGGTTCGCGAGTTCGAGCCCCATGTCAGGGTCTGTGCTGACTCTGGGGAGCCTCCTTGGGTTTCTCTCTCTCTCTCTCTGCCCGTCCCCTGCTCGTGCTCTCTCTCTCTCTCTCTCTCAAAATAAATAAATAAGCTTTAAAAAAAAGGAAAATGGGAAAAGAGAAAGGAAATCAAGTCTGCACAAGAGCCGAGTCTCGGGAGTGGCCCGTGAGAAACAGGCATCGCGTGCCTTCGGTGCTGTGGCTCAGGATGTTTCATAGACTTTAATGTCCCTAAGGCTTTGGGTCCGGGTGTGACCTCTGTGAGTCCTTCTCCTCCCCAAGCCCAATTCAGAACCTACTCTTTCCACTGGCCAGGGATATCCGTGGGGGAGGTGACGGCTTCTCCCACCCAGTGTGTGCCTGTCCATCTGGACAGGTCCCCTCCCTGTCACACAGGAGCTCAGGGTGCAGTGAGGGGGGGAGGGGGAGAGGCAGCCTGGGGGCGGGGGCACTGGGCGCCACCAGGCAGAGGCAGGGTGACGCCGGGTGCATCACCTGGCCTCACTCACCTGCTCCCTCATCGTCCAAGCAGGTGCCTACCTGAGGCGGTGTTGGGGGGCGTGTTCATGCGGCCCAGGGTCTGGGCATGCCGACCGCCAGCTGTTACTAAACCCCGAAAAGTTTCCTTTTTAGATGCCGCAGCCCTGTCTCCAACTGCCCCGGGGACAGTCACAACGCTTCGCCTGCATTCGATTGACATGTGCCATTCTGTCTTCTCTTGTGGCGGCAGGTGCTTGCTTGCCAGCGCGGTTCTCACACCCAGACGGGGCCCAGAAGAGAGGCGCTCGGTCGTCGGTGTGGACTCGAAGGCGGCCTGACTCGCCCTCCGGTCCCTCGCTGCCTCCACCTGCTTGCTCATTCATTTCTGCATCTGTAAGCTCGCACGTCTTTTGTCAGACCTTCCCTAGGCCAGGAACTCCACTGCCTTTGATCCAGAACGCCCCCCTCCAGGCTCCTGTCCCCAGTCGGCATGAGGAAGACTAGTTTTCACCTTTGCCAAACTGCTTGAGAATAACCAGCAGAAACAAAGATGGGCTGGCCTTCTAACAACCAAAGCTCCCTGCCCATAATCCATCCGCTGGGGATCAAAGGGCCCCCTGGGCCGCGTGTGACCGATCTGTTGCTCCCCGCCACCCCCGCCCCCAGCCCTGGGGGTCTCCGGGACTCTGTCCCACATCTTCCTCTGGAAGCCCGGTGAGATCGGTGAGATCGGGCCCTGCCCTCTGATGACACATGACACGGGAGCTCCTTCTGGAAGACCGTCATCAGACACAGCCAAGCGTCCCTGCAGGCAAAACCAGAATCACTTTGAACTTGTTGTTTTGAGGCTGTTCCTTTCAAAGGGGTGGCAGGGCCCCCACAGGGGGTGCCCCAAGCAGGTGCCCCGCGCACCGTGACAGCCGCCAGCGTGGCTGTGGCCCCACAGTCCTCCCTCGGTTGCTGGGATACTCACAGGCTTGGTGACTGGATTCTCCACACAGGGCGGTGCCCCAGAGCTTGCCCCCCAGACGGGGTCTGGCCCTGCTGCCCCATCTCTGACCCAGGGATCTCCTCGGCCCCCGCCGGGGGCCGCACCTGGTTCCCTTTCCAATGACGTTTGCTCCTTGGGGGTCATGGTTAATGCTTGCAGCTGGCACAGTGAGTTAATTACAGCAAATCATAAAATAGCCTTTAAGTGGGCTGCCCCCTGGGTAAGCCGGTGGGCCAGCGAATGTGTTCCGCAGCTCACTCGTTGGGGGGTCGGGTGGGGCAGGGGTGAGTTTCCAAGTCGGATTTAATAAGTGAGTGATTAGTCTTTTTCCCAGAAAGAGGGGCCTTTTCCGTCTGCCTCGACCAGCTACTCAGACCTTGCAGGAAGAATCCTTACCATTCGTGGAGCTATTACTGTGTACTTTGTTTATTTTCTTTAATTCTAATCATTCCATCCTTGAAATCCTTATTTAGGCTGGAGGTGACCTCCACGTCCCAGAAGGCAAAGGGGATGCTCCCTTGTCCGTCGTCAGAGAGTGAGCATCTTCATTTTCCTCTGCAGAGTGTCCCCCCCCGCCCCACACTCTGGGCTCTGGGTGTTGGGAGCTGTCACCTGCACGCCCCCCTCGAGGTGGCCATGTGCCTCCTGGCTGGTGACCCAGAGCCCCGCATGGGCAGCCAGGAGTCCAGTCCGTCGCCTGGAGTACAGTTGGTTACTCCTAAAATGAAGGACTGGAAATCGTTAATCACCACCGGTCTCTTCCCCATCTGGCTCATGGGGACCAAATGTCTCCTTACTCAGGCCTACGGGACGTTACACAGTCTGGGTCTGTGTTTCCAGCCGTCTCTGTCAATCAGCCGTGTGCCGGGGCCCTGAAGGAAAGTGGATTTCTCTCCTTTAAGCCTTTGGCCGTCATTATCTCGGCAGCTTTCAACGCCCACCTTCGTTCTTATCTCCACCACCAAAGCACAGCAAACCCAATCTGTAGACCACCTCCTCCAGGAAGCCTTCCAGGAGGCTCGAACCTCAGCACTCAGTTTCCAGGGAGAGACAACTCCCTACGGGGTTCTCGGTGGTCACATCTGTGTGCACACATTCCCCTCCCACCCCCGGCTCCTAGAATGTGGGCCACGGAGGTGCTGGGACTGTCACTTGTTTATCTTGTCCCCTCCCTTAGACGTAGATTTGAATAGACAACTTTAAATAGATGCCGGTTGGATGCGTATAACTTTGGCATCGCAAATGAGCTGGAAGGATGAGCAAAAGAAGACATTCCTCCACTTACGAAGTGGTTGGACCAAGATCCCCAAAGACCTGCACACTCGCTGGATTTATTCAGTGCCAAAAGAGGTGATACGTCAACAGGAAAAACCCAGCCAGCACCAGCTTCATAGGAAAAACTTACCGCTCTCACAAGCAGGAAACAGGGTCTTCCAGAACCCAGTTTTGCAGGAAGCGGGTCACTTCTGTGGCTCAGCAGCGTCCACAGGACCAGGTTCACCCCTGTCTGCTCCCCAACCCTGCGGTTGGCTTGTGCTTTACGTCAGGATGCCCCGCCGACGGTCTTGAGACAGCGGCCGCTGTTAGCATCAGATGCAGACCACAATATTCCGAGAGGAGCTCCCCTTCGAGGACAGGTGTTCTCCCCGAAGCCCCCAGGAGGTCTCTGTGTCTCCTTGGCCAGAACTGATCACCTGCCTGTGCCTCTATGTATTCATTTTGTTTCAGTTTCTTAAAACATAGACAAAATTTTCAGGCAGTTCTAGGTTCACAGCAAAATTGAGGGGGAGGTTCGGAGGGCTCCCGTATAACCCCCCCCCCCGGGTCCCCCGCACTGCCTCCCCCACTGTCAGCCTCCCCACCAGAGAGGTGCACCTGCTATGGTACTTGAGCCCGCACTGATGCGCCTTCGGCACCCAGAGCCCACGGCTGACAGTGGGGCTCGCTCGGTGTTGCTCGTTCTGTGGGTCTGGATGAGGGCGTGATGCTGCACATCCACCGTCACGGCGTCACACAGGCCAGCTTCACCGCCCGGAAGTCCCGTGTTCTTCCCTCCTTTTGTTTTCGTTTTAGAAGAGATTTCGGACCCATTCAAAAGTGGGCAGACAAGTAAATGCATGGTGAGGATGTGGAAAAGAGGGTCTCTTTTGCCCTGCTGGTGGGAATGCAAGCTGGTGCAGCCACTCTGGGAAACAGTGTGGAGGTGCCTCTATTTTTAATAGAACTGCCCTACGACCCAGCAATTGCACGACTAGGCATTTATCCAAGGGATACAGGTGTGCTGTTTCGAAGGGACACATGCACCCCCATGTTTATAGCAGCACCATCAACAATAGCCAAAGGATGGAAAGAGCCCAAATGTCCATCGATGGAGGAATGGATAAAGAAGATGTGGTATATAGATACAATGGAGTATTACTCGGCAATCAAAAAGAATGAAATCTTGCCACTGGCGACTATGTGGATGGAACTGGAGTGTATTATGCTAAGTGAAATTAGAGAAAGACAAATATCATATGACTTCACTCATATGAAGAATTTAAGACACGGAACCGATGAACATAAGGGAAGAGAAGCAAAAATAATATAAAAACAGGGAGGGGGACGGACATAAGAGACTTTTTTTAATTTTTTATTTTTGTTTATTTATTTATTTTATTTATTTATTTATTTTTGGGACAGAGAGAGACAGAGCATGAACGGGGGAGGGGCAGAGAGAGAGGGAGACACAGAATCGGAAACAGGCTCCAGGCTCTGAGCCATCAGCCCAGAGCCTGACGCGGGGCTCAAACTCACGGACCGCGAGATCGTGACCTGGCTGAAGTCGGACGCTTAACCGACTGTGCCACCCAGGCACCCCCATAAGAGACTCTTAAACATGGAGAACAAACAGAGGGTTCCTGGAGGGGTTGTGGGAGGGGGGATGGGCTAAATGGGGGAGGGTCATCAAGGAATCTACTCCTGAAATCATTGTTGCACTATATGCTAACTGACTTGGGTGTAAATTTCAAAATAAATAAATAATTAAAAAAAAAGAAAAGGACAATAAATGTAATGTGCCTGGCCCTGACCTCCAGATTCAGCATTTACCAAGACCCTGTACCTTGGCTTTGGCCATCTTTTTCCTTGGCTTTCTTCTTTGCTGAAGTATTAAAACAATTTTTTTTAATGTTTATTTATTTTTGAGAGAGAGAGTGAGAGAGTGTGAGTGGAGGAAGGGCAGAGAGAGAGGGAGACACAGAATCCCAAGCAGGCTCCAGGCTCTGAGCTGACAGCGGTGAGCCTGATGTGGGGCTGGAACCCACAAACGGTGAGACCATGGCCTGAGCCGAAGTTGGACTCTCAGTTGACTGAGCCACCCAAGCTCCCCCACAAGGAAACTTTTTAGAGTGATGGAAATGCTCTGGATCTCAATTGCGGTAATGTTACATGACTGTTAACGATCGCCGACTTGAGCAAACTGCACACTTAAAATGGGTGGATTTTATTAGATATAAATTATCACTTGACAAAACTGGGGGAAAGTGTATTTGCTCTGCCCCAAATCTGAGCTTAGAAAGACAAGAAAAAAACCACAATGATGTTACACAATCGTCATTTCTAATAAAGCGAGAACTGCATTTACAGAGAAAGAATTAACTACTTTCTGCCAAATAAAGATAACGTTTGTTACATTAAAGCAAAAAAAGTTTGCACTGATTATCTGTATATTAAAGAGCAACTACCTGCTGAATAATAATTCTCGATAAATGTTCACTTTCTTCAATTAGTTTTTAATTTTATATGATTTTTTTTGCCTTGTTAGTGGCATTTTTCAGAAGAATTTATTATTTTCAGAGTTGCCTCCTGACTTTTAATTTCTCATAAAATCGCCTGGAATCTTCCTCACAAAGACATATTTGATATGGCTGATATATTTGAATTTGCCGATGAGTTAAATGGAATCTTCTCTGTACACCCCGATGTGGTCAGGTGAGCCAGCATTAGATGAGTGCTGCTCAAAGAACCCTGTCAGTGCTTTGGTAACGAAGGTGTTCAGCCCAGATATTTTCATAAGCTCTCCGATTTGGCTTCCATCCAGAGAATCTCTCATAAATGTTTTTAGAAGGCAAAATGTGTCCAAGGGTTTTTTGAATGTTTTGTCAGATGTATATGCTGACAATCATAAGCCTACTCAGTTTTATTCCACTGTCATAGTATATATACATATACAGATATACGGGTGTATATATGTCTACCCGATTAAAATGACTTCTATCAAAAATTCACCTCATACACGGAGATACTCCAAAGGGCAATTTCAGGATTCCAAACTCATTCTCACTCACCATCAATTTGTTCATTTCCTTTCTTTCTGTCGCAGCAATACATTTTAATAGTCTTTCTGTTTGCCATCTTTTATTTATTTATTATTTTTTTATTTCTTATTTAAAAAAAAATTTTTTAACGTTTATTTATTTTTGAGACAGAGACAGAGCATGAACGGGGGAGGGGCAGAGAGAGAGGGAGACACAGAATCCGAAGCAGGCTCCAGGCTCTGAGCCATCAGCACAGAGCCCGATGCGGGGCTCAAACCCACGGACCGCGAGATCGTGACCTGAGCTGAAGTCGGACGCTTAACCGACTGAGCCACCCAGGCGCCCCCATCTTTTTTTTTTTAATTGAAACAATTTGTCAAACATTTCAAAAGAAGCAGTTTTTGATCATGTATTTGTTGAACAGTCTGATCAAAGAGTTCCAACTGATTTTGAACAAAATGCAACCAGAGCCTGGAGGACCCAGTTACGCACACCCACAAATCTAGCATCACCTAAAGCCATTTGGCGTGACTCGTGAGCGACTTTCTGAAGGCTCTGTGTTTCTAAAACCTGGCCGATGATGGCCCTCTGGGGGGAAGGGGTGTATCGCCGCGAAAAGTAGTTCCTGTTTGTGAACTGTGTTAGCTCTGTCACTGAAATTTTACTGTTCAGTTACTCTAACTCTGCATATGTCAAAAGGTTTGTAAGTTTTGAGATCTGCTGGTTTTACTTTTTATTTTATTTTATTTTATATATGAAATTTATTGTCAAATTGGTTTCCATACAACACCCAGTGCTCATCCCAACAGGTGCCCTCCTCAATGCCCATCACCCAGCCTCCCCTCCCTCCCGCCCCCCATCAACCCTCAGTTTGTTCTCAGTTTTTAAGAGTCTCTTATGCTTTGGCTCTCTCCCTCTCTAACCTCTTTTTTTTTTTTTTTTTTTCCTTCCCCTCCCCCATGGACTTCTGTTAAGTTTCTCAGGATCCACATAAGAGTGAAAACATATGGTATCTGTCCTTCTCTGTATGGCTTATTTCACTTAGCACAACACTCTCCAGTTCCATCCACGTTGCTACAAATGGCCAGATTGCATTCTGTCTCATTGCCAAGTAGTATTCCATTGTGTATATAAACCACAATTTCTTTATCCATTCATCAGTTGATGGACATTTACACTCTTTCCATCATTTGGCTATTGTTGAGAGTGCTGCTATCAACATTGGGGTACAAGTGCCCCTAGGCATCAGCTTTCCTGTTTCCCTCGGGTAAATTCCTAGCAGTGCTGTTGCCGGGTCATAGGGTAGGTCTATTTTTAATTTTTTGAGGAACCTCCACACTGTTTTCCAGAGTGGCTGCACCAGTTTGCATTCCCACCAACAGTGCAAGAGGGTTCCCGTTTCTCCACATCCTCGCCAGCATCTATAGTCTCCTGATTTGTTCATTGTGGCCACTCTGACTGGCGTGAGGTGGTATCTGAGTGTGGTTTTGATTTGTATTTCCCTGATGAGGAGCGACGTTGAGCATCTTTTCGTGTGCCTGTTGGCCATCCGGATGTCTTCTTTAGAGAAGTGTCTATTTCATTTGGAGGTGGGTTGCAGCTTGCTAAGGCTCATTTATGAATTATGTGTTCACTACAAAATTCCAGCTACATTTCCGGTCCACACTTTCCTAATTTAATAACGGCGCCTGTTTCCATAATGCCGAATGACATCAACATCTGTCTGGGTGTTAGCACAACACCAACAAATGACCTCATCAATAGCCACGATTTAACTGAATTTGCATTTACATCTAGCACTTGTAAGAACATCAGAAGACACACCCTCAGCAGAATAAATGCTCAGAGCTTTACTTTTATTTAATGTTTTGAATGAAAACGAGGCAATTAACTCAGATTAACTTAATTGGCTTTTCTATTTGAAGCGGCTGATAATGCTTCTCTTAACCTGGCATCGCTTCACTGCGAAATTCTGCTCTTGGAGCCAACGCCATCCCAGCTACAATGTTCTGTAAATGCACACGAGAGCAGGAAAACAGATGAAATTAATTGGAATTGTCACTCGCACTCGATACACGCCGTGTCTCGCAGAGGACGGCCACACCAGCCGCACGCACCGAGTCTCGGTCTGTCGAGCGAGTTGTAAGAGGGTCTCTAACTTTGAGGTGAGCGCTGGCTGACTCAGCAGAAACGTGTCCTCTGGGCCTCACACGGTCCGTGGTCTCACGGCGCTCGGAGTGGAGCGGTGTGGACAAACGATTTGTGTCAGTGAGGCATTCGTATCGACCTTCTCAAAAAACGCCAATCCGGTAAGTTAACCTTTTGATTTAACGTGCACCTTAATTTTTTAGAGCTCATCATGGCCCAAAGGGCTTATCACAAGCGTAGAGCTGCTTGCCACACCGTGAAATCAAGGGCGGCAGACTTACGCCATCAAATGCATGGTGAACCCACTGTGGCGGGGGTCTGACCATTCCCTACAGGGACGTGCCAGCGCCGTGCCTCCTTCCCGAACCCCGGTCCCGGCACCCAACGTATCACTTCTGGCAGCTTCCCGCTGGCCTTGCCCCCTGGGGGTCCTGGAGCTCTCTGCGTCCTTCTGTCCCTGCTCAGGCCGCACATCGGGCACGGGAACAGGGACACGGGACGCTTTTCCTACCCACCCGCCCCCAAGGCGAGAAGGGGTTACCTGCCCCTAGCCAAGCTGGGCATCAGTGCATTTCCTGTTGTCCCTGAAGACGTTTGAGGACAGAAGGCAGGGAAATGGTTCACGGCGGGTCCTCTTGACTGAACCCTGTGTTAAAGCCAGAGCTCCGCTCACTGCCTGCATCTCTCCCCGCCTCTCCCTTGGCGGATGAAGTTCCTTCTTGCGGTCCCTCTGTCCTTGTCCTCCTGACCTGGCCTGACTGCCCCTTTGTTTTATGGCTCCCAAAGATGCCCCAGGTCTGACCGGTACCGTTCTTGCTCCGGCCCTAGAGTTGGCGTCCCTCCAGAGGTTCACAGTAGGGTGTGGAGGGTGAAGCCCCCCGTCAGGGCATAACCCCCTTGCTCTGATGGCCAGGAGAGGCAAATTCACGTACATGAGGTCTCACGCCGGCTCATGGCGAGCCTGGTCTCCTGACCCCATTTATTCAGTGTCCTTTTCCCTCCCCAGGTGGCCCCTGTGGCTTCCCCGTGGCCAGCGGTGGCAGCCCCGGCAGCCCGACGCCTGTGAGGTGATGTCCATAGGCTCGTGCTTCGGAGGGGACCAGCCAGGGCCTCGGGGACACACACAGCCCCAATGGCTACACCCCCTCCTTGAATAGGAAGGGAAACACAGCCAGAAACTGGGATTGTCTGCTTTTGTCCTGTAAACTTGTGAATGACTGGTGTGTGCACATGTGTGCGTGAATGTGTGTGGGCATAGTGCCCGTGTGGGATGGTGTGATGGTGGTACAGTGTGGGTAGCAGGGGAGATGGGCGTCTGGGACCTGCCCCCAGCAACCCCTGTGCCCCGCTGCTCCCATAGGAAAGCTCTGCAGCTGTCACGGCCAGTGGCAAACCCCAAATCCGAGCTCTGTTCTTTGGCTTTTAATCCCTTCCTGCCCTGGGCAAGTCTTTAAACCTGCCCGTGCCTCAGTTTCCTCAGCGCTAAGGGCCAATTAAATCCCTCCCCGCCCCTCTCTGGAACTCTGAAGGATTTGGCACAAGAAGGGTGCTCTATAAATCCAAGCTGTCATTACAATAAAACCTTGGCCTCCACAGTGGGGGCCTGATTACAAGCCCATCCGAATGTTGACAACGGGCCTCCGGACTGACAGGAGGCGGTTCTGGGCCTTGGGGAGACTGTCAGCCGCCTCCTGTGGGATCGGCTTCCCTCTTACCTGGGCCGGCTGGCCTGGCGTGCCTTTGAGGCAGGACGCGGAGTCCCTTCTGGTCTTGCTGTTGTCTCACGGGGTGCCCAGGGGTCTCTCTGCTCCCGATTCCAGGCCCGGGTGCCTCACAGACGGGGCCTGCCTTCCCGCTGCCTCCCCAGTCTGGGGTGAGGGGTGATAGGATGTCTTCCGACACCTCGAGAAAAGATGGCCTTGGGGAGGAGGTAGGGAGAATATTCCATCAGCTGCGTGGGGTCAGAGTTCTGCTCTGTGTTGCTGACCAGTGTCCGCGAGACATGAAGTCCAGCTGAGGGTGTCCCCATAGAGGTGGCTCTGCATTTTACAAATACCTTCCAACAGGACTTCTACCTGGGGTAAATGTGGTTCTTCTAAAAAGAAAAAAAGTCCCCAAAGGAACTGGACCTTCTGAGAATGACCGGCTTTCTTTTATTTATTTATTTATTTATTTTTGGGTCAAATGTCAGTTTTTAGAAAATATAATTCCAGGGGCGCCTGGGTGGCTCAGTCGGTTAAGCGTCCGACTTCAGCTCAGGTCATGATCTGGCGGTTTGTGAGTTCGAGCCCCGTGTCGGGCTCTGTGCTGACAGCTCGGAGCCTGGAGCCTGCTTCGGATTCTGTGTCTCCTCCCTCTGCTCTTCTCCCACTCATGCTCTTTCTCTCTCTCTCTCTCTCTCTCAAAAATGAATAAATGTTAAAAAAAAAAAGTTAAAAAGGGGCACCTGGGTGGCTCAGTTGGTCAAGCAACAGACTCTTGATTTCGGCTCAGGTCATGATCTCACAGTTTGTGAGTTCAAGTCCTACATTGTCAGTGCAGAGCCTGCTTTGGATTCTCTCTCTCCCTCCTTCTCTCTGTCCCTCCTCTGCTCACTTGCTCTCTCTCTCGCAAAATAAATAAATAAACTTAAAGAAAAAATTAAAAAAAAGAAAATACAACTCCAGAGAAAGTAGCAGATACAAGGGAAGTGGGTACAGTACCCAGATCTCTTTAAATCAAGGGCAGAGAGGGTCAGAATAAAATGGGCTACAAGCAAAAGCCAGTAACGCATCTGTGGTCCGTTCATCTGGGGAAGCTGCACCCTTGCTCCCCACCTCCCCCAGCCCCTCCCCACAGTGGCTGAAATGGACACAGAGGCTCTCCCCATGGACTGCAGGCCTGGAAGGCTTCCTGGAGGAAGTGGGGGAAGTCTTCCCTTGAAGGACGTGTCGCACTGTGCTGGGGGACTGTTATGGGATGAAGGGTGTCCTCCTGTCCCAAATCTCCATCCCTCAGAATGTGACTATATTCGGATGTAGGGTCTTTAAAGGGGTAATTAAGTTAAAATGATGTCACTGGGTTGGCCTTGATCCAATCTAACTGGTGTCCTTATCAAAAAAGGACACAGACGCGCACAGGGACGACTGCGTGAGCGCACGGGGAGCAGGGGGCCGGCCGCGAGCCGAGGAGAGGGGCTCGGGAGGAACCAGGCCTTGCCCACCCCTTGATCGCGGGCTTACAGCCTCGAGCACTGGGAGAAAATAAACTTCTGTTGGCACAGCCGCCCAGCCCGTGGTACTTTGTTGAGAGCTGAGCTGCCTTCTGGAGGGGATTTGGGACCCTTGTCGGAAGGACCTGCCTGGGCGTCCCGCAGATGTGGCCGGGGGGCAGGGGAGGGAGAGACGTCCCTCCAGAAACCTGGGAAGGTTCCTCTCACAGAACCTCCACGCCCTTCCATCTGAGTGACAGTGACTGAGGAGTGACAGTGCGGCCTCACAGAGTCTGCAGGGGCCACAGCACCACTACTCACGTGTGGTTTTTATGGCTCCCAAGTGGGACCTCCTTTTTCCACAAAGAGGCCCAGAGCGCCCAGGGAGGGGGGGGCCAGGTGCGGCAGGTTGTCCCCCGGGAAGGGGGGTGCCCCGCCTGTTCCCCTCGCCGTGTCGGGGCCCTCACCGCTGTGCTGGGTGGGCGGTGGGTGGTCCCGCGGAGCTCAGTGCTCCCCGGGCCCCGGCCACCCTTTTCCGCATTTGCTGCTGAACACTGGGAATGTTCCAGTCGGGCCGCCGAGAGCACCTGTCTGAAAGCCCCCGAAGCCAGAGCCGGTGCCCTGCAAACTCTCAGCGGCTGCAGGTGGGGGCTGGGGGAGGGGCGTGTGCAGCTCCAAGTCCCGGGTCCCCACACCTTCCTTGTGAGGTAAGTGTTACTGCGCCCGGTTTCCAGGTCCGACAAGACGAGACAGGCTGGAAGGTCTCATAAACCAGACCTGCCTGGGGCAAGCCGGTGGGGGGCAGGGGTGGAGTCTGGGGGACAGCCGGTGGGGTGACAGGAGCTCAGAGCCCCCGCCCCAGCAAGCTTCCCCCTCCCTTCACCCCATGCCCCAAAGACCCCCTGTGTGGCTGGGAGCTGGGGGGCTGTTCTGGGGGCCCGTGGGGTGCCGTAGGCACCCCTGGTCAGGGGCGGTGGGGTTTGAAGACATGTGAAATGGGAAAAACTCTGGGGTGTTTGAGGGGGGCCTGAGGGGGGCCCTCAGCCGCCACCAGAGTTTAAGGGACAGATGTAGTCACACCTGCCTGGGGCATTTTCCTTTGAAGAAGAACCTGACATCTTTGAAGTCACCTTGGCCTCCCCTGGGGAACATCTTCTGAAGCCAGATGTCGCCGCCCCAAGGTGGAGCCGCTTTGGGGCACCCAGGATCCTGGCCCGAGTGTGGGTCCACCCCTGCCCTGGCTTTGGGTGACAAGGTCTCTTCCTACCTGGCTGACCCCCTCCTCCCCGTTGTCCTGGACTCCGTCATGCAGGGAGCTAACCCCAGTGGACCCCTCTCGGGACAAGAATCGGGCTAGGAGTCAAGGGTTCTGGGTTCGAGTCTAAATCCCGGCCCTGAACCGCCGCTTTCCCATTCCGGGCCTTGGGTTCCCTGTGGGGACACGGGGGAGGGTCCTGAAGGGTCTCAGGAGTCCCACTCGCCCTGTCTTCTGCTCAAACAGGGGGATTCCAACCCACTTCTAATTTTCTTAGGGCCCCCTCACCATGCACCCCAACAGCCACGCTTCGGGGTGCGGGATAACCTCGGTGTTTCTCACACCCCTGACCTTTGATAAGGCCTATTGACCTCACCTCTCTTCATTTTAGAAAAAAAGTTTCTTTCAGGAGAAAAGAAGTAAATCCTATTTTTACCTACCTTTAAATGAATTTTTGAACGGTCTCATTTAGAACGCAAACAGTGAGCCTCAGTGGCGTTGGCTGAGCCCTCAGATGTTTTCACATCATGTCACACGTGCCCCTTCCCGCTCGAGACACCGTGGAGGTGCCTCGCCGCGTGGAAACAGCGGTGTCATTGCACCCAGCAGCCTGATCTTACCATCAAAGGTGTCCACAAAGAAGCGGGTACGATGCTCTCTCACTGGGTTTCATTTTCGCAGACCTGTGCTTTGACATCGGTGGGTTCCTTGGGAATCCTGTGTGTGTGATCTCAGCACATTAATCTGAGGGACATCCGCGGTGTGAGATGCCCCACTAATACCAACCCCATCTCAGCCCTCTTCTCCCGGAGGTGGCCCTCCCCGCGCCGGGCTGGACTGTCCCACCGCTGCAGACGACACGCTCGTGTGCCTGGGCCCAGCTCTGGCCACACAGTTCCACAGAGCACTGCCCTTAACAGAAAACCTGGAAACCCAGGCCCTCAGCGGGCTGCCCCACCCCACCCTCGCCCTCACCCTGATCTAGCTGGGGACCTGTCCCCAAGCAAAGCATGTTTCATATAGAAGGTGTCCACTGTGTGCTTAGCGATCAACAGTCAGAGTGAGGGTGGGGGACCAGCTGTGCCTGGGAGGGGCTGGAATAGGCGGGGCCTATTCCCTATTCCACAGGGAACCCCTTGGTGCCCTCTTTCCCCTTCTAGAATGGGAGGCCCAGCCCTGTTCTCTTGGCTCATAGGTAGTTGCGGGGGTGAGGTCATCCTTGGAGCTCCCCGAGGAGATGATGGAGAAGGCGCTATTATAACCTTATCAGATCCTCTCTGTTGAGGCGCTGGAGGGAACCCACCAAGCCCCACCGACACTGAAGTCTCACCTCCCAACAGCCTGCGGGGGGGGAGCGGGGGGTGGGGGAGATCAGTGGAGAGGCAGCTAGGAGCATTCGTCCCCTTCTAACTCCCAGAAACAGCCCCAGCAGTGAGGGATGCCCTCCGGGTCCCCTGGGGAGGCGGCTTCCTGTCAAAGGTCTGCCAAGGTCAGGGGCGAGCACAGGTGTCCCCAGCGTTTCCACCTTGGGAGGGGGGAGCCTGGACCACAAGGAGGGAGAGCAGAGCTTTGGGGTGTATAGATCTCCCCCCGCCGCTGTGGGGTGGCCGGTTCCTTGGCCTTGCTGAACCTGCACACGTAAACTGGGCTTACCCCGGTTACCGTCCACTGGGGGTACAAACGCAATGAACGTGGGAAGCCCCCAGCCCAACGTGTCTGGCCCAGGGTGGCTGTTAGCATGGAGACAGTTCCCTCCGCCTTAAAGGAAGGGTGGCGAGGACTGGCCAGCCGTCTCAGGCCTCCTGGGCGGTGCTGCCCCGGGGACACACAGGACCCCAGCTCAAGCTGGTGCGTTCAGCACTGGCCAGCAGGGTCCACGTAGGCCCCTGGGGCCCGCTGGGACTCAGGACAATCAGTCCTCTGCCTTCTGGGAATGAGCCTGCCTGGAAACTGGTCCCTGAGATCATTAGTGATGTTTGTAAACACAAGACACCTCCTTGCCTTGCGGGGGGAGCTGGGGGGGGGGCTACCGTGACTGTCTGAGGGGGCTCCCCTACCCCAGAGGGAGTTGGGTTGGGGCCCTACTCGTGGACAAGGGCAGGCTTGCTGCTGGGATGACCTCCCTCTCACGCCAGGTGCCTGCACCCACATTCCAAACCAGTCCCTTTAATTCCATAACCCGGGGGCCGGCCGCGCCCATTTTATACATAAAGTTTTATTGGAAGGAAGCCACACCCATCCGTTTCTTCATGGTCCGCAACTACTTTCTCACAACAAGCAAAGAAGTTTGGGGTGGCTCCGGTTCCGGAGGTGGGGGGGGGGAAGCTGGTGGCTAGTTTGGGGGCAGGGGGCCCCTTGACCCGGGCGGATGTAAGCGTTCTGAGCCACATGGAAGGTCGGCCTTGAAAATCTCTTGTCCGGGCAATTTATTTTGCAGCCAAACTCACGGGGCCCCGGGGCCTGAACCCAGACCCTTTCCCTTTGATGAAGTACGTTCACGTCTGGACTGTTCGTGGAGGGACCCCAGGACCCCTTCCTGGAGGCCAGTCCGAGCTTGTCACCGCCCCTCTGATGGAACCCTCCAGAAATACCTGTGGGATGAGGATAGGAAAAAGGACTAAATGAAATCATATAGACTCTTACCCACTCAAGACAGTCATTTGTCAAGACAATGTCATTTTGTTGACATTGAGAGTGTTCCTTCTGTGCTTCTAGATTTTCCTCCTCCTCCTGCTGCGGCCGTGAGCCCCCCTCGAAGGCCGGGCCACTGAACCGAGAGACTGAATGCACAGGCCCCGTGATGGAGCCGACCCAAGCCGACACGGTGGGACCACGGCTCCGTCAGCCTTGCTACAAGGTCAGGGGCGGTGCGGGGCTGAAACTTGCTACAAACACCGGACGCTGGAGGCATCGCGCAGCAGACACGGGCAGCCTTGTGGGGACAGGGGCCTTGTGTGGGAGCCTGGGACCCATGTGTTAGGAGCTCTGGCACCCCCGTTATAGGGCAAAGCATAAGCCCAGGCCGGTGGGTTTCATTTGAGCTGCCACCACCCCCTCCGTGTGGGTTTATGGCTTGGGGCTGATGTGCCTGAAGGAGAGGACGGTGCTGAGACACCCCAGCCCACTTCCCCAGGGCACTTTTTAACAACTCTGGTAAAATGTATCTAAATATGGGGGCACCTGGGTGGCTCAGTCGGTTAAGCGTCCGACCTCGGCTCAGGTCGTGATCTCACGGTTTGTGGGTTCGAGCCCCGCGTCGGGCTCTGTGCTGACAGCTCAGAGCCTGGAGCCTGCTTCGGATTCTGTGTCTGTCTCGCTCCCTCTGCTCCTCCCCCGCTCATGCTCTGGCTCTGTCTCTGTCTCTCAAAAATAAAGTAAACGTTAAAAAAATTTTTTTTAAATACACTTCAATAAAAGTTTCCATCTGAATGTTTTTGTCCCCCGTAATTCATGGGTCGAAATCCTAACCCCCAATGTGAGGGTGTCAGGACTCGGGGCCTTGGGAGGTGACGGCGTCATGAGGGTGGAACCCCCACGAATGGGGTTGGTGTTCTGAGAGGAGACCCCCTCCCCCCCCAGAGCACCCCCTCTCTTTCCCCTGCACATGAGGACACAGGGACCACTGGGCCTTCACCAAATACCAAATTAACCGGCAGTCTTTGCCCTGCCCCAGGGGGCAGTTCAGCAACGCCCAGGGTATTCACATTGCTGTGTGTCCTCCTCCAGAACTTCCTGCAAAACCGAAGCTTTGTGCTCGTTCGACAACGGCACCCCCCACCCCCCAGGCCCTGGTGTCCGCCCCGGGGAACTCGCACTGACGTCAGGTTTTCTGCAGGATAAAGATGGAGAACTTGGGCTGCGTGTCCAATGTCAGGGTCTGCACGGCTGGCCTGCCTCCGGAGACTCCTTTCTGAAGGCCTCCTTGCCTCCTGGGGGTCTGCAGGGCGGAGCCAGAGGACCTGTGGGGGTGGGAATCCCACTGTAGGACTTTGGGTTTTAAGTCAAATGATCCCCGTCAGGCCCCCACCCTTCCCTGGGCTACTGCAGCCTGGGGGCCGGCCCCTCCCACTTGCCTAAAGGCCAAGTCCACGTGGCGCCCCCTCCCCTCGCTTCCTGCTCCTCCCCCTCCTCCCCTGCAGAGCCCCTGTGAGGGGAGGGGGAGGAAAGTTCACGAACACAGAAAAATCTCTCAAGTCTTGCTTGGAAACCAGGCCACATTTCTTAGGCATCCAGGCCACTCTGGAGAGGTGGGGACACAGAATGTCAGGGGACAGACCTGGAGGGCCTTTAGCCACAGAACGGTCAGGTAACTGCTTCTCCCTCTGACAATGTTGCTTCAGATTAGATTCCTTCCTCCCTTCTTCCCTCCCTCCCTTTCTCCCTCCCTTCTTTCCTTCCTTCCCTTTCTGATTTCCTTCCCTCCTTCCTTCCCTCCCTTCCTCCCATTTTGTGGGGGGCTGTACTAACTGCTTTTACATACGTCCCTCTCCCAATTCCGGAAACTGCCTTTTAAAAAGTTCCCATTATGATGGGGCGCCTGGGTGGCGCAGTCGGTTAAGCGTCCGACTTCAGCCAGGTCACGATCTCGCGGTCCGTGAGTTCGAGCCCCGCGTCAGGCCCTGGGCTGATGGCTCAGAGCCTGGAGCCTGTTTCCGATTCTGTGTCTCCCTCTCTCTCTGCCCCTCCCCCGTTCATGCTCTGTCTCTCTCTGTCCCAAAAATAAATAAAAAACGTTGAAAAAAAAAATTAAAAAAAAAAATAAATAAATAAAAAGTTCCCATTATGATTCCCCATGACAGAGAAGGGGTTTGGGAGAGCTGAAATCCCCGCCTGTGGCTGTGTGTTACCGGTGTTGGTGGATTCGAACCACTGCACTCTACACCCCCCCCCACCCCCCCCCCCACCCCGCCCAGCGACATGGCCGGGGCACCTGCCTGCGCTGGCCCCTGGGAGGTGGAGCTGGCCCAGAGACGGGAGTCCTTGGGGACAGAGCTCCACAAGACGCTGACCCAGCGCGGGGACAGGCTTACCCCCCATGCCACATGCCATGTAATGTTCCTCTTGTTGGATTCCACGGCTCTGGCCACCACTCCAGTCCCTTATCAGGCTTCCGAGAAGGAGATACTTCAGGTCCCTCTTTGTGCTTTGTTTTCCTCTTTGGAAGGAGAGAGAGTCTAAGAGAAGCCCCTTTACCTGCACACTGGGGCTCTGGTGGGGGCCCCAGAGGGCAGGGGGGGGATTTGTCGGGACTCACGTGACTCAGGGAGAGTAGTAGGTTGCCCCCCAATTCCCCCCACGACTCACCAGCGGCAGCTGGGCAAGGTGAGAGCCGGCGCATTCTGGCACATTCTGGCACATTCTGCCCCTGCACACACCCGTGACCCAGCTCCCCGCCCGTGGGCCGGCACTCCTCCTTGTGTTACTCTTCCGAGAACACAGAGCATCCTGCCAAGGGGAATCCCAACCCCCCCGGCTGAGGAGCGCCCGCTGTGCCTGCCTCTGCCACCGGCTCCTGGCCACGGCTGCCTGGCCCCGGGGCGCGTCCCATTGTCCGCAGGAAGCTCTGCCGGCCTGTCCACAAAATTCCGCGCTGACAGCAGGGAGCCCTATGCAGGGCTCGAACCCACCAACCGTGAGATCATGACCTGAGCCGAAGTCGAACGCTTACCCGGCTGAGCCGCCCAGGCGCCCTTAACTTTCAGCTTTTTTTTTAAGTTGCAGACCAAACCAAAAAAAGCCACAAGGTCCGAAAAGAGCTTCGGCGGTGACTGCTGATTGATCAGGTTTAGAAGCAACCAGCTCATGACCCTGGGGTCTGGCCATGGTCAAGGGGAGGCCAACAGGCTGTCGGGTAGGAGGACAGGACGAGGGCTTTCGGCTGAGTTTGCAGACCGGGGTTTCGTGAGGCAGAGCCGCGTGGCCCCTCCTCCCTCGCAGATGAGATGGGAACTGATGCGTCTTGGGGGGAGGGGGCCCTCCCCCACCCCTTCCCCACAAGTCCTGCTGAGTGGTGACTGCGTTTATATGGCGGCCTGGTCCCTACCGCCTTGCAGAGCTGGTGTGGACCCTGGGACCCCTCCACCCTCCCGGGCACCGGGAAACGCTGAGCTGTCACCAGCGCAGTGTCACCGCAAGCAGGGCACGGTGTGGGCCCCTGCTCCCTGCCCAGGTCCCCCACCGTACCTCGCTCTCTGGAGTCCCTTCTCCGGAGCTCCCAGAAGTGACCCTCATTCCCAGCCTTGCAGAGCCAGGGGTTTACGGACACTGAGAGCAACCGGCCCACCGCCTCAAGGAGTGACGAGGCTGAGATGTCTGTCTGCTCCCCCCTCCCCCCTCTGCTCCCTCCATGTCCGCTTCCCGGGGCGCCCTCCCTCCTTAGAGCATGTGCACGGCGACACCTCGGCCGGGGGTCTAGGGGAGGCGTCCGAGGACTGAGACTCTAAAGATGAGAGTTTCCAGAGCAAGGCTCCCCCACGGGCTAGCAGGGAGGACCCCGGCACATGCGGGGGGAAGATACGTGGCCCTTGCACCTGAAGGGCCTTTGCCTGGCAAGCCGGGTGGGGTGTGGGGGAGGGGAGGCGGGGACGGTGGGCGGGGAAGTGACCGCAGTAAAGCCCTCAGGTGCGTGACAACAGCTTCCAGGAGGAGAGCTGATGTCTCAGATCTACTCATCGGCCACTAAGAGTGAAACATGGGCGTCGAAGGCCCGCGTGGCGGCATCTATAAAGCGCCTCATGGCCTGTGGTGGGCGGAGCCCGGGGACCAGACCTGGGCCCTGACGGGACAGCACGTTGCTCGGATCCCACGAGCAAGAAGGGACTGGTTCTCTGGATGCCTTGGCAAGACACGCGCCTTCCAAGGGGAGGGGCCAAGCCCTAGAAAGATTCCGGAGCCTGTCCCACGGGCGCATCTTGCAGGATGACCTGGGACAGGCCGGCATCGTCCCTCCGAAGCAAAGGACCAGTCTTTGTGCCTTGCCCGTCCCGCCACGAAGCCCAAAGCATGCCGTCGGGCAGGGCTCCTCGGCTTTGGGAGACAGGACGTTCTGCGCCTCAGGATAGCTCTGTGGCCCACCTGCCAGGCTGGGAGCTGCCTGTCTGGAGCAAGGCCCAGAGGGAAGGTCGGGCCACAGTGTCAACAGGCCCGCTGCTTGGGTCTCGTGACTCGGCAAACTCCCGGCCGCCAGAGATATCTCAGGGAGAGAGATGTCGGGAGAGCCTCCAGGGAGGCCCAACAGGTGAGACCAGGGCAGACCCCCAGTGTCCCAGAGGGAGGCCGTTCCAGCCGTAGCAGAGGGCCGCCCGTCATTCCAAGGGCATGGGGGGGGGGGGGTGGGTGGAAAGCGTGGGCATGCCGAGGACCCGGACGTGCCCCGGGGCAGAGCCTTAGGCTGGCATAGCCTCACCCGGGCTGCTGTCCAGCCGCAGGAGGGAACCTGCTACCACACGGTCATCCATGATCCTCGAGGACACGATGCTCAGCCAAAGAAGCCAGATAGAAAAGGCCACGTACTGTGTGTTTCCCTTTGATTTGTTTTAATGTTTATTTATTTTTGAGAGAGAGAGAGGGACAGGGAGACAGCGAATCCGAAGCAGGCTCCAGGCTCCGAGCTGTCAGCACAGAGCTCGACCCGCGAACCGTGAGATCGTGACCTGAGCCGAAGTCGGACGCTGCACCGATTGGGCCACCCAGGCGCCCCTGTGTGTTTCCATTTACGTGGACTGTCCAGAGTGTAGACATCCACGCAGAGAGAAAGTAGCCTGCTGGTTGCCTAGACCCGCGGGGAGGGCAGGGGGGACCCGGAGGGGACAGCAAAGGGTGCACGACTCTTTCTGAGGTGGTGGAAATATTCTCAAATTGCCTGGGTGCACACACCAAGCATACCGAAACTGAATATACTAAAAAAACATAGTACATGGGTCATTTGCCTGGTATGTGAGTTACAGCTCAATAAAAACGGTTTTTAAAACACGTGTAAGGAAAACGTGACAACATCAAAGCGTCCACACGAATGTGCTAAGAGTTACTGATGCCTCAGGTCAAATATGGATTGTATTCTGTCCTTGACCCGCTCCCTTCTTGACTCTGCGCTGTCAGGGGGCCAGGATCCCCACTGACTGCAGCCTGGGCCTGGGAATGACCCCCCAGGGGCTCTGGGGCCGAAGCTGGGTCTCCTGCAACGTCGCGCTCTGACCTTTCTGTCTCCAGCCCACTGACTCCTCCGCATCAGCCCCAGAACTAGAAGAACAGGATTGCATCCCTGGTTCTCTGCTGCTGGCTGTGTGATCCTGGCCAGTTATGCTACCTCTCTGGTTTGTCCTCTTTCGTCACCATAAATCACTGGCGGCGCCCCGGGTCTAAGACCATCAGATCCGACCTGAAGGCTTTCTCCATTTATACATTTGTGCTGTGTCTGTGGGTCTGTTGGGAAATGATGAGGGAGTGTTATAAAAATTCCACTGCTCTTTGCTCTTGGAATTTCTGTTTTATACATTAATAAGACCTTTACCGGTTTTCTCGGTTTCTCAAATTTGAATGCCTGGGAGGGGCTTTCAAGGACCGCACGGAAGAAATGTGCCGTGTTCAAGAGCAGTAGCCATCCGGAGGACATCTTTCCTGACACCTTCAAGTCTCCAGAAAAGGGACAGGGCCCGCCTGTGCGGAGAGACTGCCAGGCTCCAGCCTGAGCCCCGGGGCCGGGGGAGGGGCCTCGAAGATGCAGAGAAGGAAGCTTGACATTGTGGTAAAGCATTTTGAAGTCAATCTGGCATGATGACGTTTATCCTTCGTGGGTTTCAGAAATATGGCCCTCCATCGAGGGATGCATCCGAAGACCAGAGAGCAGTTTCGCCCTTTGCTTTTTGCTAAATAGAATCCAACTCCCTGTCCCTTTCTGGAACTTGGAGGGCAGGATGCGGCGATGACAAGGGCCGCCCTCTACACGCCCCAGACCTGTTCCTCTACTTGCTGGATTGTTCCCCTATTACCTCCTTCAGCTACTCTAAGGCTGTTTCCTTATGATACACCTCACCCTTGAAGAGCTTATGACAAAATGAATGCACAGGGAATCAGGTTGAAGGGGGTGGCAGGCGAGACGGGCTACAGAATTTACAGAGCCCAGTGCAAAATGAAAACGAGGTGTTCCTTGTTCAAAAAGTATTAAGACGTTCATGAGGTCGATAGAGCTTTGAAACAAGTGTGGGCCCTGGTTTAACCGGAGTTCAAATGGAGCTGGGCCAGGGGCGTGATTAAAAGTCAGTTAGTGAGGGGCGCCTGGGGGGGCTCAGTCACCTACGCGTCCGACTTCGGCTCAGGTCATGACCTGCCAGTTCGTGAGTTCGAGTCCCGCATCGGGTTCTGTGCTGACAGCTCAGAACCTGCTTCAGACCCTCTGTCTCCTTCTCTCTGCCCCCCCGCCCCCCCCGGTGCCTGCGTGCTCACTCTTTCTCGCTCTCTCTCACTCAAAAATAAAGAATAAACACTGATAAAAAAGTCAGTTAGTGAGGCTTATACGGAGTTCCCAGCCTTTCCTGCTTGGCCTCGGTGTGATAGGCTTATACGGAGTTCCCAGCCTTTCCTGCTTGGCCTCGGTGTGATAGGCTTATACGGAGTTCCCAGCCTTTCCTGCTTGGCCTCGGTGTGATAGACAGGTTCTAGAAAACAGCAGAAACACATTGCAACAAGTATGAGGAGTGGAGACAAAGTGGGTCCAAGATGTTCCATGAACAAATCCATTGAAAACACGGGCAGAGGACCTGAGTAGACACCTTTCCGAAGAAGACACACAGACGGCCCGCAGATGCGTGAAAAGATGCTCAACATCGCTGGTCATCAGGGAAACGCAAGTCAAAACCACACTCAGATACCACCTCGCACCTGTCAGAAGGGCTGGTATTAAAAAGACAAGAACGAACGAGTGTTGGCGAGGATGTGGGGCAAATGGAGCCCTCGGGCCCTATTGATGGGAACGTAAATTGGTGGAACCACCGTGGAAAACAGTACAGAGGTTCCCCCCAAAAGTAATAATGGAAATACAATGGGATCCAGCAATTCTGCTGGGCATTTACCTGAAGGAAACAGAAACACTAATTCAACGTTTATTTATTTTTGGGCCAGAGAGAGACAGAGCATGAACGGGGGAGGGGCAGAGAGAGAGGGAGACACAGAATCGGAAACAGGCTCCAGGCTCCGAGCCGTCAGCCCAGAGCCCGACGCGGGGCTCGAACTCACGGACCGCGAGATCGTGACCTGGCTGAAGTCGGACGCTTAACCGACTGCGCCACCCAGGCGCCCCCAGAAACACTAATTCAAAAAGAGATTGCAACCCCCCGTTCATTGAAGCGTTACTTACAGTAGCCAAGATACGGAAGCAACCCAAGTGTCCATCCATGGGTGACTGGATAAAGAAGGTGTGAGATATATACATATAATGAAATACTACTCAGCAATGAAAAAGAATGAAATCTTGCATTTGTGACAACATGGGTGGACGTCGAAGGTATTATGCTCAGTGAAAGATGTCAGAGGAAGACAGATGCCGTATGATGTCACGTCAACGTGGGATCTAAAAATGAAAACGCACAAACAAAATAAACCAGAAACAGACTCATAGACGCAGAGAACAAACTGGTGGTTGCAGGGGGGAGGGCAGCGCTGGGGGCATGGGCGAGGCGGGCGAAGGGGGCTAAAAGTACAACCTTCCAGTTATAAAATAAACCAGACATGGGGGTGGAAAGCACAGCACAGGGAATAGAGTCAGTAAGATCGTCACAACGTTGCCCGGTGACAGGTGGTCCCTGGGCTCATTGTGGTGACCGTTTCGTAATGTACAGAACTGTCGAATCACCACGTGGTGCGCTTGAAACTCACATAAAATTGTATGTCAACAGTACTTCAACTTAAAAAACAAACGAACAAACCAAAAGCCCCAAAGGGAAATGTTCCTCGAAGTGAAGCCCCGGTCCCCAACCCCGGGGGCCGCAAAAGAGAGTTCCCTTCTGGCTCCCTGATGCCTTCTTGCTGCCCTCACTCGCTGCTTATCCTTCCTCCGAAGGTCTCCCGAATCCACTCCAGACGCTTTTTCATCCTGCCAGTGCTGGAGGGTGGAGACCCCACACTTCCAGTAAGTTCTATCATCAGGAGCCTTGAATCGTGCACCCTGCCGGTGGCTGGGACATCTCGTTCTCCAGCGGAACAAAGCTCTCAGGCTCTGCTGGTTTCTAACAGACTCAGGTGAGACCATCTCCAAAGGAAATTAGTGGGTGACCCTCGATTCCAATAGGGTTTTTAAAAATTATAATTTTTTTTTTATTTTAGAGAGAGAGAGTGCGTGTGAGTGCATGAATGAGGAAGAGACAGAAGGGGAGAGAGACAGAGAGAGAGAGAGAGAGAATCTCAAGTAGGCTCCACACTCAGTGTGGCACCCAATGTGGGGCTCGATTCCACGAGGTCATGATCCTGATATCGTGACCTGAGCCGAAACCAAGAGTCGGACACTCGACCCACTGAGCCACCCAGGTGCCCCTTAAATGATTTTTTTAAACGATTAATCTTTATTGGTGAACCTTTTTATTACTGCTTAAGATTTCGGGTTTAAAAATTACAGATAAGTGCTTATACAAAATTTGGATCGTGCCGTATGTATTTTTTCACAGACCATGAAAATTTTCCCATATGAAATATTCTTCCGCATCACTAAAATAACTTTTTTTAACCTTTATTTATTTTTGAGAGACAGAGAAAGACAGAGCACAAGCAGGGAAGGGCCAGAGAGAGGGAGACACAGAATCTGAAGCAGGCTCCAGGCTCTGAGCTGTCAGCACAGAGCCCAATGCAGGGCTCGAACCCACAAACCGCAAGATCATGACCCGAGCCCAAGTTAGATGCTTAACCAACTTGGCCAAAATAAACAGTTTTTAAAAATTTAAAAAAAGAGAGAGAATTTGGCACCTTATGGTAAGTGTCAGATCAGCCTTGTAATTGGGGTTTAAATTGTGCCATTAAGTAATTGATTTTAGACCCATGATTTCATTGGAAGAGCATAAAGGCATTTTGCTAAATCTATACACGACACTGGGACAGTCAAGGACTGATATTCACCCCATTCAAACTCTGTTAGATTTAGTGGAACTATCTTAGTACATGGGGGGTTTTGCTTCTTGGAGCCATTTGAAGTAATGTAAAAAAAAAAAAAATATATATATATATATATATATTTACAGTGCAGCTTAAATTGTTTAAGGGAGTCAGATTTATTAAGTTTTAAATATGATTGATTACATTAGGGAATTTAGTAGTTCAAACTGAGTTGTTCAAATATCAATCAGATCAAGCCCCCCTGGAAGTGATATTAAAATGTCCTGAATTTACAGGAAAATGATTGGATTTGTAGGTTGAACCTCAAAAACCGAAGGAGAACTGGATGTTAAAATGTGATACATTTAAAAAAATTTTTTTTTTCAACGTTTTTATTTCAACAGTGACTGCGACACCCAGGCTCCCCAAAATGTGATACATTTTTAACAATACATGTGATACTAACCCTAAAACACAAAAACCACCACTGCTTTTTCTTGCCACATGAGCGCCTCTCGAGGACACTCACCTCCTCCACACTGATGGTTTTTCTCCTCACATGTGCTTTCAGACCTCAGCTCACGGGACGGCTCATACAAGGACACACCCCAATCATGCCCTTCCCACCGCCTCTCCACCGGGTCACCTCTCACTCGAGGGACTGCCACGGGCACTGGACAGTTGCCCTGAAGTTTGGGGTGGAAAATATGGCTTCCTGGTTGAATTCCTTTAAGACTGCTCTACGGGCTAATAGACATTTTCCCTTGAACCTGACCGATTCCAGCTCGTCTATCCCCACCTGAACGCCTGGCCACCTGGAGAAGCATTAGTCCCTCTTTTTGCGCTGCAAACCGCAAAGGAATGGCTTGTTGGAGATCTCTTTCTAGGGGTAAAGATGACCAGGTTATTAAAACTCAGAAAAGTTAGCCGCGAAGTGACTCACTTGGGTGTTTCTGAGCTGTTTCTCTCCCGCTGCGTTCGAGCGGGAGAACTTGAGAACTATGTCTCTATTTGTAGTGAAAGGAGAGACGGAGACAGACGCCAGGCGGGCTCACCTCTGATGGAGAAAGCGGGACTATTGTGTTCCCGCTGATCCTGTCTGAGCCTCCCGGCGGTCACGGCAAAATGTAGGTCAGTGGGGTCATTGTTCGCCTTGCGGTTTCCAGGAAGATTCGGACATGCTCCATCCCCTGCGATTAAGCTGTGATAAGCCCGCGGGACTCTTTGCCTTTGCAATTTCCTCTGGCTCCCCCACACCAAGCCCCCTGGGGATGGCTTCTCTCCTTCCGTATCTTCGCTACCTCTGGTGAAAAGACACATCCAGTGAAAGTCCGTCTTGCTCTGTTCCCCCCAACGTTAGCACCCACCACAGTGAGGGGGTTCCCCCAGAGAAGCAACCCTAAGCCTGGCCTGGCTCCAGCGAGCTGTGGGACCCCGCGCCTTGAGACGTTCTTTGGAAGCAATGAACTTGGTGTGAAGGAAAGTCGATACAAATTGCATTTTCAGGCGGGTGTTTGCCGTGCCTCCCCCACAACCGAGGCACTTCTTGGCCGGATCATTCCTTTTGGGGTCGCCATTGCTTTCCCTTTGCAGGCGTCCCGGGAGTGAGTGAGGTCCTCAGCCAGCTGCTTACTGGCCCCAGGACCTGGGAGCCTCCGTATCAGACACCTGCATCTGCGTCTGGCTCGTCCTCTCTGGCCGTGTGACCTCAGTTGAGCTTAGCTTATCCAGCTGGGTTTCTCTTCTGTAACCAAGATCCAGGGACTCATTCTCAGCCACGTGGGGCACGCCGGGCCTCTGTCTTTTGTCTCTCGTGGGGGAGCGTGGTCTCGCCAGCCAGCACGAGGCATGCCCAGAGACGTCCCGGAAACCACGGGGAACCCAAGGGGCCCTGGGCCTTTTCTACTGATGGGGTGACAGTTCTGCCAGGGTTCACCTTAAGCGACAGCGATGTGAGTGACTCTGACGGCAGCACAGCCAAATTTTGTCCCGCAGAGATGCTGATGGCTCGTCCACCAATACGTTACTTCCCAACGGGGATGGTCTGAGTGCCCTGTAGAGCCCTGGACCACGTGGCAATGTCCTCCCCACGCCTTCCTCCTACAGGACTGCAGACCGCTCACTGGCTTCCTCACTGTGGGAATCGATAAATCGCTGACAGGGGCTCACTTTCCCCAAGAGTCATGCCTTTGACTTCTAAGCGATCCTCCCCCACTGAGGGCGAGGGTGCCATCGGGTCCCCACGCCTGCCCACTGGCCCTGCCCCCTCCGCCCGGCCCTGCCTCCTTCTCTGGTCTGCACTCCCCCTCCCCCCCCTCACTGATTCACCCAGCCTCAGACCTGCCGTGTCCGCATGTGACCCCAAGCTTCCTCTCCTTTCGGGGCCGACCTTTCCCCGGAATCCCCAGGTCTCATCCTGCACATCGTCCCATGTCTCATGAGCATCCAGGTGTAACGGGTCCAAACCAAACTCCCGATGACCCACCGCGCCCTGACCTCACTTCTTGCCGAAGCCCACACGTGGCAACTTCATCCTTTCTGGTTGTCCGAGCTCAGGGGAAGCAGCGGAGACAAGGTCCCGAGATGCTGCAGCTGGGAGCAGCCCCCGTGTCGCGTGCCCCCGAGTGCTCGTCTCTTCCACGTGGCCCCAGAAGCCACCCCGCCCAGCGCTCAAGCCTGTGCACGGTCTCCTCTTAAATCTGGCCGCCTCGTGACTCAGTCTGATGGACGCAGTGTGGCAGAAGTGTCATCTGCTGACCTAAGTCTCAAGAAAACCTGGCAGCCTCCACGTTCGCACCTCTGAGCGCCCGGGGCCCCTGTGTACGAAGGCCAGTGGCTCTCCCTGACGGTTGCACACACAGAACTCCGGGAAAGGCCACAGGAGAGAGAGAGACACCCTGGGACCACGTGCAGGGAGATGCCCTGCCATCTGGCTGGCCCACCAGCCTGGGGCAGCCACACTGAGGACCCCTGGAGGACCAGCCCAGGCTGCAGACCCCCCCAGGAAGAAGAGTGGCTGTTGTTTGCAGCTGTGGGGTTTTGGGTGATGTCACCCTCTGCTGCCTGTCGTCTCCTGTCGCTGTTCCCTTCCACCACGTCCTTCCCACAACACTGGCCTTTCCACTGTTTCTTGGACACTACCAGCACGATCCTGCCTCAGGACCTTTTCACTTGCTGGTCCCCGGCCAGAATTTCTCTTATCCCATCAGCTCTTTGGGATTCTCCTTCACCTCTTCGGGTCTTTGCTCCAATCTCACCTGAACATCCAATTTAAAAGTGTGGCCCTCCCAAACAGTCCCTCTCCTTCTCCAGTTTCCTCTTTTTCAAAGGACTTATCTCCATCTGACATATTACAGGTTTACTTCTAGTTTGTGTGTGTCAGTTTCCCCCATGAGAATGTGAGTTCCGTGAAGTACAGCCTTTCTCAGAGCACTATTTCAGCAAGGAAATATTTGGGGGAGGAAGGAAGGAAGGAGGGAGGGAAGGAAGGAAGGAAGAAAGGGAGGAAAGAAGGAAGGAAGGAAGGGAGGAGGGAAGGAAGGAAAGAAAGAAGGAGGGAAGGAAGGAAGGAAGGAAGGAAGGAAGGAAGGAAGGAAGAAGGGAAGGAGGGAAGGAAAGAAAGAAGGAAGGAAGGAAGGAAGGAAGGAGGGAAAGAAGGAAGGAAGGAGGGAGGGAAGGAAGACAGGCCTCATAGGTTGTTATATTAAACATCAGGCAGGTTGCCTAGCATATCATAGAGGACCCATAATTTGAAGTCCCCGCTCCACAGAGTCCCTTGTCTAATAAAGGAGGCAAGCAGCAGGGGAGCTGAGACCAGGGAGGCAGATGAAGAGGAGGGAAGGGCAAGAGGAGGGGATAGAGCACTGACAGTAGGCTTAGCCCACTCTGGATTTTACCTGGGGCTGGACAGGCCCCAAACCCTGGTCCTCATCGTGAATGATGGAAGAAGCCATCTTCCTGTCCTTTGCAAACCCAAGGCTTCTCCTCTATCATGCTGGCTTGTGGACCTGGGGTCAGGATTGAGAGCAAGAAGAGGACAGTCCACACCCAGCAGGATCGAGGGTCCCCTGACAGCCCACAGATCTCTGCCATGCAGGCAAGACTCAGCCTCAATAGGTTCAAGGGGTTGGGGACATCCCAGGACAGGGTCAAGTGCACACTCGACTTCTGGAGCTGCAGTTCTCAAACACCATGCACAAGGATTCCCTGAGAAGTTGTTCACACACAGATGCCTGGGCTCTCTCAGATCCTAATTCGAAAGGGCTGGGGCCAGGGTTGTGCGAATGCTAAATAAACTTCTGGGGGGTTCTGAAGCTGGTGTTCCTTGGACCACCCTTTGAGCTCCTGGGGAGTCGTTCAGAACCCACAGTGGGCAGCAGGTGAGGAGCGAAAGACTTCGGCTCCTCTGCCCATCCTCTGCTGGTTTGACCTCCCTTTGATGAAACTGACCCTAGCTTTGGATTCTTCCTCCAGAGCCCACACATGGCTGCCTGCACCACAGTCTCCCCAGCAGAGAATATCCCCAAATCAGAGGGGTGCAGAGAGGGGCCTTGGGGTCATCCCCTGTGTCCCAACACCCTCACTCCTGCAGAGGAGCAAATGGAGTGTAGATCAGGGCAATGAGAATGAAGAAAAGCCTCTTGGAGATGTGTAGAGTGGGACAGGGAATGTCCTTTGAGAAGCCGGGCACTGTCTCACATTTATTTTCCCAGGTAAGCCCTGTGCTCTGCATCTTGGCCGGAAACTGGAGGTAGGTCTGAGTTCATCTGAGTGACTCCAGGGCTTAACATGGGCCTGAAAAAGTCAACATTGGGTGGGGGGTTGGAAGGATAGGTGGGTAGATGAGTGAATGGATGGGTGGATGGATGGATGGATGGATGGATGGATGGATGAGTAAATGGATGGATGCATGGTTGGATGTATAGATGGATGGGTGGATGGATGGATGGATGGATGAGTGAATAGATGGGTGGATGGATAGATGATTGTATGAATGAATAGATGAATGGATGGATGGATGGACAGATAGACAACATTTATCTTTTCTGGCTTGGGGTTTGGATTCAATGCTCCCCAGTGTCCTTGACAGTTCTACTTGCTTGGTTTCCATCGCTTCGGAGGCAGAACACTCATTGTGGGGACTCTTTAGAACATTTTTTTAAATGTTTATTTATTTTTGAGAGAGAGAAAGAGACACACACACAGAGTGCAAGTGGGTTAGGGGCAGAGAGAGAGGGAGACACAGAATCCGAAGCAGACTCCAGGCTCTAAGATGTCAGCACAAAGCCTGACGCAGGGCTCGAACCCAGGAACGGTGAGATCAGACCTGAGCCGAAGTCGGACGCTCAACCGACTGAGCCACCCAGGCTCCCCGACATTGTGGGGACTCAAGCTAGGAAGGAAAGTGTGAGAGTAACTTGCTGGTGACACAAGAAGTCCAAAGGGGTGGTAGGGGTGAGGAGGGGAGAAGTAGCCAGGTGGACACAAAGAGATCAAGAGGGGCCGGAAAACCCAGGCGAAGGAAACTGAGTCTGGCAGCTTTGAAGATTTATTCAATTGCAGGCCCAATTACTTCTAATAACACCTTGTGGCTCCTGGCGCCTTTCTCCTGGGAGCTCAAAGACTTTTACTGACACTGTGAAGCCGCACACAAGCCATTGAGGGAGATACTGTTATTATCTTCATCACCGCTTCAGAGGCAGGATGGCGAGACTCAGAGAAGTGGGGCGACTTGCCCAAGGTCACAGGCCGCTCTTGCGGGGCAGAGCCAGCACACAGGGCAATATTCCCTCTGTTAGCATCTCCGTCCCCAGCGAGGTGTGTGGTGTGGACTGCCTTCCCCAAGCTCCCAGACAGTGTCCAGCTTTGCATTCGTAAGAAGTAGTGAGTCACCGATTCTCACAACACACTGTGAGGCCACAGCTGCTGCCAGCCTCCTCCTTTCCACCCTTCTGACTGCAGGGTGAGGGAGCAGTGACTTCTTCTAAGTCCCTCCATGAGTCAAGGCTGTATTGGGGAGGGCTGAATTTCAGGATGTGGAGACCAAGCGTTAGCCTTGGGCAGAAGAAAACACCAGCTCAGGCAATGCAGAGCCTCGGAAGACCTGTGGGTCGGCTGCCTCATCTTTCCGCCCTCACTACTTGGGGCTTGAAGCCATCTTGCTCCTCCCCTCATCGTCCCTCCCTCTGCTGTGGTGGGCTTCCCTCCTCCCAGCCTGCCCTCCCACCCGTAGTAGGCGATCCATCCATCCATCCATCCATCCATCCTCCAACCATCCATTCATCCATCCATCCAACCATCCACCCATCCATCCATCCATTCATCCATCCATCCAACCATCCACCCATCCATCCATCCATTCATCCATCCATCCATCCATCCATCCATTTATCCATCCATCCACATACCCATCCATTCACTCATCTATCCATCTATCCTTCCATTCCCTACCCAGTGCTGACTTTTCCAGGCCCGTGTTAAGTCCCGGGGTCACTCAGATGAACTTAGGCCTACCTCCAGTTCCCATCCCTCCCTGTCCCCAGTGCTTAACTGAGCTCCTGGAGTTCCTGGTTCCCACCAGGCAGGGCCAGGGGTCCGCAGGTCAAGAGGTAGGCGGGCCAGCATTCCTCAGGCTTGAGTCAAAGAGGTAAACTGTCAAACCAAGCAGCCCCCTCCCTCAAAAAAACATAATTCCCAGCCAGGCAGCCAAGAATGTACCTGAAAGGGTGTGATTTCTTGGCTTCCTCCCTCCAGAAGTACCCTTTACACCTTTATTGAAATGAGAAAAATGCAGAGCATTCTTGAGCTGCTGTGGCCTCAGGGGAAGTCTTGTGCAGACTGGCAGGGGTGAGGCTGCTAATCACCTGTGCCTGGGGCAAGGAGTCCTCCTCCGGCTGGTTCCCAGGCTTTGGAGGAGGGAGGGGGCAGCATCAGTGGAGGGGACCGCCCTACTTTGAATGCGAGCTACTAAGAAACCGGACTAAGAGCAAGGGAATGAAGGTGAAGGGGGCAAGGCACCAGCTGCACCCTGCTTGCGACACTGCCTGTGCCTTATGCCTGCAGATGACACCCGTCACACATGTTCTCTCTGCTTTCTCAGTACCAAAGGCTCCATGACAGTAAGGCTCTGTTCTTGAAACCTTTGTAACTCCAAGGGCAAGCACAGCTCCTGGCACATTAGCAGGATCTCAAGACTTTTCTAAGAGACGGATAGATGATGGGTGGTGGATAATGGAGGATGGACAGATGGATGATGGAGGAATGTTGAAAAGTGGGTGGATGATGGATAATGGAAAATGAATGATGAATGGACAGTGGATGGATGGATGGATGGATGGATGAATGCATGCTGGGTGGATGGATGGATGGAATGATGGATGGTGGATGGCTGGGTGAATGGATGGGTGGATGGGTGGATGGGTAGATGGGTTGATGGATGGGTGGGAGGATGGATGGCTGGCTGGCTGGATAGATGCATGCTGGGTGGATGGAGGGATGGAATGATGGATGGATGGGTGAATGGATGGGTGGATGGATGGGTGAATGGCTGGCTGGCTGGATGGATAAATGCATGCTGGGTGGAGGGATCGATGGGTAGGCGGATGGAAAACTGAACAGAATTCTGGGATATAAGGAACAGATTTGGGATCCTTCCAAAGTCCCCAATGTAGCAGGCGATTCAAAAGCATGCTTAAAAGGGCCAAGCTTAACTGTGTGGGCAGGAGCCACCCTTTGTGCCCTACGCAAGCAGTACACCCAGGACTTTTGGGCCAGCCCTGAATCTTCAGGAGTCATAGGGCTTGGGCAGACAGGTGCAGACTGGGGAGAGCAACGGCCAGGGGAGAGAGGAATAGTTCTGCTGCACCCTTCCCCTGAAATCAGGCCAAGTGGCCCCAGCCGGGTTTGCAGCCCTGGGGAGGTCCTCACCTGGGACCTGCCTCTGCCCTTGTGAGGGGGTTTCAGGTGGCCCCATCACACGTGTCCTTATGCCGGCATCTTTCTTCTGGCTGAATCATAGCAGAAGGCTGTGATTACATTTCCATCTTATAAGGGACATAAAACCGAGGCATTGAGAACATGCCTTTCAAGCTGTGGCATGATTTACAAGCTGCCAGGGAAGCTCTCGGAGCTGGGGGACGGGGGCACTCATCGCGTGTTGCTGCTGGAAGGAGCCCCCTTCCCAGTGGTGGGTTCTCTGTGGGGTGCACGGGGAGCAGAAAGCCGAGAGGTGAAGGAGGAGGACGGAGACCACTGCCCGGCCGGGCCAGGCTCCCAGGCCAGCTGCAGTCTGCGTCAGGTCAGGGTGTTGCTCCCTCCTTCCTGTTGAGACTCTGATACCCCCACCCTCCCCCCGTCCCCTTTCCTGTCCTGTCTGGCCCCAAAACATCTTTGTTTAAGCAGAGGGGCTTTCGCTGGAATCAGATGAGCCTGAGCCGCAGGGCTCTCCTCTGCGCAGCCGAGAGGAGTGCGCAGGGCTTCTGGGAGCCACAGAGTGTTGTAGACAGGGAGAGAAGGCCGCGAGGTGTTCTGTAGAGGCTGTGTTTAGACAACAGGTTTGAGCAATGGGAATTGATCAAGGCAAAAGGCCTACAGGGACGGCCTGACTGAATACAGACCGGCCCATTTCACAATATCCACAAGTCCTATGGGTTACTTACAACGGGGCACAGTTATCAAAAAGGGGAAGGTTCCAAGACTTCCTCACCTTCCTGCTTTAAAAACAGCCCCACCCACTGCCTCCTTGCGGACAGTTCCTCCTCTGCTGTCCTGCCCGCTGCTCCCCGGCCAAGCGTTCTAGAAACTTCTGCCTCCTTTGTTGTGTCTGGGGCGAATCCTTTCACACACACTCCCCCCCCCCCCGCCTGCCCCCCATGCCACCGGCTCCCACCTGATCGTCACCCCACATTTGGGGGCCCCCACCTGATCCACACTTTCTAGGTGGGCATTTCTCAGAGTTGCCTGGACAGACTGCAGAGGGAAGGCATCTGAGCGTCCACAGCTCCAGTAACTTCTTGTGATTTGTCTGCATTCTGAATATGCTTTCACATTTGCACCTCGTTTTTATTTAATCATTTTGTATTCTTTTCCTTAAAGGGCACCTCCAGTTTGTAGCAACTTGAGTCCTACGAAGCCTGGGCGTGGCTGAGGGGGGGCCGTCAGTTCAGCCACCAGTGTCCCTCTAAGAAGAGGGGAACTGGGCGCAGACATGAGGGAGGAGGCCGTGTGAAGGCGGAGGCGGGGACCGGGTGACACATCTCCAAGCCGACGAGGGCCAAGGATTGCCAGCAAATACCAGAAGCTGGGAGAGGCCTGGATTCGCCCTCAGAGCCACCAGAACCAACCCTGCACGGCCGCCTGGATTTCTGGCCTCCGGAACTGAGCGAGCGTACATTCCTGAGACTTTTAATCCCCCAGCTTGTGGTGCTAGGCCTCGAACGCCTTTTTAGTGGGGGGGGGGGGGGGGGGAAGGATGGATCTATGGAAATGAAATCAAATCCCAGCTTTTAGGGGAAATGATTTAGACTGCGCAGCTGGCCGCTGGGGTCGATAGTTTTGACTCTCACCCCGCGGTTGTAAACGGCGATCAGCGGGCTTTTTGCTACTGATTACACAACAGTCCCAGTCGGGAGGAGGGGGAAGGCTAAGATCCCGTCAACGCAGCCTCCAGCCCCTCGTGCTTCGGCTGCTCCAGGAGCCCCGATGATGGAAAACTCTGTTGTTGTTGTTGTTGTTGTTGTTGTTTTCTTTTCAATCGCAGTGGCCTGGATTGCTCACCGTCTCTTAGACGGTGTGTCAAGAGGAGACCAACATGTTGCCTCACAGAGTCCTTAGGAGCCCCGCGCAGAGCCTCGTGAGTCACTCCGGGGTTTTGGGAGATGAATGGCCGGTGAGCCGGCTTCTCAGGAAGATTAGCCACAAGTCGTGGCTGCGCTTGCCGGGCCGGCCGGTGCAGAACTGACTCACGTGGGCCAGGAAGCAGGCAGAGAGCCTGACAACAGCTCGGAAGGCCCCGGGCCCGCTGTCTTCCCATGTGCGGGGCGGGGGGCGGGGGAGGGGGTGCGTCTCCCCATTTGGTCATTTCTGTTTGTTGTTGAATAAGGTGGACACTATTTAAATGGGGACATTTTATACATAAGTATATATCAGTGCAT
Source organism: Puma concolor (assembly GCF_028749965.1). Taxonomy (NCBI): domain Eukaryota; kingdom Metazoa; phylum Chordata; class Mammalia; order Carnivora; family Felidae; genus Puma; species Puma concolor. The sequence goes on along the minus strand of NC_141675.1, from coordinate 156,207,509 downwards.
ATGCTCATCTCTCTGTCCCTTTCCCCCTCTCTATATACGTACACACACACACACACACACACACACACACACAGAGTATGTAGCTATACGTTGCATACCCTATAGATACAGTATAATGAGTGGGAAGAAACTGATGGTTTTCAGATTTTTAACGCCGGAGAGACTTCTTTATGGTGAAATATCGGCATACGTAGAAGAATGTGCAAAGAACCAAAAAAGCAGGGCTCCGTGAAGGATCCCAAAGTCAGGTAAAGCCTCCGTGACCCTCCCACAGCAGCTCCTGCGGGAATCCTTCCCCAGGGCCTTGAGAAAAAGAAACACCTCCTATTGAGGGAGGTGTGCTTAGGTGGTAATTATGACCAGGAAGTCGTTGCAGCCACAGATGGGTGGTGGAAAGCAGGAAAGTGGAGGGGGGGGGGGTAACTCAGGGTGGGGGAGGGGCTGAGGCAGCCAGGACCTTGCCGGCCCCCAGAATTGCCCCTGTGCCCCCCGCCCCAGATGTCTCCATGGTGCTCTGGCCAGCAGTGCTGTGTCCCCGTTCATGGCTACAGAGTATTGCACTGTATGAATGCACCACAACGTATCTGTTCCGTGAATGCCCTTCTGGGTTGTTTGAAGTTTGGCTCTGTTACAAATAGATGGCCGTGAACGTCAATGCCTTCTCTCCACCCCAACGAGGGTGCGCTGTCTACCCAATTTCCAGCCCTGCCTACCAGACTTTTTCCTCCCCAGAAGGCATATGCCTAATGCAATTCGTAGGGATCGGCCTATGATCTCAGGGTCCATAAAGGGCCCGGTCTTTGCTTGGGCAGTTTCTTATCTGGATGACCAACCCCAACTTCCCCCCACCCCTTTTCTCCTCCAGATCTTGTGAATCCTCTTACCCTGCCATACCCCACATCCTCCAGGAAGCCTTCCAGGGTTGCCCCAACCCTGTGCCTCCTCTGTCCTGTGCTCTCAGTGCCCTGAATCCGTATCTTGACTCCTAGTCCCCACTCTGTGTGTGGTAGAACAGGTATGTATTCACAGAAATTCACAGAAAGCCTCAAGCTTTCTGGACAGCACTTTGTTTCCTTTCTCTCAAAGGTAAATATGCTCACACTCCCTGGCTGGGCACTCCCGTTCCTGGAAACTGTCCTCCAGAAATGCTATCCAGAGTGCTTTAAGATGAATGGACCAGAATGTTCGTTCCAGTGCTGAGTGGAAGCACACAGCACTGCAAGTCGTCTCAACGTCTATGGGTAAGAGAACAGTGGCACATGCGTTCGGTAGAATATTCCGCAGCCATTACAGATCTGACGAAAAGACGTGCAGGGAATATAGTTAATGGGAAAGCCAGTTGTGGTACGTGATTCATGCCCCACAACCAGGGAGGACACATGTTGGCTGTGTTCACTTTGCCTTCAGAAAGTAGGGTTGGCAGGTGGGGGACCTCCCACTGCTTCCTCTATGGGGTCTGTGTTGTTCCAACTGTCTGGTAAGCCTGAAGTTGCTTTTGTAATTAAAAAAATAGTAATAATATATTTAAAAATGTTTTTATTTATTTTTGAGAGAGAGAGAGACAGCACAATCTTGGGAGGGACAGAGACAGAGGGGGACAGAGGATCTGAAAGGGTCTCTGAGCTGTCAACACAGAGCTCAACACAGGACTTGAACTCACAAACCATGAGATTGGGACCTGAGCCGAAGTCAGAGGCTCAACCGGCTGAAGGCAACCAGGTGCCCCCCCAATAATACATTTTTAAATGAAGACATAAAGCTATCAAAACTCGTAGAATGTACACCAAGTGTGAACCCTAATGTAAACTATGGACCGTAGTTAATAATAACATATCAAAATTGATTCATCAATTGCAACAAAGAGACCTCACTAATGAAGATGTTAGTAATGGGGGACACTGTGCCCCAGGGTATATAGGAATTCTATACATCTATGTGATTTCTCTGTAAACCTAAAACTTCTAAAATATAGTTTCTTGGGGCCCCTGGGTGGCTCAGTCAGCTGAGTGTCCGACTTCAGCTCAGGTCCTGATCTCGCGGTTTGTGGGTTCGAGCCCCACGTCGGGCTCTGCGCTGACAGCTCAGAGCCTGGAGCCTCCTTCGGATTCTGTGTCCCCCTCTCTCTCCCTGCCTCTCCCCCACTTGTTCTCTGTCTCTCTCTCAAAAGTAAATAAAATGTAAAAAAATTTTTTTTAATTAAAAAAATAAAATATAGTTTCTTTCAGAAAGAAAGAAATAAGGGAAAGAAAGAAAGAAAGAAAAGAAAGGAAGGAAGGAAACGGAGGGAGGGAGGGAAGGAAAGGAAAGAAAGAAAGAAAGAAAGAAAGAAAGAAAGAAAGAAAGAAAGAAACCAATTAGTGGATACTTGGAATAGAGCCGGGATTGACCGACAAGCTTTTTTTCTGTTTGGGGCCAGACAGTGAGTAATTCGGGCTTTGGAAGTCACGGCTACTCAGATTTGCTATCGTCCTGTAAAAGCAGCCAGGGGCAATACGTGAGTGAGTGAGCAAGCCAGCCGCTGTGTTCCAATAAAACTTTATTCACAAAAGCAGGCAGCGGGCCGGAGCTGGAGCCTGCGGCCCCCAGCGCGGAAACAGAAAAGGGTCCTCACGGTCAGAGGAAGAGGAGGAGGCTGAGGGGCTGCCCACTCACCCCGGACGGGCGGCAAACCCAGGTTCTTGGCCGTCGCACGCGGCCCTTCCCAGGATCGGAATGGATTCCAAAGACTGATTTCATGTCAGTCCATTTTTGCGCGGCCTGACCCCGAAGAGCGGAGGGTCACCGGTAGCTGGAGACCCGGGGAGAGCCGGGGCTGGCCATCCAGCTGGAGGAGCTTCTCCGACGACAGCCTGCCTGCTTCCTCAGCTCCGGGGCTCCTGCACACGCAGCCCCACGGCCCCCACGCACCCCTGCCTCTGCACCTGCTGTCTTTCTCTGAGAAGCTCGCAAGCGCGGTTGCCAAGGTCAGCTGAAAGATGACAAAGGGAAATCACGCGACATTCTTTTGGCAAGTTGTGAGGTTGTGGTGGGCGGAGAGGAGAACGGTGGCCGTGCTCACCCCGAGCCGTGCGGCCCTGCCCCGGAGTGGGACGGCGAATGAACAGACACGGCCACGCAGGGAATTTGTCCCCTCTGGCCAGAAGGGCCCGATGCGCTGGAGGTGCGGCCGCTGACCCCGCGTCGTGCCTTCGGCAGCCCTGTGAGTTAGGATAAGAGTCCCATTTTGCAGATGGAGGCACATGAGGCTCCAAGCAACTTTTCGAGAAACGATACCTTTAAAATGGCCGAAGGCTGAGGGGCGCCTGGGTGGCTCAGTCGGTTAAGCGTCCAACTCGGGCTCCAGTTATGGTCTCACAGTTCGTGAGAGCCTGCGTCGGGCTCTGGGCTGACAGTGGGGAGCTTGCTTGGGATTCTCTCTCTCCCTCTCTCTCTCTCTGCCCTTCCCCTGCATGCTCTCTCTCCCTAAATAAATAAATAAGCTTTAAAATAAAATACAACAACGGAGTACAATGAAACTGCTGAAGGCTGGAGCTGACCCAATCCACGGCCCCCACGTTTCACCACCTTGAGCCCCAAGCCCTGTGAGACCCTGTCCGGCATCACGTTACGTCAACCTCAGGAAGGTGCTTTTGCGGTTTCGTCAGACTCAGGCAGTGACACTGGTCGATGTTTCCAGGTTATATTCTGGGGCGGGGCTTTGGCAAAGCTCCCAGGTGACAGGAGCCAAGTCTGCCCGTCCCCGTCGCCTTCTTCTTCCTCTCCTGGTGCCTTTGCCTGCGTCCACGTGCGTGTTACACCAGCCGTGACTTAGGGTGTACGTGTGTGGGTCACCACCCCACGGGCGGGCCTGATTCAGCACCACCGAGAGACAGCACTGAAGCTGCCCACGCCCTCTGGGCCATGAGGAAGACCAGAGAGGGCCTCTCCCCGGTCCCGACTCACACCCGACGTGCCGGGAAGGGCCGCTCCGGAGGGGGGCTGATGGTGGAAGGCTCACCGTCACCTGTGCCCACCCAGCCCGCCATTGCTGTCTCTCGGATGGCCACCCTCTGAGAGCACTGGACCCGGTGCCGCAATGCCCGTCCCAACCAGGCAGCATGGGCAGCAGCTCCCGACACGGAGCGATCACTGCACCCACGCTCGGCTCTCGTCCGCTGCGCAGAATGAACGTGTCTAGCACCTGCTTCTCTCGTCTCCACTCTGCCACGTGGGCGCTGGGTCGAACAGCATCCGCCCAGAACTCCTGTCCATCCAGAACCCAGGGACGTGTCCTTGATTGGAAAGTAGGGTGCTTGCAGAGGTAAGCAGTTAAATTCACATGAGGTCATAGAGCATCAAGTTCGGCCCTAACTCCAATATGGCTGGTTTCCTTATAAAAAGAGGAGAGAGGGGTGCCTGGGTGGCTCAGTTGGATAAGCGTCCGACTTCGGCTCAGGTCATGATCTCACGGTTCGTGGGTTCGAGCCCCGTGTCGGGCTCTGTGCTGACAGCTCAGGGTCTGGAGCCTGTTTCAGATTCTGTGTCTCCCTCTCTCTGCCCCTCCCCCACCCATGCTCCGTCTCTCTCTGTCTCTCAAAAGTAAATAAATGTTAAAAAAAAATTTTTTAAAAGAGAAGACACACACACACACACACGCACACAGAGGGAAGCCAGCCTTGTGACAGTGGAGGCATCATTCCAAGGGTGCATATTCAAGCCAAATTTCCCCAAAGGCTGCCAGAGCCTCCAGGAGCTGGGTGCCGCGGGAAAGGTCCTCCCGGACCCTCAGAGGGAGCACGGCCTTGCCCACACCTCGATTTCAGAGCTCACGGTGAGCTCTGCACGGTGAGAGAGGAAACTTCCGTGGATCAACCCCCCCACCCCCCCAGCTAGATAAATGGACAGGGTCTCAGCCACGGTGGGAGGCTTTGCCACCCCTGGGGAAAAAAATCTACTGACCCAGAAGGCCAGCCGGGTATGTTCAGGAGAAACTCCTTCCCAGCTGCACCGGGGGCCGCAGCTTTCTGTCCCAGCTCCTGTGGCCCCCCGCTGTCCTCACAGACTCCTGTGCTTCTCTGTCGCTCCCGGAGCGAGCCCCGCGTGGGGGAGGTCCCATTGCATTTAGGCATCCCCGTGTCACCAGCCCCTGGAATAACGCCCTGCGTGCACCATTAAAAATAAAAAACAGTTGTGCTTCCTTACCACACGAGGTAGAAAGATCTGGGACGTTTTCCCCGTCTGCACAAATTAACCTCATTCTTCCAGGGGGCTGCGCCCTGTCCCATTGTGCAGCTGTGCTGTAATTTATGCAATTCGACCTTTGCTGATAAACTTGCGGGCTGTTTTCAGACTTGGCTCTTACACACGTGTTGCAATAAATATCCAGCGTGCATATTTTCGGGTCCTTGGGTAGGTGGACACACTTCCAGAAGCTGGGTCGATGTGTATGGAAGGCTCCGGCTTACATTCTGTCCACGGGTGTACGAGTGTGTGATTCTGCCCACATACTCACCAGAAATGCTGTCACACTTCCAAATCTTTATTACTTTTCATATTATCTATTTTTGAGAGAGAGAGAGAAGGAGTGAGCAGGGAGGGGCAGAGAGACAGAGAGAGAGAATCCCAAGCAAGCCCCACACTGTCAGTACAGAGCCCGATGTGGGCCTGAACTCAGGAACCGTGAGATCATGACCCGAACCGAAATCAAGAGTCGGATGCTTTGCTGATGGAGCCCCCAGACGCCCCCAAATCTTTATTTGCAAGGCTTTCGGCACACGGTCTTAGAACCAGGTTGGCCTTGGGGTGTCGTCTGGATTGTGTGCTTTCTTTCTGATGTTCACGAGTGTACGTGTGTGCCCGTGTGTGTGTCCGTGTGCGTGCACATGCGCTTATATGTTTTCATGTGTCGTGATGCATTCACATGATTGGGTCGTCTGAGCGACCGCTTTAAATCGTCTGACACCAAGGGGCTCCCGGGGGGCTCAGTCGTCGAAGAGTCCAACTTCAGCTCATGTTACGTTCTTGGGGTTTGTCGATTCGATTGGAGCCCCGCGTCGGGCTCTGTGCTGACGGCTCAGAGCCTGGAGCCTGCTTCGGGTACTGTGTTTCCCTCTCTCTCTGCTCCTGCCCCGCCCCCCCCCCCCCCCCCCGCCCCAAAGTAAATAACATTAAAAAATTTTTTTAAATGCTATGTGAACATTTAAAAAAAATTGCCACCACACGACCTTGTTACCTACTTACACGGGTTTTATAATCATAATTACGCTGGCATCTGGTCCCAGTGAATGAATGAAGGCTTTCTAGCTTACTATGTGGAACAAGCGCATGTCACCCGTGACGCAGACCTGCAGAGGAGTCTGACGGCCGAGGGCTCGCCCTGGACTGTAGCATCCAAGATGGTCCTCCTTCGGGGGGGCAGGGAGACTGTGGGGGGTCTCTCCTTGTAGAAACTCCAGCAGTCCATCAGCGGTAAGTACAGTAGGGAAAAAAACCCAACAACAACAAAAAAACCCCACGGTGTAGACTTTCTCATTGCAAGTTAATTTCTCATTGCAAGTTAATTACATTTTGGGGTACTCTTATGCTTTTAGGATCGTCACAATAGGGGACTGGAAGTTAGGCGGACTTCTTTGTTTAAAAAGAGAAGTAATAGTTTGGGGGCACCTGAGTGGCTCGGTTGGTTACGCTCCTAATGCTTGGTTTCTGCTCAGGTTATGATCTCGCAGTCGGAGATTGGGCCCCACATCGGGCTCTGTGCTGACTGTGCAAAGCCTGCTTGGGATTCTCTCCCTCTCTCTCTGCCCCTCCCCTGCTCATGAGTGCATGCTCTCTCTCTCTCTCTCTCGCTCTCAAAAATAAATAAATAAACTTTTTAAAATATATTTATTTATTTTTGAGAGAGAGAGAGAGAGAGCATGAATGAGGGAGGGGCAGAGACAGAAGGAGACACAGAATCCCAAGCAGGCTCCAGGCTCTGAGCCCGACGCGGGGCTTGAACTCACAAACCGTGAGATTGTGACCTGAACCGAAGTCAGTCGCTTAACTGACTGAGCCACCCAGGGGCCCCATAAATAAATAAACTTACAAAAAAAAAAAAAAGGGGAGAGAGAAGTGATGATTTTACCACACAAAACTCAAAAGAGGGATGGAGAGACCAGGGGCTAACAAGACCCTGCAATTATCCTGCCTGACCACAGAATGACTATAAAGGGAAACTGAGGCACGACACCAGGGCATACCGTTGGGGTGGGAAGTTACTGCCCGAGGGAGGAGGGCAGTGACTCGGGGGTCTCTGCCGTGGTGTGCAGGGGCCGCGGCAGGCTGTCCCTGAAGGCTGGGAGGCGGGGCCGCGTGGGACAGTCATTGGCCACGCTGCCCTGGGTGGACACGTGGATTGTTTCCCACCCATTATGACCTTGAATAACACATGAGAATTCCTAGAATTCTCCAGGCCCAGAAAATCCTCTCTCCTCACTGGGGAGCAGACCTCTGGACTCCTAATTCCATGCTCCTCCTAGAACTTAGGCAGATTCAAGTGTATCGAGGGCATCTCTTGTCCCTTCCCACAGGCCCCTGCCCGCGGCCAGGAGGGGTGGCCGGCCCGTGCGTGAGGCACCCCCCGCTCCTCTGTGTCCCCTCTGATAGGCCCACGCCGCCTTCTCTTCCGTCACCTGGGGCGCTTTGTTCTCTGTTCGGTGAGGAGCACAAGACGCGGAGTTGGCATTCTCGGGCTAGACCGACCGATTCTAGTTCCTGGCAGAAGCCCGTGTGCCACGTCCATTACTGGATGGCCCACCATCCGTTTTTACGTCCCCAGTTTCATCCCGTGTCCGGGAAGGAATCGTCGGGAAGCAGCACACTCTCTGAGCTTCGCCCGCCCCCTGAACGAAATACTTCCTGAGTAATAAGTTGAGGCAGTGGCCTTGACTTCTCTCCAGGGCCGGTGTATGACCAGTTCCCCACCTCCCGTCGGACCAGAGGAGACCATGATGAGACTCCTCGCGAAGTCGTGTGTTATGTGTTTTCCTGGGGTTGACAACGGTCCCAAAGCGAGACGTGTGCACCCCGGGGAGGGTGGGGGGGGACACCGCCTCTGACACCGCTGGGGTGGACTCAAGTCGTAGGGAGAGCTGGCCTTTTCCGTCAGAACTACAGATGCCTGTGCATCTTTTTTTGTTGTTTAATATTTATTTTTGGGAGGGAGAGAGACAGAGACAGAGCGGGAGCGGGGGAGAGGCAGAGACAAGAGAGGGGGTCACAGAATCCGAAGCGGGCTCCAGGTTCCGAGCTGTCAGCACAGAGCCCGACGTGGGGCTCGAACCCACAAACTGTGAGATCATGACCTGAGCTGTGGCCAGATGCTGAACAGACCGAGCCCCCCAGGTGCCCCTCTGTTCGTGCATCTTTGAGCCAATCCTCTGACTGCTGGAATGTACCCCCCCACCTCTGCTTGCCTGTGTGCAAAGTGTTACCATGTACCAGATTATTCGGCGCAGGGTTTTTAATAAGGATGAAAGGTTGGAAAAAAGCCAACTATCCGTTAAAGGAAATGCGAGTAAATGCATTCGCAGAATTTCTCCGCTGTGGACTACGGCTTATCTGTAAAAAAATAAAACAAAATGAAATAAGGAGGGGGTCTCCTGGTATGACAGGCAGAATAATGGTCCCCACTGTCCTCGTCCTGATCCCTGGAAACTGTGTGTTCCTCAGACAAGGACCTGGGTTCTCCCACAGGCCTTCCAGAAGCAACCGGTCTTGCCAGCATACTGATGTCAGCCCAGTGAACCCCCTGATGGACTTCTGACCTCCCGAACTGTGAAGTAATAACTTTGTGTCGTTTTAAGCCACTAAGCTTGTGGTCATTTGTTACAGCAGCGACAGGCAACAAATATATGCAGGAATGAAACACTGAGACATTGTTCCTGGAAAGAAAGAAAAGAAGGGAGGGAAGAGAGGAGGAGAGAGAGACAGAGGGGGCGGGAGGGGGAGGAAGGGGCAGAGGGAGGGGAGGGAGAGAACAGCAGGTGGAGTTCTGGCGGAGACAGGATGGGAGGCAGGGCACCCCCAGACCGATTCTGGATCGTTTATTGAATTTCTCTCCCTGACCGGAGCTGGTAACTTAACCTCTCTGTGCCTGGGCTCTTCAGTAAAACGGAGTCAATAATTTATTTACCACCTGACTCTGTCGCGCAGGCTAAATTAGTCACACACGAAAGTACTTAGAGCCGGGCCTGGCATAGAAAAGCACTGCATAAATGTTAGCGGGCACCACAATAGCTCGCTCTCTGCCCTGCGCAAAGACCGGGAGAGGAGCGTCCGTTTTTTGTTTGCTTGCGTTTCCCTAAAGAAACACGGGAAGGGTATCTTGGAAACCCCTCCGTGGTTATCTGAGGAAGGAGGGCCGATGGAGGGGAGCCGAAGGGACTTTTCAGTGTGTGTAAAACACGCGGTGAAGATACGCATGTGTATTTTCTAATATATGGGTGTGTTTCAATATATATTTAAGCCATGTGAATGCGTTACCTCTGCAAACACACACACACACACACACACACACACACAGATAAACGTGTGTACCTTTGATGCCTGCTAGAATTTCTCCTGGGGAAGGAGGCCAGCCCCTGGGGGATTTTGCAGGCATTCTGTGGGTGACGAGCCCCTCCTGGCTCTGGTCCATCCTGCCCTGGGTCCCAGGGGAGCGTGAGCTCAAGGCAGCCGTCGGGTGCAGGAATTACCTCCCTGCAGACACCAGGAACCTGCCCTCTAAGGGGTTTCTGCTCTCACTTTATAACTGTAGCAGAAGTGTCCTGATTTGTATACTGTGGCCCCAAATCCTTTGAGGCAGATGACAGACCTTCTACTTTAAATAATAAATAAATGTGCCATTGCTAACAACAGCTTTTATTTCTTGAGCTGCTATTAACTGCCGGACGGTGTGAGCCTTTACGCTTACCCTCTGCAGTTTTGCTGACAACCCGGACTTTGAGATTCTTGTGCCCATTTGGCAGAGGGGGAAACTGAGGCCCGGCTAGTCTCAGTCGCGGCCCTGAGTTGCACAGCTAGTTAGCAGAGAGCTGGGATTCGAGAGGCACGGTCTGGGCCTGGCTGGAGGGGGCGCCTGCCTTGGACACCCGACACCTGGACCCCCGCCGAGGCCCCACCCTGCCCCTCCCCGCCCCACCCTGCTCTGAGAGGAGGCACCTGCACTTCTGCACTCTTCCTTCCTCACCCACAGACAGCTGGTCGTGAAGATCGCCAGAATGTCCTTGCTCATAAGCCGCATGTCATTTCCTGGTCCTGAGCTAACACTTAGAGAGAAAGAGCTTTGTCAGGTGTCTCGGCTTCCTCCTGCCTCTGTAACAAAGAACCACACACTTAGCGGCCTAAGACACACGCATCTCTCATTGCACGCTTCTGGAGGCCGGGAGTCTGCCACGGGCCTCCCTGGGCTAAGGTCAAGGCCCGGTTCCTCCCGGAGGCTCTGAGGGAGAATCTGCTCCCTTGCCTTTTCCAGCTTCTAGGGGCCGCCTGCAACCCTCGGCTCAGGGCCTCTTTCTCCGCCTTCACAGCCAGCTGTGTCGGGTCAGGTCCTCGCACTGTGAAGGCCCCTTGTGACTTGGGGCCCCGCTGGGACAAAACAGGATCATCTCCAGGTGTTAGGGTCGGTCACTTAGCGATCTCACATCTGCTTACAACTTGAACTCTCCTCTGCTGTGTGATGCAGCCTCTTTACAGGTTACGGGGACCGGCGCGTGGGCTCTTCGGGGTCATTGCTCCCTTGGGGACTGGAAGAAACCCCTCCGGGTCTCTGTTGTCCCCTGCCGGGACGGCTTCTCCGTTCCCTGTGTTCCCTGCCTCGCCCCGTCTCCTCTGCCCGGCGGAGGCTCACACGGGTGCCCTCCCGCCTGCCCGGCCCCGGGCGGCTCCCTGATGCTTATCCTTCACGGCTCCTGCCATAGCCCCCGGTGCCGTTCCCTGCTCGTTGTCTCTCTTGCTGGACCACGTGCTCCAGGGGCGACGGCCACGTCCAGCACAGGCAGTGACCCATCCAGCCCTGAGCAGGGCCCCCTGGTCTGCGAAACCCAGGCCAGACCTCACGTTCACACAGCGCATCCGAACTTCCCAAGCGTCACCTACTAGCTTATGTGCAGCCCGTCGGGCCGGCTCAGCTACGTCCGGCCACAGAGGCCGGGTACCTTTTCATGACTCCTCCCCCTCCTGCACCTGCTGGCGTGCCTCTGCTTCAACTGGGACTCCGTCTTCCTGGGATCCTTCTCATCTTGCGCCTTTTCCCCCCTTACGTTGTTTACTCGTGAGATCAGAGCTAAGAGCGACAAAGTCTTAAACACACTAATACACTTTGTTTCAAACGACAAAGTCTTAAACACACTAATACACTTTGTTTCAAACGAACCGAAGGAATAGTTTTGTTCTAGAGGATCCCATCCCTGTTACTTGTCTCTTTGAGGATCTTAAATATAACCCCACAGTTCAATCATTCCCCTTAATTCTTTTTTTCCCCCCATTGCCTTACATTTTCTCACAAGGCAAAATTTATTACTATCATCCTCCCCAAGATAAGTCTGTCTATCCCTCAGGAAGAAAAGGAAATTTAGTAGCCATAGCAAAGGACAAGAGTCCTGCTCCGGCCGGAGCTGTGGAGCCCTCTCCCATGTACGGATGGGTGCCTTGTTCCTTTACCTTTCCCACAGAAACATCTTTCGATTTGTGGGTTTCTATAAACGTTTACTTTTATTTTCAAATTTTTTTTTAACGTTTATTTATTTTTGAGACAGAGAGAGACAGAGCATGAACGGGGGAGGGGCAGAGAGAGAGGGAGACACAGAATCGGAAACAGGCTCCAGGCTCTGAGCTGTCAGCCCAGAGCCCGACACGGGGCTCAAACCCACGGACTGCGAGATCGTGACCTGAGCTGAAGTCGGACGCTTAACCGACTGAGCCACCCAGGCGCCCCCCTTTTTTTTTTTTAATTTTTTTTTTTTTAACGCTTCTATTTTCTAGTGTGGCACTATTCAGACTACAATACAGGCTTTGGAACATTTTCCAGAATGCCCAGGGGTAGTCTTTTCAAAGCACGTTTAAGGAAACGTATAATGCGGGGGCGCCTGGGGGGCTCAGTCCGTTGAATGTCTGTTCTTGGTCTCGGCTCAGGTCATGATCTAGCGGTTTGTGGGTTCGAGCCCAGCGTCGGGCGGTGAGCTGACCCTGAGGAGCCTGCTTGGGATTCTCCCTCTCTCTTTCTCTCAAAATAAATAAGCTTAAAAAATAAATAAATAAAATCTTTAAAGCATTCCATTCCCAAGGATGCTGTCTCTCTCTCATGTACCAGCCACAGAGCAGGAAAGTGTCACCTCTGAGGCTCCGTTTCCCACATGTCTTTGGGGCGAGGCTCAAGTCTTCACCCGGCCAGAGGCTCAGATCGACTCACTGTCCACCCTTGGATGAAGCACGGCCCCCGGGGTGTGGGGACCCGGTGCATTTGGCGGATGGGTGGTTGAATGAGTAACTAGTAGGCACCGGCTGATTTAGGACGGGCGACGGGGGGCCGGGAGCGTGCGTTCTGTGACCTCGTGGGAAGGCGTGGGTCCTCTGAGAGCATCCAGGCTGGAGGCTGGGACACGGTTTGCACCTGGACATCTGGAGCCTCCCCCATGAGATCGGCATTTCGTCCTAGGCGCCTCTGGCTGTCCTCACGGCCCCTCTACCGAGCACTGCAGGGGAGGGAACGAGCTGGGATGCCCGGGCTTGTTCCCAGGCCTGAGCTGCATCGAGCTTCCCACACTGCGCTCCAGGACCCAGATCAAAGCCCCGGCCAGGCCCTTCGGCTAGAGTTGCTGGAGGCGGGCACACATGCCTGTGAGTCTTGGCAACGAGGCTCCCTGGCAGAGGGCAGGATAGGAATCTGCGAGGCCCTGCCTTTGTTTGAAGGACGACGCATTCTGAAACCCAGAAGCGCGGGTGCCCTCCTAGAGGCCGAGGGCTGGCCCGGCTGGATGGCCCGGGTGCGGAGGCCACGTCGGGGGCCGTGAAGGGTGCGGAGCCCCTGCTGCAATTTCTGCCCCATGCCCCCAGTCCCCCCTGCCTGTGCCCTGTGTGTGGGGTCCCATCACTCAGACAGAAAACTTCTGCAGTGACGGGAGGGCTAGGATTCCAGCAACAGAATTCAGGGCGTTCAGTGGGGACTGGTTTTGCTAAAAAATAAAAGAAAACACCTCTTTCATGCTTGCAGTCCTCAAGATGAGGGCAGGGAACATTCACATCACCTTCCCGGATATGCAAGAATACACAGCAGGTGTTTGCAAAGGGACAAGAGGTGGGCTTCAGGATTTCTACTGCTTCCCCGCCCCCATTTCCCGGGTAGGGGTGCTTCTTTGTGTCCAGCACCCCGCGTTTCTGGGTCTGTGTAAGCGGAGGCGGCCGCGAGGCAGCTGGGTCACCGCCGGCTGAGCCTACGGTCAAGGCAAAGGAGAGAGCTCCCTCGTCTGGAAGTTACAGCTGTGAACCCAGGTTCTGTCTTGCTCAGGTCCAGCCGGCGTCCAGCCAAAAGGAATCACAGACAGACCCGTCCCCTCCTCACCTGAGGCGAGCGGACTTCGGTGCAGAGAATCGACTGGTCTGTGCGCGACAGGTGTGATGGAGCTCCAGACGCTGGGCTGCCTCCGTGGTCCCCGGGGGCTGATGACGCCGGTGCGGCACCAGAGGACTGTCTCTCTAGCCTGTGGCCTGCCGTGCCTCCCACCTCCCACCGAGACCCTCGTGCACCAGACCCGGATGCGCCTCCGCCGGCCGGCAGCCCAGTGCGAGAGTTTGCTGTCTCTGCCTATCCAACCACGGTGCTCGGTCGATGATGCAAGCATTTTACAGCACTCCCCCTTCTCATAAAAATTAGAGGCAATTGAACAATCAAGGTGATATAAAACACGGTGCAATAAACCGCATGTCTTACAGGTGTAGCCCACGCGAGGCCAAGTGGAAGGTGTCGGGCAGGAGGGAGCGGATCCCGTACCCTCGAGAGGAGGCTCCCTGGACCCCAGCGGGGGCGGCTCTGAGGGGAGGGAAAGCCCGAATGGGACAAGAGGTGTGGGGCGAGTCAAATGTGTCCGAGTCGATCGTTCCTAAAGGCGGACAGGGATTTTATTGCTTTCTTTAACTCTCTGGACCTGGGGTCTGACATTTGCACCTTCGTGCCCAGGGGATACATTCGTCATGGGGGTGGGGGCTACCCGCCCCCCTCCACGCCGTTCCGACCAGCTGAGCCTCGGGGGGTCCCCATAAACCCTGCAAGGAAATGCCAGGAGAGGAAGGCATCTTCCAAAGCCGGCATTTGCAGCACTGACTTGATCAATGCAAAGCACCCAAACAAAATAAAAGTAACCAAAAGTAAGCAGACAACCCCAGAGACGTTTCTGAGGTGTCCCAGCAGAGGAAAAGGAGCGGTTGGGGTCCTCGGCCTCTCTCCCCGCTGGCCAGCTTCTGGAGACGCGGTGCGACTCTCAGACCTTAGTCCTTGGAGAGTCGCATGCGCACAAATTACTAACGTCTGATTTATAATCACACGTGCCTTCATTCTCCCAAACGCATGACCCCGGGCTGGTGGCTTCTCCCTGCTCCCGGCTTCCCTCTCCTTTCAAACCCGCTGGGGTCTTTCCATGACGGCTCCCCACTGTGTTCCTAGTATTTGACCGTGGCTCCATTCATGTCGAAACAGAGAATCAGCCCTTTTTAGAAAATGGGTGTGAAACATCTCAAGCCCCCGAGATCCCTCCAGGCCAGCAACGGTGCCCTCCAAAAAAAATAAAAGATCACGCGCACAGGTCCGGGGGGACCGCGCCAACCGTCCTTTCTCTGGGAGAGTGGGGGAGCAGGTGCTTGTGCCACGCTGCCCCCTGCTGGCCAGAGAGTGCCAAGTCCCACCCCCCTACTTTTGCCCCGACCCCTCTGCCTCCTAGCAGCTCTGCAGCTGCTGTAAAGGAAATGTCTTTTGTAGCAGGCAAGGGTGGGGCGCAATCACAGGGGGGCTTCGACGCCTCCCCAGGTCTCCGGCCAGCCCATGAGCTTGCACAGGCTGTAAACAGAACCTGTTCTGGCCTCAAAGTCGCCGGGGCCGCCTGCGGCCCGTCAAGGGCTACCTTGTGCTCAGCGCCGGCCGGCCGGGGTCCTAGAAAGCCTGAATCCGGCCAGCCCTTGTCCTTCAAGAACTCACAGACGACTCTGCAGGCTTCCAGGCACCAAGCGCCCACACAGATCTGCTGCTACCTGTTACAGGAGGCTGGAGGACAGAGGGCCAAACACAGCTCGTTTCCCCCACCCCCAGGTTGTCCACCCAAGGACTGAGTAGACCGTCAATGCCGCCGTGAATCAGAAAGGGGTGGGGGAATAGGCATTTCGTTCCGTGGCAGGCGGTGGAGGCTCACCGTGCCCCCTGTGGGCCATCACAGCCACAGACAGCGGCCCCAGCCTGGACCCTGCACCCGAAGTGTGAACACCTGGAAACCTCTGGGAACTTACAGTGCAAGTGTCCCCGGCCCAGCAAGCTGACATCGCTTCTCCACGGAAGCCTGGGGGTGGGGTGGGGGGGGTGGGGGGCAAGGTGGAGCCTCCCTTCCTTCCTCAGTCACACACACCAGAAAACCTGAGCCGCAGCTCTGTCTGGTGGAAATACGATCCTGGCCACAGATGGGAGCCACAGACGTAATGTTAGCCACATTTTTAGAAGTTCGAAGAAACGGGTCAAATTAATTCTCTTTTTTAGTATTATTTTTTGTTGGTGTTTATTGACTCACTTTAAGAAAGAGAGGGTATGTGCTCCTGCACATGTGAGCAGGGGAGGGACAGAGAGACAGAGAGAGAGAGAGACAGAGAATCCCAAGCGGGCTCCGCGCTGTCAGCACAGAGCCTAATGCAAGACTCGATCATGACCCGAGCCGAAATCAAGAGTCAAGACGCTCAACCGACTGAGCCACCCCAGTGCCCCCAGATGAATTCCAATAGTATAATTTAACCGTCTATAGCCAAAATACTATCATTTCAGCACGTAATGATACAAAACATTACTAAGGAGACATTTTACATCCTCTGCTTCGCACCGTCTTCGAAGGCCAGTGAGCATTTCACGCACGGTGCGTCCTCTGAGCAGCGGGCCCCTGGGTCTGACGGCACAGCTCTCCCGTCCCGGCCCTGGAGACAGCCACGCTACAAGGAGGGCCGGGGGTGGGGAAACAGAGCTGTGGACAGAAAAGGCTGCAGACTCCACCGTCACCCCTCTCCCCCACAAAACAAACCCTACGTCATTGCTTTAAACTCCACTCCGCGCTGAAAAAATAAATAAATAAATAAGCGTGATTTTCCTGTGCCTGCGAATTTAACTCGGATCTTCCAGAAGGTCCAGTGTGCCCTTCCCTTCCCAGGAAGACAACGTGGCAGGGTGCAGACCTGCACTGAGACCCAGGGGCTAGAAGCAACCACGTGACCTCACCGCTGTCCGGCTCGTCTCAGCGTCTAGACAGTGAGCACAGGGGATTCGCCCGGGATTGCCCAGTTGTGTCTGGGTCTCTTCTTCTCCAGTATATTAATAAGTGTTGTTTAAAGGAAAGTTTCTACTGACAGAAACCCTGCCCGTTAAAACCCCTGGCCTTAAGTTTTATGTTTCCTCTTGGGCATCTCAGCTCTGAGGACGAGCAAATATGAATGTCCCTACAACAGGGGACATTTCATTTTACGATGTGGTTTCCCAGCTTTACTGAGCCTGACACTTCTTCTGCTGACCACCTTTTCCCGTCTTGGGGGCGTTGGGTGGGACACGCATGAGGGACGCCGGATGGGAATCCTTCAGACAGGCTGTGTTATAACCACAGGACTTTGTGTTTGGGGGGCTGACTCAGGTTCAGAGTCAAAGAGGATGCCCAGACCCATCAGGGGCCTGGGACGCTGGAGCAAATGACCACAAACTGTGCTTGAAACAATAGAAATTTATTCTCCTCACCACACGGGAGGCCGGAATCCTGAAATCAGGGTGTGGGCAGGACTGGATCCTCCTAGAGACCCTGAGGGAGAATGTGATCCTTCTAGAGACCCCGAGGGAGAAGGTGTTCCATGCCTCCCTCAAGGCTTCTGGTGTTCCCGGCAACCGTTGACTTTCCTTGGCCTATAGAGGCATCACTCGGACCCCTCTGTTTTCACGCACCCCCCACTCCCACCCCGCCATGTCCGTGTGTCCCAAGTGTCTCCTCTCTCTTATAAAGACACATGAGATTCCTTGGATGGTGAGTGCGTCCCTCCAGCCTCCACCCCTGCCTTCACACGGCTGTCTCTCTGTGTCCTTTCCTCCTCTGATAAGGATGCCAGTCATCAGGGTTAGGGCTCATTCGATAATCTAGGGTGATCTCGTCTCCGGGTGGCACACAGGCTCTGGCCAGAATGCTTTCCTCTCCTATCGCCAACTTGTACAGGATGGTGGAGGCAAGCATTGACTAACTGAGTCATGCAGGGGCCAGTGTGAACAGAAAGCTTGCTTTTATCAGCTTTTTCCTTTGTGGCAGCTGGTGGGCTTTGCGCCTGCTGCAACTGTATGATGCAAGTAATAACTCGACCTGGCTCTGCCCAAAGGGGCTTCCCTTGTGGTGACAAAAAGGCTGCACCAGTTCCAAGCATCACACCCTCATGCTGTGCGATCCAGGAGAAAAGAAGACTGGCTTCCAGAATGTCTCTCAAAGAGCAAAGAGTTTTGTCCCTCGGGCCTCTGTGAGGGCAGATGTCGCCCACGTCTGTAGAGTAGCAAGCAGGCTGCAGGTTCATTCTGAAGCATCTCTCTGGTCCTGGGAATTCTTTATATTGACAACCTGAGGCCCAGGTCAGGGACTAATCTCTGGGCTCTTAGACGTATCTGGTTGGGCTCAAACAGACAAGGCCATCGTCCTCAAACCTTCGACCATTGTATTACGTAGGGAGAGTTCAGGATGCTGGAAGTGAATCTCTGCAGAAGCCCTGTGGGGTGGTTGCCTCAGACCCGACTTTATTTCTAGAAACAATCCTGAGGAAATAGACACAGAGGAAGTGATTTATGCATAAGAACGTTCATTTTGGATTTCTTTTTAATTGCAGGCAACTGGAAACAACCAAACTGAAACTGGTTAGCTATGATGGGACATTATAGAACCATTTCAAGGAAGCTTTAACGACGCAGGAACATAGTGACAATATTTTGAAAAGAAAGTGTGCAGTGTAAACCCAGCGTGAAAACCACACACGTGGGGCAAAACCTGGGAGGGCATAGACCAAAAAGGGTGGCGTCTCTGAGAGGTGGGGTTATTTTCTTGTTTGTGATTCTTCTATTTTCCGTATAGTCCACAGGTGTGTATTTTGTGCGTGAGCGTGCGTGTGAGTGAGTGTGTGAGTGTGCGTGTGGTAGTGTCCTAAGGTGGCTGTGACAAAGCCCACAGAGTGGCGGGCGGGCGGGGGCGGGGGTGGGGCTTGCACAACGGAAATGTCTCGTCTCACAGTTTGGAGGCCGGAAGTTCAAGACTGAGGTGTGGGCCGGGCTGGTGGGGCCGTGATGGGGAATCTTCTCCACCCCCTCCCCCGGCTTCTGGGGTTTTGCTGGCGCCTTTGGGGTTCTTTGGCTTCTGGAAGCTTCATTGTCACACGGACCTTCTCTCTCTCTGTCCCCATTTCCTCTCTTATAAGGACACGGGTCACATTGGATTTAGAGCCACGCTCCTTCAGTATGACCTCATCTTGCTAATTCTTCTGTAATGACTGTCTTTCCCAATAAGGTCACATCTGAGGTCCCCCCTCCCGGGTGGGGTTGAACGTGTGAATTTAAGGGGACACAATGTCACCCCTAAGTATCTGCATATATATGTTTACACACAC
This sequence comes from Puma concolor, assembly GCF_028749965.1. Taxonomy (NCBI): domain Eukaryota; kingdom Metazoa; phylum Chordata; class Mammalia; order Carnivora; family Felidae; genus Puma; species Puma concolor. The sequence goes on along the minus strand of NC_141675.1, from coordinate 156,188,639 downwards.
ACATATTTTAAAAATGTTTTTTTAATGTTTATTTATTTTTGAGAGAGAGAGAGGCAGAGCATGAGCAGGGGAGGGACAGAGAGAGAGACACAGAATCCGAAGCAGGTTCCAGGCTCCGAGCTGTCAGCCCAGAGCCCGACGTGGGGCTCAAACCCACGAACCACGGGATCATGACCTGAGCTGAAGTCGGACGCTCAACCGACTTCACCCAGGCGCTGTCCCCTCCCCCGCCACACAGGTTTCTTAAAAAGAAAATAATGCAAAAGAAAAAAGTGCCTTTTCTTGGCCAACATTTCTGCACCCGGGGAGCCGCCCGGTGGCCGCAGGGAGGATGTCGAGGCGAGAGTAGCGGACGGGTGAGGAGGGCCGCGGTTCAGGGCCCGGAGAAGCCGGTAGCTACCGTGAGCTTCTGGAAACACAGGCAGCGTTTCCTGTGTCCTCTTGGGGCAGGAAGCGCTTGGACCCCAGCAGGTGTGTGCCGTCCACACTGGGCCGCCCCTGACTCTGAGCAACCGCGCGCGGAGGGTGGATTCCTGCCAGCACCTGCAAGCCCTGGGGGCCGAGCAGTAATTAGGACAGAACTTTCGTCAGATTCTCCCACATAACAAGGCAGGGTGGGAAGCTTGCAGCCGCTGGATGACTCTTGTGGCCCCATAGGGTGACAGAGCCCCGGGGAGTCCCCCCCCAGGTGGTGGCACAGTGTGCCAGCGGGGAGGGACGCCCACTGGCCCCCGGGCTCCTGGCCCACCCACCGCCTGGCCTCTTCTTCCTTCCCTGCAGGCCTGAGGGAGCCAGCGAGGCCGGCCCACACGCCTCCCCAACTTGCTCTTCTGCCCCCGCTCTGGAGGCGGCCCACGGTCCCGAAGATGGGCGTTTAGTGATGATCACCGCGTCCCCATCGCTAACGGACGCACAGCAACTCGGGGCCAAGCGGGAGAACCGGCCTGAGCAGGACGGCGGAGGAAACAGGAAGCGTATGGACAAGGGAAGAGGATTAGAGAATTAGCCCCTCGCCCGTTGCTGAGCCCTCTGTCTGCTCCCCTGACTTTTACCGGGCGCCCCCGGAACCAGCTCCGTGCTGGGCCCCGCGTGCACACCCACAGCCCCTGCCTGCAGGGAGGCCGCTGTGGACAGCAGAGGAGACAGGTGCATGGAAGTGATCAAGCCGACCGTGTGGTAAATTCCAGCAGGCGGGCGCCTTCCGCAACATGCGGCTTCCCAGGAGGCTTCCTGGAGGAGGCAACAGGCGGCATGCTAAAGGGAGTGGGTGGGCACAGACCGGCAGGCTGGCATCCCCTGGGAGCAGAGCATTCCCTCACCTGACATAGTGGGAGCTGTGCAGGACGGTGGTCGAAGCAGGTCTTTCCCCGGGAGGCAGGGCGGGGTGGGGCTGAACGGGGAGGTGGGCACCAGCTTGGGGCCACACGAGGAAGGCCTGGCTCGGCCAGGAGGGGCTACGGGGATGAGGGGAGTTCCAGAGACCCCGGGGGAGAAGCCCCTCGCCTTCCAACCTTGGCGATGGCCCAGGCCAGGGGAGAACGACGACGCTGACTTGGCAGGGAGAAGGGAGCTTGCTTTTGGGAGCTGTGACTTTGAGGGACTCCTGGAAAATTCCAGCAGGGGAGGGATAGAGGACATGGGTCCTGGGCCAGGGTGGAGCCAGGAGAGCCCGGGCCGTGGGGACACTCAAGCTTAGGGAGCCCCTGGCAGGACAGGCCTGGTGGGGGCCGTGAAGAGAGCCCGAGAGTCTCTCCCAGGCCTCCGCTTCCGATCTCAGTCCTCCTGCTTGGACGTCGTGTCCTGGGCCTGTCGGCCTGGTGGTGGGGGGTAGCCTGCCGGACCCACCAGATGATCGGGGGTTGGCTTCTCCGGCCTCCCCCTGCACCCACGGGTCTTTCCCCGGAGTTGTCCCAGGCCCCGCAACTCCGTGTGGCTTTCCTGTCCTTCTGCTTCCGTTCCCAGGGGGCATAATACCACCGTGGCCCGGGAGGGCTCCATCCTGTCACCGGGTCACAGAAATGTAACACGGGGATGGGGGAAAGCATGGCAGACAGCCCGGCAGAGGAGGGGCCTGGCGGGGTAGGGGTCCCTGGGGGCTGCTGCGCCCAAGGACCACACACTGGGCAGCTTGAACCACAGGAAGTTCCTTTCCCAGTCTGGAGGCGGGAAGTCACAGACGGAGGGGTCTGCCGGCCTCTCTCCGAAGGCTGCAGGGGGAGAACGCCCCCCCGGCCTCTGTCTTTTTTTTTTTTTTTTTTAGGCTTCAGACTTTTAATATTAATTTCTACGAGGTTTGTATCTGTTAACAGGTATGACCCAAGAACTCAAGTGTAAGACCTTAACCTTGGGCATATTATAAGAATCAGAGACCCAATACTGGCAATAGTTGAAATAACTCTTTTTTTTTTTTTTTTTGGATAGTATAACAGAATAGTTATTTATTTATGTATTTATTTATTTATTTACTATGAAATTTATTGTCAAATTGGTTTCCATACAACACCCAGTGCTGTACAACAGGTGCCCTCCTCCATCCCCATCCCCCACCCTCCCCTCCCTCCCGCCCCCCATCAACCCTCAGTTTGTTCTCAGTTTTTAAGAGTCTCTTATGCTTTGGCTCTCTCCCTCTCTAACCTCTTTTTTTTTTTTTTTTTGTTTCTTCCCCTCCCCCATGGACTTCTGTGGATCCTGAGAATCCCGGCCTCTGTCTTGGCTGCTGCCTCGGGATTCTTTGCTTGCAGATGTCTCTCCAGTCTCAGTCTCTGTCTCTGTCTCCTGGTATGTCTCTTTGTGCCTCTTTTCTTCCAGATCACCAGTCCCTGGATTTGGGGCCCAGCCTCATCCAGACTGGCTTCATCGTACCTCGATTACATCTTCCTATTTCCGAATCGGGGCACATCCACGGGTGCTGGGGGCTAGGACTTGGACATATCTTTTTTGGGGGGTGCAGTTACAAGGAACCCACAGTAATGGGAGAAAGCCCACACACAGCCAGGTGAGCTCGGCTCATGCTTTGCGGGAGCTATTTGCAAAAACGAGAAAGGTTCCCCAGGGAACGGTGAGTGGAGCGAACCCAGCCAGCCGCTCTGAGGGCATAGCTGAGAAACCTCAAGAATGTGGAGCCCCAAACTTCCTTAACCTGAGACAGTGGGAGTCCTGGATCAAAGCCTCCTGAGAACAATGCCCCCGGCCAGTGGTGTCTTCTTCCCCCCTCCCCCGCCGGTGTCTCATGTCAGGCTCCAACACGCTTAGGTTCTCAGCACCCGCTTTTAACCCCTGCCAGCACCTCGTAAGCCCAGCCTCCAGCTGCCCCGGGCTCCCCCGAAGTCACCGGGCAGGGGCACCAGCTCTGCGCGTGAGAGCGGCTTGCCCGGCCCCCCGGCCGGCAGGTCTGGCACAGAGCCTTCTCGAACACCCGGGGCCCGCTCCACGAGCCTTTGCCCTCCCGTGCCCCGTGGGCAGCCAGCCTGACCAGCCCGGACAGCGGCTCCGTGCCAGGGAGGCGGCTGAGTTGGGGCATCAGGAGCTGGCGGGTTGGGGTCCTGGCCCAGCCCTGGGCTCGTGTGGCGAGCCGGAGGCCACACCACCAGCCTCGGGAGGCACCTCGTCCCAGGTCGCAGCTCAGCTCTGCCTCTGCGGCCTCGGGGACGTGGTGAAGGTGCTCAGCCCCGTGGCGACTCACTCTCCTCGTCTGTAAAGTGGGCTACTAGGAACGCGGTCCCCAGGGCCGCGTGGGGTTAGCCGGCTCAGTGCCTGTTGCACACTAGTGTGGGGTCTCGGGCTCCGTCCGGGGGACCCTGGTGGCTCTGTCACTCCGAGCCTCCCCGTCTTCATTTGTGTATTGAGACGTGACATCCGGGGTCCCTTCTGGTCCTCGCTGCCTCCTGTCCCCTTCCAGGGGACCGTGTCGTGCCTGCTCTGGCAGACAGGCACAGCTTCCACCTCCTGCCTTGAAAGATAACCCGGGACACGTGAACAACTTTAAGAGCTTCCTTATTTGATCCAGAATCGATCTGCATGGGGAGTGCTCCCCCGCCCCAGGCCAGGGGGAGGACTCCCTAGAGGAAGCGAGGGAGCAGAAAGGGAATTGTTTGATTGGCTGCAGCTTAGAGCCTTAGGTGGTTGCTTGTGATGCTTGTGGTCCTTAGAGCTTCGAGTTGGCGACCTTGAGGCCTCCGTTTGCTTAGGCGGGCCGCCCCAGCGTCGGAGCCCCCTCAGTGCCTTGGCCTCCTTGTTTACTTAATTTACAACCTGCTCAGGGCACACCCCTGGCCCCAAGGGGACCCTGCCCCTTTCTGCCCTGTGAGGACCAAGTGGTTTCTCTAGGGCAAGCCCCTGGCCAGGCTGACCTCACTGGCCGTGACCTGGACAATCTCACAGGGTGGAGCTCACTGGGCCCCAAGGTCACAAGACCCCGAGGTCACAGGGTCCCCAGCTCCCGGGGCCCCAAGGTCACAAGTCCCCAGGGTCGCAGGGCCCTGGGCTCAGAAGGGTCTGCCCCCAGGGGCCCTGTGTCAGGCTCAGTACTGTGCTGCCGCCGTCCGGAAGGTTCTGTTACTACCTGAACAAAGCTCTTGCATGTTCACGTTGCCCCGCCCCCACCCCCCACCCCCCAGAGCATGCGGCCATGCTGCCCCCTCTACAAGGTCCTAGAGTGCCCCTCTCTGTCTCAGGCCGCGTCAGGGCCGATACGTGGCCTCCACGCCTGCAGGAGGAGAAGGGAGACGTGGAGACCTTGGATGAAAACCCTCACACGACACAGACTCCAGAACCCGGGCTGCTGTTCTGGGTTTACGCGAGGGGGTGGGCAGGAAAGAAGGGACAGGGACCTCATCTGAAGAGGCCTGGCTGGGGGTGGGGGGGGTGGGGGGAGCTCCTGGGCACAGGGAGGAGGGTCCCCACTGAAGACGGGAGGACCGAGCACGTGAAGGACCAGCAGGGACCGGAAGGGAGGACACAGGAGAGACTGAGTCCCAGAGCGAGGCCAGGGGAGCAGGGGTGGTGGGGGGCCGGGACAGAGGAGCTCGCCCTCCTCCTCCCTCCTCTCGTAGAGGTGGGGTTGAGCCTGGACGGCAGAAAACGGAGAGGCCTCACCTGCTCGGGCTTCCTGTGCAACGGAGGGAGGTCGCTGCTGTGGTCTGGAAGCGGGCGCAGGCCAGGGACCCAGCGTGGAGACGGCCGTCACCAGGATCAGGGGAAAACACCCGTGCATCCCACGGCAGAGGGTGGCGTGGGTCCGTGGGTCAGCAGGGAGGCCGGTTGAGGCTAGCAAAGCCAGAGGGCGTGGATTTTCCGGGTTTCCTGCTTGTGAGCCTGTGGGTTTCCTGCAGGGGCCGGTTGGGGCCGGATTTTACCAGGTGGGTGGTACCAGGGGCACCACAGCCACGGTGCAGGGTAGGGTGGGGGGGAGGTGGAGGAAGGGCATCTCTAGGCCCTGCAATGCCACGGCCAATAGCATCTTCGTGGCCTGGGGGCCTCAGATCACCCTGAAGAGCCTAACAACGTGGCTGGAAAGGTCCCCAGGCCCCTGTTGTGGAGGAGAGAGCACGTGACCTCCAGGAGCTCTCTGGCCGGGACCCATCAGGGGTGACGTGGTTGGCTCCTGGGGGGGGGGGGGGGGCGGAACGTTGTCAGGAAGAGTGAGTGTCTCCTGATGTTGCCCCGGGACACAGGACGGCGTGAGGCTTACCTTGGGTACAACCAGCGAGCTCACCCAGTGCTGAGCAGGGACACGTTCACGGCCCAAAGCCGGGGGGACGGATTCTGGCCACCCCCACCCCGTCAGCACGTGCCGAGCACTGCAGACAGCTCTTTGCAAGGGCTCCTTCGCCCACCCTGCCCCCACCTGCCCTGCCCTAGCCTTCTGGTCTTGCTGTGTTCCTAGCCTCTGACAAATGCAGGTCTCAGGGGTGGGCGCACAGGTGCCCCGCGGTGAGGCTTTCCTGAGGGGCTTGGGGGCAGGGGCGGCGGGGATCCTGGCTCATGGCTCATTGTGTGTCCATCAGGGGCCGGGGTGGCGTGGAAACCAGGACTGTTTTCCTTCAAATATCCAGCTGCTCCACGCACTCTCCTGAGGGCTCGGTGGGCGTCGGACGGCCCAGCAACCAGACGCCGGGCCCGGGCCTGGACGGCCAGCGCGTGGCCGAGTGGGGCATGAGCACTGGGTCCGGCCCACGTCCCTTGTCCGCCCCTCGCCAGCTGACCATGTACCACGGAGGGCCGTCTTCTCTAATTTGACAAAAGGGTCATCGGGGCTGTGGGCGGAGCGGGGAGAAAAGTAGTCCGGGCCTTTGCACAGCAGATATTCTCCAACTGGGTACTTCTAACACAGGGGTGACCTCTGCGTGACTCACGTAACCCAGTTGAGGTTCCTAATACCTCACCACTGTGATGGTGGCAGAATATACCTCCCCCAAACGGCCACTTTGGAATAAGGATTATTTTGAGCTTCAGGTGCTTGAAAAACAGCAGGTGAAGACAGGCTGTCCGAGTCTCCTTCCTTCCTGAAAGCAACAGCTGACAGTCCCACGGGAACGGAGCCCTCTCTGTGCCCGGAAGAAGGACGTATTCGCGTCACCAGAGGCGGGAAGTTCTGTACAAACAGCCTTGTTAAAATACCTCCGAGCTCCCTTTCTGTCCCCATACGTTGTAGTTATGTTCATGTTCGATTCTGTTTAATCGGGTATAAATGCATTTAGGTGCTGCCTTCTCTGGGGGGGATCTTCATTTCCTTAGGAAGGCTCCCATGGCCCATGAAACTTGCATTGAAACTGCCTCCTGTTTGTGAATTCGCGGGCCCAGCCGGAGACACTGAGGGGGAAAGAAAGTTCGGTCCCCCCTACAAGTGCACGGCACCGGGCACGGATCCAGCAGGCGGATGCTGGCCGTGGTGCAGGAGCAGGGCCCTAGGGACCCCACGAGCCAGGGCTGACCTCTTTAGGGAGGTCCCCACAGGGAGCACTCGGGGTTTCTTGGGGAAGCAGCTATTTAAGGACCAGTCCTGCAGGGCTTCGGGGACAAGAGACGCAGCCCTGCGGATGTGTCCTGCTGAGCAACCTCTCGACCCTCGGCTCTGTCTGTGAGGGCGTCCAGGGCAGACGCTGTGCCTTGTGGTTCTTTGTGGTTCCCGTCACCCCTTCTGCGGACACCGTGGGGGCTTATCGTTTCCAAAGAGAAGGACAGGCGTTCGTTTTTATCTGTGGATCCTCACATGTGTCTTGTCCGTGGCCAGGGTTAATCAGCGTGGAATGAGCTGAAGAAATGTGTTTCTGTGGGTGCAAAGAGGGCGTGGCTCCCTGTCGCTAGGCTAGCTATCGCCGAGTAACAAATTAACCCAGAAGGCTCAGAACATTTATTATCTCGCGGTTTCCGCTGGCCAGGAGTCCGGGAACAGCTTGGCTGAATCTTCTTCTCCAGAGCCCCTCCCAAGGTTTCAGCGAGGTCGGCTGGGGCCACGGTCATCCCAAGGTCCAGCCGGGCGTGTCTGCCTTGCTGCTTGCTCACTCGGCAGGTGTGGGCAGGATCTGGCTCCTTGAAGCCGGGCTGTTGGCTGGAGGGCCTCGGCTCCTCGCTGGCCGTGGTCAGAGGCTGCACTCAGATCCTGCCTGCGGACTCAGGCCTCTCCGACGGCTCCACGGTTCATTGGAGCGTGCAGACAGAGCAGGGGATTGGGAAAGAGTCCCACCAGCTGCAACTCAGTCCTGGAACCTACTCACGGAAGTGACACCCCATCACTCTTGGATTCTGTCCGTCAGAAGCACGTCACTAGGACCCGCCCCCACCGAAGGGAAAGGGACAGTGCAGGACGTGGGCACCGGAGAGCGGCATCACCGAGGGCCATGGGGATCCTGTCCGCCCGGCACCGGGCGTTGGGGTGGAGCTGAGCGCCAGCAGCAGCAATAAGGGACACTCACCATGTGCTCATTACACGCCAGCCCCCCGCCCAGCGCTTCCCGTGAAATGCCTCTGACGTCAGACACCCACCCCGTCTGCATCCTCAAGTAACGTCTGAGAACGCACAGACTCAGAGACAGTGAGTGGCTTTCCCGTGATGATTAATGACGAGCCTCAGGCTGACCTGGATCGTCTTGGCTGCAGGGGTTCAATTTTCCCGCATCACCATCTCAGCCGTCCTCAGAGGTGAATGATTCAGTGTAAGCAGGCTTCCTGGAGGCGGCGGCACTGGGCCCGATTGTGAAGGATGAAAGGATTGTAGCTTCATGACTTGGATGAAGGACCTTGTCACGGGGGAGGTACCAGGTGCCAGGGTTAGGCTCCCCTGATCCCGGGGGCAGGATTTTGGCGCTGGGAGGAGGTAAAAGCTCGTCCTCGGGCTACGGCACATTCTGGAACCTGCTACCGTCGGATGTCTGCTTCTGCCCTGACATTCCTAACAACACCCATTGCCACCAGCCAAGGTGTACTCTTGGCAAAATGGCCCGCAGCCTGGGTTTACAGGTGACAGGACGGCAGACGGTGACCAGGCTGCTGCGACAACGCTCAGCGATCCTCCCGCCGTGGGGCCTCCCAGAGCTAACGCTGTGAGGGCCGCGGCCGGCCGTCCCCCTCTGCACACAGGCATGACGAGCCACAAAGGCAAGACAAATAATTCACGAGGGGGGTGGGGGGTGGGGGGTACACAGGCCCGTCCCGCAGGAGGTATGGCCCTCCCCTCGGCCGGAGCCGCCTGTCCCCTAGCCCTTGGATTGTCACTTCCAGGAACGGACGGTGGACCCGCTCACGGGCCCCGAATCAATGAGTCCTCTTCCCCACTGTTAGGAGCTGAAGGGTCCGCACACTGTGGATGAACGAAGATCCCCTTGAAGTCTGTCTCCTCTGTGTGTCTCTTGCTCTGGATCAACAAGCAGGAGTAAAGAGGAAGTGTTTGGGGTCAGAACGCACGAGGTCCACATTGGCAACGGTCACATCGATCGCCACACATAATTGCTCCTGAACCCTGTGCCTTGTGGGGCCCCGAGTGTGGAGCTGGGATGGCCTGGCGGGGACCCTGTGGGGCGCGAGAGCGAGAGAGCTTCCGCGGCGGCCGGAGGAAAGCGCTACAGACGGGTGGCTGGAAACCACAGAAATTTACTCTCTCAATGCTCTGCAGACCGCAAGTCCAAGATCGGTGTCCCCAGGCTGCCAAAGGGACAGTCTGTTCCCTGCCTCTTGCAGCTTCGTGGCCGCCTGAAACCCTCGGCTGGTGGCCGCTTCCCTCCGATCTCGGTCCCTGTGGTCGCATGGCCTCCTGCTGTCTTGTCTGTATGGGAAGCCTCCCTCTGCCTTTCTTTCAGAAGGACACTGCGGTGGCATTTAGGGCCTCTCTGGATAGTCTAGGGCAACCTCCCCACCTCAAGATCTTTGACTTAATCGCACCGGCAGAGTCCTTTTCGCCTCACCAGGCCACACTCACTGTTTCCAGAGCCTAGGACATAGGTAGGCTGTTGGGGCACCGTTTGGCCTTCCACAGATGGTGACTGCAGGCTGGTGGGGTGCCCTCGGTTGTGCTGCCGGGCTCGGGGCACCTCTGCCTCCCCGCTCCAGGTGGGCACCTCAGGCCCATCAACACCCACAGGGGAGCAGGTGTAGACTGGCAGAGGTGAGGACTCGTGCCGGGGATCCACAGATGACCTTGGGACCCCAGAGGGCACCGTCTGCACCCCTCCTGCTGTCATACTCCGTGGGGGCATCCAAGCATCCCCCCACGCCCACCCCCACCCGGAGTGAGCAAACGCAGAGGGAGTCTGGGGCTGCCCTCTCGGGGAGAGAGACAGTGGTATGCCCGGTGTTCGGGCTTGAATCCTGTCAGCAGTGTGATTTTCGGGGCCTTCGTGTCACGAGCCTGGATCCTGCTCTCCGGGGCTGTGGCTCCCACAGTGGCCCACGGATGCGCGCCAGCCAGGGCCCGAGCGGGTGGCGGGGGGGCACGAGAGGTCTGCTCTGCCAGGCTCACGGTGCCCATCAGGCCGCCGCCCTGCCCTGGCACAGGCCACCCCCTCCCAGGCCACTGCTTCTTCCTTCAGCAAAGCTGCCCCCGTCCGAGGACTGTTCTGCTCCTGTCGACCCCAGGGGACTCTCCCGGGGGCCCCGAGATCCAGCTCCCTGGACGCGGCTTGCTCCATAGCCCACCCTGGAGACTAGAGACAGGACAGCCAAGGCAGATAGGTCACGGGGTGCTGACACAGCTCTTTGCTGCTGATGGGAGGGGCATGTGAGGCTTGGGGACCCCCATGCTGCGGTTTGGGAAGAAGGGTGCTTAAGAGCACTGCCCCCCCTGCCCAGTTCCCCTTGCCTTAAAGCAGCTGCCCACCCCCCCCCCACCCCCAGTGGAGCTCCTGGAGACACGGGCCTGCCCAGAAGACAGGGGTCTGTGTTCCCATGACCTAGTTAGGGGCTGTCTCCATCACAGATACTGCCCCCTCCCCCAATTCCCTTCCTTACCCTGTGTGTCACCACCCTGGGGCTGCTGTGACAAAACAGCACAAGTCAGGGGGCTTGCAACAACAGACATTTATTGTCTCACAGCTTGGAGGCCAGAAGCCCCGGGTCAAGGCGGAGGCAGGACCGTGCTCCCTCAGAAACCCGCAGGGGAGAACCTATTCGCGTCCTTCCGGCTTCTGGTGGCGGCCAGTGGTCCTTAGCGACCCCTGGCTTGTAGCTACGTCACTGCTGTCTCTGCCCCCCTCTTCACGTGGCTTCTCTCTGCGTCTCTATCCAAACTGCTCTCTTCCTATTAAGGGCGCGTCTTATACGCCCGTCCCCACCCAGTGTGACCTCATCCGCAAAGACCCTGTTTCCAAATGAGGTCACATTCACAGGCACCAGGAGCCCAGACCTCAGCGTGTGTATCTTCTTGGTGGGAGGGATACAAGGACAGGCTTGGAACAACAACCCCCCTGGGCGAACCCTGAGACAGAGCCCCAACGGCGCAGCAGGCCCACAGCACGTCGTAAGGGAGCTGACAGTTCACTCCGTCAGTCGGGGACGCAGGCTGATTGTTGTGGCCACAGCGGTCAGTCAGGAGCTCCTTGTTGGCAGCTCCAAGGAAACGGAGGATGGAAATGCCAGGATTTCACCCGGAGGGGATGTAAGGTCTCCGCCAAGAAAGCAAGGAGGCCACCCGAGCCGCTTCGGGGAGCCCAGTCTGTTCTTGGGGTGTCAGCCATTTGACTGAAAATGTTAGTAGGTCTGTATCACAAACAAGGCTTCTGAAAACAAAGCAGAAATCCAGCTTATTTTTAAAGTTTATTTGTTTATTTTGAGAGAGAGAGAGGTGCACTGGCAGCACAGAGCCCGATGAGGGCCTCGAACCCACGAACCGTGAGATCATGACCTGAGCAGTTCAACTGATGAGCCCCTGAGGCGCCCCAGCAGGAAACCAATTTAGACCAACAATGTGACCACGACTTTGTAAGAAACACAGACTCCCTTCTGATGCAACACACACAATACGGAGACAGGATTTTTTTTTTTTGTTTGTTTAATGCACCAAAGTCTGAACAGTGGCTCTCTAGGGAGCGGGCATGTGGGGTGAATTCTTTCCCTTCCCTTTTTATGGGGATTTCGACCTGTGGGGTGGAAGGAATCCCAGCAGCACGGCCTGTAGCACTGAGCAAAGATAGTGCTTGCCCTCTCTGGAGTCTGGGACCCTGAGCTCTGGGAAAGCACCCTGTCTCCTTTGTGTGAACAAGCGGGGGTTTTTTGTTTGTTTGTTTATTTTTTGTTTTGGGTTTTTTTTTTTTTTTTTTTTTTTTTTTGTGCCAGTTTACCAAGCACCAGGAGAGGAGCCAGATTAACTTTCCCGAGGGCATACCTTGAAGTTTCCAAGATACTTGAGTCTCGGGGTAAGCAAATGCTTATCTAGGACTGTTTGCCTGGTGATCCAAGTGGTCCTTCGAAAAGTCTTTCCACCGCTGTGTCAACAGTAACTCTTTGTTAAAGTGTAAATTATTAACACATTCTTATAGAAAAAGACGCAGAATGCCCGTTAGTGCTGTAGCCCCTTGTCTGAACCACTGCTGTTTTGCAACTGCTTCACACACTTACAAAGCACAGAGGCTACAAATGTCAGGGGAGGCAGGCCAGAAAATACCTCGTTTGCATTGCAGCTTTACAGATTAGAAAGTAAATGGGATGGGTCATATTTCAAAGAGTTTTCTTAACACCTATTGTGGGCTTGCCCAAGGAGTCTTGCAGGTTAAGGAAGAAAGACTCTTTCTGAGAACCGAAAAGTCTGGCACCTGCCAGACCCCTTCCCAAAGCCATGCTAGAAACCCCCCTTTCTGCCCCTCGGTGACTTTATAGAACTCACTTTTCTTTAAGGACGGCTGTCGCCTCCCCGGTCTGGGCGCTAATAATCAGCCAGGGTTAAGTGTCACAGGAGTGGAACAGAATAGTCCAAGGACGTCATTGACCTTCTCCAGTTGCTAGGCAACCCCTCCTTCTCCAGAGATGGACAGAACAGGTTGGGGGAGATACCAGAAAAGAAGGCTGATTCCAGGTCGGCCCCACTGCTCCCTGGAAAGGGACAAGAGAGAGGAGCCTCTCTCGAGGCCACCCACTCAAGAGGCGGTGTTGTCTTCTGTGCTCCAGAGCCCTGCATTCAATGGAATGGCTCTCGAAGCCCCTGGGTGCGGCTGGTGTGTGTTACCAAGTGTGATCCCCAGTGGAGGTGCGGGGGGGGGGGGTCCTCTGCCTGCCGCTCTCTCATCGGCCACCTCACCTTGTTACCGCAGGACTGTCCAAGCGCTGAGCAGGGGGGCTCATGGGCTCCGTCTGTTTACTGGATACCGATGTGAGAAACGCTGCTCCACTGTGGGGGGCCTCCTGGTCCCCACGTTCAGTGACTGCAGGTTTCGAATGGTCAAATGTTTGCAGCGGCTGTCAGCTGGTGGATGCTTCGCCAGCCCCTCCAGAGGCTCCTACGGTCGATGCATTCGCGGTCCCTAAGAGCCTCCTGAGCAGGGGGCCACCGATGGCAGGGGGGACCAGCTTTGGGGATCACGTGGCTGGTTGTGGCCACTGCTGTGAGCTGATTGCAGCCTTGGGCAGCCAGCCTTTCAGGGCCCACCGACCCTTCTTTTATAAAGTGGGTATTTCTGGGGCTCCGGGGTGGCTCAGTCGGTTAAGCGTCGCCTGGCTCCGGCTCAGGTCGTGATCTCGCGGTTCGTGAGTTCGAGCCCCGCGTCGGGCTCTGTGCTGACAGCTCGGGGCCTGGAGCTGGCTTCGGAGTCTGTGTCTCCCCCCTCTCTCTGCTCATGCTCTGTCTCTCTCTGTCTCAAAAACAAAATAAACGTTAAAAAAGCTTTTTTAAAAAAGTGGGTATTTCTGCCAGGATTCAGTCCCAACAGAAGTGCTTGCACAGAGATGCACATAAAAGGTGTTTACGATGACGTCAGTTGTGATAGCAACAACGACAACAACAAAAGAGACCAGAAGAAAACCGTTAATAGACCAATAATGTTATTTTCACGTATCTGTGTAATGAAATACTTACTACGTGGGCACTAAAGAGAACAAGGTCGATCTATGCGTGTGGGCGAGAAGAAGCCTTTGATATTTTACCCGGAGAAGCCAACTGATTACGTATGAGCACATTACAAAACTCTGTGTGTGGAGGGACACATACCTCTGATACTTACGTGATGTATATGCCGTGAGCATTTATACGAGTTTGAAACACCCGACTATAAACAGTGGAAAACTACTGTCTCGTTCAGGGCGATTCCCCGTTGTGTCCTGTTGGTGGAAAAGCGTTGCCCTTCGGGAACCGGGACCCCCAAACCTGTAGAGCTCACCGTTGCGGGGTCCGCATACACACATTCCCCACGTGGGTCACTGGGCGACATGGTGAGTGGGGACCCTCCTGTTTTCCATTCCTTGGTTTCCAGACTCACGTTTTCTACCCATTCTGGACACGGTGCCGTAAAAAGGCTGACGCGGGAAACAAAGGCAGAAGGAAACACACATAACATGAAATGTCCTTATAACCTGTAGCCCATCGACAAAGACTTGAAGCGGTCAGAGTATATAACATTTGTCCGGGGATTCCCTGCTGTCTTTTACTATTATTATTTTTTTAAGTTTATTTTTGGAGAGAGACAGAGAGTGCAAACAGGGGAGGGCCCGAGAGACAGGGAGAGAGAGAATCCCAAGCAGGCTTCTCGCTGTCAGCGGTCAGCCCAGAGTCCCCCTCAGCCTTCAATCCCACAAAGCATGAGGTCAGGAGGCCAAGAGTTGGATGTCTCCCTGACTGAGCCACGCAGGTGCCCCAGAGTAAAACTCCCTACTGTTTTAATGCTGATGCTTTGCTCCAGGGAAAAAGCAACCTGAGCTTGACAATAGGTAGGCCTGGGGAGCCTGTGAGTCTTCTTTAGCATGAGAAAATCCTTCTGGGAACTTCCCCTGGCCTTTTCGTGCCCCAGCTCCCGGGTGTGTAATCAGTTTCTCCTTACAATCCCGGGCCAGCTCTTCCTGCCCTCGGGTCCTGTCGCCGTGCTTTAACAAAACCACCTTTTTGCACCAAAGAAGTTCAGGAATTCTTTCTTGGTTGTCGGCTCCAGACCCCCAGCACCATTCCAAAACCGCTTCAAACCCCACTGATGTGGAGTGTCTGATGATGTTCTAGACGGCGGTACGCCCTCCTCGTGAGAGGTCACCTCCAAGCTGGCGAACAGGCCATTTCAAGCTGTATTGGGCTGTATTGAGCGTCGGGATGTGATGTGACCGATGGATCCCGTGGCCGAGTCCCCGCTCATCCACCTCGTTTGCCCCGCACTGAGACCCCTGCTCCAACACACTGCAGGTAATGCTGGTGGGTCAGTCTGTGAGCTTGGGGACCGCGGTTCCGGCCGAGGGCCCGCAGGCAGGGATCCCAAGCCCAGGCCCGGAATATGTGTCCAGTTTTGCTAAATGGAGATTGCCCCTCCCCGTGTCTAGTGTAGTCAGCTTGGCCCCTGTGGCTGGCTGGTCCCCTTGAGGAACTGTGCCCTCTCAAGGACTCAGTGCTGGTTTCTGTGGCGGGAAGGCTGAGCCCTGGTTCAGGGCCGGGTCAGTCTCCGGAAGAGGAAGCTCACGCTGTCGAACTCATGCGTAGCCTCGAAGGCCCTTCCTAGACCTGGAAGAGAGGTGAGGTCACAGGGCAGACCGCTGCCCCCAAAGTGCAGACGCCAAGAGCAAATGCAGACAATCACAGCTTGCTGGGGCTGGAACTGCCAGGGGCCAGGGCAGGGAAGGCCAGACAGTAATTCACAGCTCGCGGGAGATTCCGTGTAGACCAGTCTGTGAAATTAAAAACTTCAGGGGACCTGGTCATGGAGGTTCCCGCATTTATGTGAGTTTCGCTGCCGAGAACTCTTGCTGGAGGAAGAAGTTTCCCACCTGCCAACGAGGCTCCCTCAGGAAACACCACTAACCGGAGTTTAACCCACTAGAGAAGGAAAATACCCAACTCAGCACCCCCAGCCATCCTGTCTCACGTAAGACAAACAAATATTGAGGGAATTTTTTGCCAGTAGACCAGCTTTGCAAGACAGTCTTTTTTTTTTTTTATTTCTTCTTTTTTTCTAATGTTCGTTTATTTTTGAGAGAGAGAGAGAGAGAGAGGTCAAGCAGAGGAGGGGCAGACAGAAGGAGACACAGAATCCGAAGCAGGCTCCAGGCTCCGAGCTGTCAGTACAGAGCCCAACGCGGGGCTCCAACCCACGGACCGTGAGATCATGACCCGAGCTGAAGCTGGACACTTAACTGACTGAGCCACCCAGGCACCCTTAATTTTCTTATTTTAATTGATTTGGCATATGGTTTGTTCACAATAATAAACCAACAATATATTTGATCATGTATGCTTATGCATATATTACATAAATATACGGAAGCATACATGCTTATATACATATGCAATACATAAACATATATATACAAAATGATTGATTATGTTTTGTATTGAAACTGGGGTTTCTGATGGATTTCAGGCAGTTGGGTCTTGCTTTTTTTATCCCATTTGAAGACCTCCGTCTTTTGATTTTGACGTGTGGACGTCTTGCATTCAGTGGAAATTGTCGCCATATTTATTTTTTATTTTATTTTATTAAAAAAAATTTTTTTTTTTTAACGTTTATTCATTTTTGAGACAGAGAGAGAGACAGACCATGAATGGGGGAAGGTCAGAGAGAGAGGGAGACACAGAATCCGAAACAGGCTCCAGGCTCTGAGCTGTCAGCACAGAGCCCGACGCGGGGCTCGAACTCACGGACCGCGAGATCATGACCTGAGCCGAAGTTGGACGCCCAACCGACTGAGCCACCCAGGCGCCCCATTGTCGCCATATTTAAATGTAAAATGCCATCTTGCTAGTTGTGTTGTATTATGCCATCTGTTCTTTTCTCTCTCTTCTTTTTAGGTTTGGTAATTTCGATTATCCCATTACATCTCTACTTTTGGCGTCATTAGTCACACATCTTTTAGAAGTGGATTGGTCGAGAGTTTACAATTTATACCTTTAACAGAACACAGTCTACCTCCAAATGATATTATGCCGTTCATCTGTAGCGTGGGGACACTAGCAGTGTTTTTCCGCATCATACCGTCTGAGTGAGTGTTGTCTAGTTTACTTCTACACGTCTGAAGAACCCCAGGTGCATTGCTACGGTGTTTGCTCTGGACAGTCAATTATTTGTAAAGTTTTTTATAATTATCTTCTCTCTAGAATCTTTTCTAGACCCATTGTTTCCCTCGTGTACGTCCAGGTTTCTCTCTGTTCTCAGAATCACCGGCTTGAAGAAATTTTCTTAATATTCTTGGCAGTGTGTGTCTGCTGTTAATCTCTCTCAGTTTCTGTTTATCTGACATAATGTTTCTTTCCCTTTAATTTTTAAAGATGCTTTCTTAAAATTTCATAGAGTTGACAGATTTTTCTTTTAGTGTTTTAAAGATGTCATTCCACTGTCTTTTAAATTGTTATGGAGAGAGAGAGAGCACGGGCAGGGAGAGGGGCAGAGGGAGAAGGAGAAAGAGAATCTCAAGCAGGCTCGACCCTCACTGCAGAGCCTGATGTGGGGCTCGATCGTATGGCCCTGGGATCGTGACCTGAGCTGAAATCAACAGTTGGATGCTTAACTGACTGGGCCACCTAGGTGCCCCTGAATTGTATAATTTTTCATTAGACTCTGAAGAAATTCTTATCTTTGTTCTGTATGTAGCATGTCTTTTTCATGTGGGTGCCTTGAAGATTTTCTTTTCTCTCTTTTGGTGTTACAGTCACGCTTTTAATGATGTGTCCGGGTCACTATCTTTTGCAGGAGTTGGGGGCTGCTATAGTTATCCTACGTGAAGTGCTCTGAGCCTTTGGGTCTATGATCTTACGTCTTTCATTTTTAGAACGTTCATGATAAATATTAAGAAATTACATATTTCTTCTGCCTTATTCTCTCCTGTTTTTCTGGGAAATTAATTACCTGCATTAGTGATGATCTAATACTGTCCTAGCGCTCTTTGATGCTTTGTTTTTGTGTTTTTCCCTTACTGTCTTTCTCTTTGGGTTTTAACATGGCAATATCTATTGGCTTATCTTCAAATTTAATGATTCCACACTTGGCTGTGTCAAGTCTACTGACAAGCCCATTGAAGGAATTCATCTTTGATACTATATTTTGATTTTTACATTATCTGTTTGACTCTTTTGTTTGGCACCCATTTCTCTGATGAAATTCTCCATCTTGTCATATATGTGGCCTGTGTTTTACTCCTGATTACTTAACACATTAATCTTACTTACTTACTTATTTATTTATTTGAAGCCTTATGTGCCCCACACCCTTCAATGCTTTAGTTCATCTCGAATGTAACAGTTATTCTAGATTTAATATTTATCATTTATACTTTTATTTATGAATCGACCACACATGTTCACCTCCCTAATCATTTCCCACATCGTGTAACCTCTCTTACATATTTGCTACCTTTTCGACTCTTTTTGTCGCATTACGGATATTTTCCTTGAATCTGCCTTCTGATTTTTCTAATTCTCTCTTCAGCTGTATCTGATATCCTGTTTAAGTCGTTCCACTAAATTTTTAATTTTCATGACTTGATTTTTTATTTGGAGAAGTTTTCTTTGTTTCCCTCAAGTCAGTTTGTTTCTATTTTAATAGACTCTCACTCTGTCCTCATATTTATAGTTCTTTTATTTCTTGAAACATATCAACTTGGGTTTTTTCTTTTATAGTTACCATGCTGTACGTTACAGTCCCTAAAACTTATAAATGGAAGTTTGTAACTTTTGACCCCCTTCACTCATTTACCTGCCCCCCGCCCCTCCCTCTGGGATCCCTTTTCTCCCCCACACATATACGTGAGATCATATAGTACAGTTGACTCGAAGAACATGGGTTTGATCTGCATGGATTAAAAAAAATACAGTACAATACTGTAAATGTATTTTCTCTTCCTTATAATTTTTAAATAACATTTCCTTTTCTCTATTTTACTTTATCCTATGAATATATAGCATGTAATATGTTAACATGAAACATATATGTTAATAGACTATGTTATCAGTAAAGATTCTGGTCAATAGTAAGCTATTAGGAGTTAAGTTTTCAGGGCATCAAAAGTTATATGTGAATTTCTGACTTGCGAGGGGTCGGTGCCCCAGACCCCCACATTGTTCAAGGGTCAGCTGTATTTACCTTTCTCTGTCTGACTTACTTTGCTCATTGTAGCTATTTTAATGTTCCTGTCTGATGGTTTTAACATCTGAGTAACTCCTGAGTCTAGTTCTATTGACTGCTTCGTCTCTGGACAATGGATTGATCTTTTTTGCTTACTTTTTTCCATGTCTTCAAATGTTTGATTGAATACCAGATATCAGTATTAATTGAAAGGAACATACCCAGTGTTTCTTCCTGGAAATGGGTGAGTCTCTTCTGTCAGGTCACCAGGATGGTGGAGGGTAAGTTTCGATCAGCCTGCTCAGATGTTGACCTTGGCTTGGGTGTTGCTGTTCTTGCAATGACCTTCAAGGTACCTAAGACTTCGGATTCCTTCATGCTGGGCTTCCAGTGCCATGTGCCCAGGGCGAGGGCTGGAGGCGCAGAATTCTTGCTCTGCCCTAAGTTTCCAGCAGCCCCTATGTGCCCCACCCACGGAGGGGACCCCTCCACATGCCTGCCTCCCCCCAGTGACCGCTGCTGTTCCTGCGGCCGTGCCGGCCAGGCCGAGTCAGGGGCAGGAGGGCTCTGTTGTTCTGGCCCTGGCTCAGTCCTGAGCAGGCCTGTGGGCCTGGGTCTTGGAGGGCGAGGCTTCCTCACTTCCGGCTGCTCCTCCCCGGGATGGTCAGACTCCCCTCTGTAGTGGGGGTGGGTTTGTGCGAGCTTCCCCGCCCTCCCTGTTGTAGCGATCCTCGAAGGCACCACGTCAGGCCCGGCGCCCGGCCCGATTCCCGGCCCCTGTTCAGCGGGGCAGGTTACCCCTGCAATTCCCCTTCTGCAGTATGAGTCTCTGTGGTGGGTGTGTGGATGGCACCGCCCCCCCGCGGCCTCCGAGGAGCCCCCACCTCCAGCTGAGCTGTTGGAAAGGGGGCTCTTTGAGGAGGGGCGGCCGCGCTTATGGTTTGTATATGCCGTCGAGGAAAGAACTTCAAAGTCTGTGAAAATAAGACAGGGGCAAGCTGCCTCAGGAAGGCACGATTTATTGGGCTCACACGGGCTGGGTTCCCTGCCGGAGACAGAGAAGGACCCTGGCGGAGACACGCAGGGTCACAGGGGGATCCGGCTCGTCCTGCTCCGTCCTCGCCCCAGGGTTCAGACGATTCATCCGGAATGTTTGACCTGCCACGCACAGAACCGGAGGCCCGGCGAAGACTTGGTCCTCACCGGAGGGGCACGGGTGGGGCCCCCTCTGCCCCCGGAGCAGGTGTTAGGAGACCCCTGGTCAGAAGCAGCACGGGGAGCTACAGCACACGGGTCTGCAGACCAGGGTGGGGCAGGAGGGCCGGCAGGAGGGCACACACTCGGGTCTGCAGCTCACGGGCACGCACACGGAGGACTGGCAGGAGGGCACACACTCGGGCTTGCAGCTCACGGGCACGCACACGGTGGGTCTGCAGCTCACAGGCACGCACGTGGAGGACTGGCAGGAAGGCACACACTCGGGCCTGCAGCTCACTGGCACGCACACGGCGAGTCTGCAGCTCACGGGCACGCACACGGGCTTGCAGCTCACGGGCACACAGCAGGACACCTGGCCGGGGCTGGAGGAGCCGCAGGAAGCCTGGCAGCCCGCGGAGCAGCTGGTGTGGCACATGTTGGCGTGGGGCTCGGCTGGTGTCCGGGAGGGAGGAGGGCGGGGACGTCTGGAGGCTCCTTGCCTGGGCCGCCTTTATACCGGGCCGTGGGCGTCCTGGCCACCCAGAGGCACAGCTGTGGACTTCCTCATGGCTGTTTCCGCCACGTTTCCCCAACACCCTCTTGTCCTGAGACGCCCTCCCCCGCGTGATGCTCCGCTGTAAATTAAATTTAGCTTAGAGGCAGTTTCTTCTTCTGTAAACAGGACGTCCTGGTTCGACTTTACTTGGGGTCCGTGTCACTTCTCCAGGCCAATACTGTGCCCGGAGCACCACCGGTTCGACTCAGCGCCGAGCCTTTATTCCTTTTTGCCGTCAGTGGAGGCTGTGGGGCAATAATGTGTTTTGAGCTTTTATTTTGCACGGGAAAACATTAAAGTAGGGATCTGCAAACTGGGGAGCAGAGAAGTCCGTGGGACAAAGGTGGCCTGCCGCCTGTTTGGCAAATAAAGTTTTATTGGAAACGGCCATGCTCGTTTGCTTACGTGCCGTCTAGGGCTCGCGCTGTAATGTGAAGTGGTTATGAGACCGACCACGTCACTGCAGAGGCTGAAACATTTACTGTCTTCCTTTTATAGAAAGGTGACCGACTTCTGCCTTATAGCCACCTATGTAATCATCGATTTGTTCGTGCAACAGACATATACTTTGTGCTGGCTATAGAGATGTCCTAGCCTCATGGGCCTTCCGGGGCAATGGATATATGAGTGCGTACAAATCAGCGCCTGAAATAATTACAGAGAGGGCCGAGTCCCAGAAAGGAAAGCAGGCTCAGCAGGTAGAGAGTAATGGGGTGTTGGTGGGTGGTTGGGGGCCTCTGTGTGGAGGCGGCGCTGAGCTGGCTCCTGGGAGATGCGGAGGGGTCGGGAGGCGGTGTTCCAGGCAGAGGCAGCCGTGGGAGAGTTAACGACACTGCTGCAGGATGGGCATGCTCCAGGAGCAGCGGGAAGCGTGGACGAGTGCAGTGTGGACGCTCGTCTTTAGGTGCGGGTGGACGGGTTCAGACCGTGCAGCTGGGGGTCCAGGCATCCCAGTCCTGGGCCGACAGAAGAAGAAAGACAATGTCAACTTGAAGACACGTCGGGAGGAGTCATCCAATCCGAAGAAGAGAGAACAGAATTACGAAAAACGAAGAGGGTCCCTGGGACGATATCGGGAAGTCGAACAACAAGCAAGTTCAACACAAGAAGAAGAGAATGATACTGAAGCACAAGAATGTTTTGAATAATGGGCAAAATACCCAAATTTGATCTATTAAAAAAATAGATACCTTCTACCTAATAGATATGCTTCTACCTAACAGCTCCAAGAAACTCAGAAACCCCCCAAAGCCCCAGCATAATTTGGCCCAATGGTGAGGACCACGGACTCCAGAGTGAGACCCAGCAGCTTCCAATTCCTGCTGCTTGGCTGCCCCGGTGAGAACGTGCACACAGCACGGAATCCTTCCGAACCTAATTGCACATCTGTGTAAGTGGGGCACACCTGCCCCTCGAATGGTGGCAGGGACCGATAACTAATCAGTTATGAGATGATCCACGTGAGATGCTTAGCACAACACCTGGCACACAGCTGGGACTCCCTCATTGTTATTCTTGGAATAACGTGGCCACAGCTCTCCCCGATGAGGAGTCCAGCCGCTTGGCCCTGGCCAGGGGAGGAAGGTGTTGTAGATCACTGAGTTTCCAAATCAAAACGGGGGGACCGCCCCCACCCCGTCCCCCCACCCTGGGTCTGGTGACTGGGATGGTACTTGTGTGGACAGGGGGCAGGATGTATAAACTTGGGGAGGACCTTGAACGTCCTGATGTGGAGTCCCCTGTCCCTGCTGACGGTCCTTGGCCATCCGACCTGGGGTCTGAATCCAGAAATCGCAGGGCCGCTGGGTCACAGGGAGCCTGGGGGCTGAGACAGAGTTTCCTGAACTGAGTCACTTCCAGCAGGACCTCCAGGAAGAGACGCACACAGGAGGAAGAGGAAGAAAACAAGCAGGCAACCAGGAGGAGGGCACCTGTGTGGCTTGTTGCCAGGACGCCACAGCCTGGGTATAAAAGCCGCCTGGGGAAGGAGGCTCCAGACCAGCCCCGTTTTCCACCCTGACTCCACTCCAGCCCTACATCGCCATGTGCCACACCAGCGGCTCCACTGGCTGCCAGCCGGCCTGCTGTGTGCCCAGCTCCTGCCAGGCGTCCTGCTACGTGCCCAGCTCCTGCCAGGCGTCCTGCTACGTGCCCAGCTCCTGCCAGGCGTCCTGCTACGTGCCCAGCTCCTGCCAGGCATCCTGCTATGTGCCCAGCTCCTGCCAGACAGCCTGCCGCGTGCCCGTGAGCTGCAAGCCTGTTGTGTACCTGCCTGTGAGCTGCAAGCCTGTTGTGTGTGTGACCTCCTCCTGCCAGTCCTCCGGGTGCTGCCGGCCCTCCTGCCCCACCCTGATCCTCAGGCCTGTTCCCTGCGGCACCCCTAACTGCGGCTAGCCCGTGGCCTCCTGGGACCCCTCCTCCGTGGGGCCAGAAGCAGCTGCTGTCTGAACTCCCGGCAGGCAGACCTCGTCCACCTGAGACCTTCTGTCCTGACTAGACCATCTTAGAGCAAGGCCGCCTGATCCCCACTAACCAAGCGGACAGAGTCACCCCCGGAGTCCCCCGACCCCAGCCCGGGTCGTCCACACGGCACCCACCCTGGCTGGTGCAAGCGCCCAGGCTCTGCAGCCGCCAGCACTGAGCTCTAATAAATCCCAGAGCGCATGTGAAGCCCAGCCAAGCGTGTATGCTGTCTCTCTTTAGTGCTTTCCCCAAACTGCTTCCTCCAGGGCTCGCTCCCAGGCTTCTGGAAAGCTCCTTCTACAGGGAAGCCACAGGGGACCAGATGGCTGTGCCCGGGGGACTGATCACTCAAAGGCGGCCCCTTGGGCGTGTGGGCACTCCTAGCTCAGCCCGACAGGCCCCCAGGGCTTCCTGTGTCCCTTGAACGTGAGGTCAGTTCTCACTCAGCTCTGGGTGGGACCCAGGGTGACCCTCTGACTTTGTGAGGTTAAAAGTCCCCTGCTCGGCAATTACTACGCGAGCCCACCCCGGTCTAACCATTAAAACTGTCCGCTCCATACAGAGTACAGCTCCTCCTGCAAACGTCCGGGGGCACAGGGCTTTGTGGGTAACTTCCGTGGGCCCCGGAGATGTCCGTGTCCCCATGCCCGGAATCAGCGACTGCAGCCCTACAGGCGAGGCGGCTTCCCAGACGGGGTGCACGGAGGGTCTCGCAATGGGAGACGCCCTGGAGTAGCCGGGCGGGCCCGTGTCATCCCGGGGACAGGCGGGAGACGCGCAGAGAGAGCGTGGTCGTCGGCACAAGGAAGCCGAGGCACACCGGGGTGCCGGGGGGAAGCTGTTTGGGAACCGAGAAATAGTGTAAGAGGAACACCATCAAGGGGGGTCCTTCCTGCAACGGACACATATCTGGAAACTTCCCTTATCGTGAGGTCACGGGATCATAGAGGATGTGAAATTCAGGAGCGGCTCTCAGAGCACTGGCCCTTCGCAGCCCTTCTTCGTCCTTGGTCCCGTTCGGACCCCACCGCCAGCCACTGTCTCACCGTCACAGGTGCTCAGTTGTTGCGTCAGGCCCTCGTCTTGCACACACCCTCCCTCCAGGACCCCGGGGCCACGGGCCCACCCACCAGGCAGCAGGGAGGCCCTCCCAGTGTCCTCAGTGACACCTCGGAGGGGGCGACCGTCCTAGTCTCGTGCCCGACGGGTGACGGGGTGTCTGGGGTCGGGAGTTGCCCACAGATGGGCTCCCCCAAGATCTGGAGGGTCCCAGAACATGCTGCACCGTGAACGGCGTTCAAGAAGCTTCCAACGGTAACGACAGCCATCACCTCCGACTCGTTCTCTCCTGGGCAGCAGTCCCCGCTGACGGTGTAGACGTTCTGTCTGAGAGCTGTCTGGCTGACCGTGTAGATGCCCCGTCTGGGAGCAGTCTGGCTGATGGTGTAGAGATGCCCCGTCTGGGAGCAGTCTGGCTGACCGTGTAGATGCCCCATCTAGGAGCAGTCTAGTCCGGCTGACTGTGTAGATACCCCGAATGTGAGCAGTCTAGTCTGATTGACCATGTAGATGTCTATCTGGGAGCAGTCTGGCTATGTAGACGCACCGTCTGGGAGCAGTCTAGTCTGGCCGACCGTGTAGACGCCCTGTCTGGGAGCAGCCCACTGACCATGTAGATATTCCAGCTGGGACTAGTCCTACTGACTGTGTAGACGCCCCTCTGTGAGCAGTCTGGCTGACCATGTAGATCCCCCATCTGGGAGCAGTCCGGCTGACCATGTAGATGCCCCAGCCAGGAGCACCTTGGCCTCAGGGTGGCCGGCCACGCCTTCTGCAGCTGTGACCGACTTTTCCGGGGAGCCATCAGAAAGTCCTGGATGTTCTTGTGCCACGGGGCAGGGGTGGGGGCGGGGGCACGTCCTGCAGGGGCCCTGCCCCTCCCTCCCATGCACTATCCTGGCACCGTTGTGGGTTGTGGGTTGCTGGTTTCCACGTGAGTCAACATCCGTGCACTGCACTCTTTTTGGTTCCCGATGAGGCGGAACTTCCTCACGTCTCTCACTCTGTGCTGTGAGGAATCCAATCTGCCCGTCTATCTGTGCAGACGGTGGAATTTTTCTTAAAACTAGAATGGACGAGGTTTTGAATAAATGTGGGGAAACTGAGGGATTTAGGAGTCAATGCAGGTAACAATCCAGCCCCTTTCTCTTCACAGGCCCCTGGGGATTTTGCTCTGTCTCTGCTTCCCTGGGAGGGGGGTGGGGAGAGCCAGCCTCTGCGAGGAGGTACCTCCCGCTCCCGGCTGCCGGCCTCTGCTGTTCTGCTCCCGAGGGCCCCTTCCGTCTGTCCCTGGCATGAGGGACAAATAGGGAGCCTGATGCTGACCTGGTGGGTCTGGCCAGCGCTCGCTGACCCTCTCTAGTGCTAGTGGTCCACTGAGACTGCAGGCTCGTCCTCTTCCACTGTCCTGAGGAGTTGTTCACAAGGCAGCGTTTTGCTCCCTGTCTCCTCAATCAGGCCTTGAAACCTCGAGCAGAATGCGTGATGCCTGAACCGACCCCTGTACCCCTCCTGGGGCCCCCGGGAATCTGCTGGTGCTTCAGAGCGTCAGCCCTCGTGCCCAGACCAGCATGCAGGCGTTCCTGTGTGTGGACGCCTCTCTCCAAGGGCGTCAGCGCGGTGTTACTGGGCCCTCGGGTTCCCACCAGGTAGGGTCGTGCTGCCCCCAGCTCACCTTTAACCTGCACGGTCAGGGGGCCAGGCGTGGGCAGGGCCCAAGGCCCACTCAGGGCGCGAGGCTTCTGCAGCCGCACTCACGTGCCGGGCCCAGCCCGGGGAAGGCCTGGCTCTTCCCCGGGAGGAAGGTGGGGCCGCGGGGTGGGAAGGGAAGTGGAGTATGCGGACGGCGTCCGCGTGCAGATCTCCTCTTTCGGGGGCTTTGAACTTGGACTTGGAGGCTACGTCTTTGTCGCTTGCTTCCACCAGGCAGAGCAAACGCTGCCCGCGTTGGCGTGGTCTCTGGGCTCAGAGGAGAGGGAACAACACAGCCATCTCTGTTTCATGATCCAGACATTTTATTGATGATAGCAGTGGCCTTTGTCACCCGGAATGAGAGCAACCAGCCTGCAGGGGAGGGCTCCAGGGTGCAGCAGCCCCCCCACCCCCCACCCCGTTGAGGGACCTGTCTTTGCAGAAAGGGAAGCCGGGCATGTCCGGATCCCCGGGAGGCAGCAGCTGTGCGTCCACCGAGGGGCAGGGGCGTCCTGGCGCCCCCAGAGGGGTTCCGGGGCTCCTGAGAGAGGACGTCTGCGCTCTGGAGCAAAGATGGCAGCTCTAGAGGCAGAAGCTGGAGCCGGTCAGCAGCAGGACTGGCCCGAGACAGGGCCGCAGCAGGCGGGGCGGGGGCACGCGGGGCGGCAGAGCAGGGATACACTGGAGGAGGGTCTGCAGCACGGGCTGGGCTGGCAGCAGGAGGGGGCTGAGCAGGGGGAGTCCTCGCAGCACACAGGGGTGCAGCACACGGGCTTGCAGCAGACAGGGGTGCAGCAGGTGGGCCTGCACACGGGGCGGCAGAGCAGGGACACGCAGGAGGCTGGGCGGCAGCAGGAGGAGGCAGGGGTGCAGCAGGCGGGCCTGCACACGGGGCGGCAGAGCAGGGACACGCAGGAGGAGGGTCTGCAGCAGGGGCTGGGCTGGCAGCAGGAGGGAGCTGAGCAGGGGGAGTCCTCGCAGCAGACAGGGGTGCAGCAGATGGGCTTGCAGCAGACAGGGGTGCAGCAGACAGGCTTGCAGCATGCAGGGGTGCAGCAGTCTTCCTGGCAGGGGGAGGAGGTACAGCAGGACGGCTGGCAGCATGAAGAGGTTGTGCAGGGGGAGTCCTGGCAGCAGACAGGGGTGCAGCAGACGGGCTTGCAGCACACAGGGGTGCAGCAGACGGGCTTGCAGCAGACAGGGGTGCAGCAGATGGGCTTGCAGCACACAGGGGTGCAGCAGACGGGCTTGCAGCACGCAGGGGTGCAGCAGTCTTCCTGGCAGGGGGAGGAGGTGCAGCAGGACGGCTGGCAGCATGAAGAGGTTGTGCAGGGGGAGTCCTCACAGCAGACAGGGGTGCAGCACACGGGCTTGCAGCACACAGGGGTGCAGCAGACGGGCTTGCAGCAGACAGGGGTGCAGCACACGGGCTTGCAGCACGCAGGGGTGCAGCAGTCTCCCTGGCAGGGGGAGGAGGGGCCGCACAGGAGGGTCAGGCAGGGGGCCGGGGCGCAGCACGGGGGCTCGCAGCAGCTCTCTGGGCAGTCGTCCACCTGCCAGGAGGAGTCGGGGCAGGAGTCCGAGGCCCCGGGCAGGCAGACGCGGCTGCCATAACTCAGGTCGCTGGAGCAGACGGACAGGGTGGACGCGGCCATGGCGGGGGTGGTGGGGCTGGAGGAGGGAGTGTGTGTGAGTGTGTGTGTGAGTGTGTGTGTGTGTGTGAGGAGCTCCGGCTGTCTGTCGGCTTTTATACCTCCCGGCTGTGTGTTGTCCCAGCCGACGGCTCACACGCCTCCTTCCTTGTTGGTCTGAGAGCTGCTTGCAGGGTAAGCCCTCATTAGCGCTGCTTTATTTTCTACGATTAGATTTTACTCAGTCGTCTTGTGAGTCGGTTGCAGGACGCTGTTTTTCTGTGTCTTTTGTTTGGCTCCAGAAATATTCGAGTCAGGTTTTGCTGGGTGACTGTCACGGTTTCTAACGTCACACTCATGCCACCGCTCAGTGTGCGATCGAGGTCCCCCCCCCCCCGCCAGCCGCTCCGAGGGACAGACACCCAGGGCCCTTGCGGGCCAAGCCGTGAAGCGCCTACAAGGAATGTTAAGAGGGTAAGACGTGCACGAGAGAGTCAAACTTGACCACAGAACGCAGGCAATGTACATGCGCCGGGGACCCGAGAGAGTCGCGGGTGGGAAATGCAGGGAGTTGGCCCCGATCCGCCATCACCGGTGTCATTTCCGCCAAAACCCAAAGGGAATCTTCTCGGCATGCAAACCGAAGATACCCAACTGTCAGAAAATATTGGTGGTGTGCATGACGGATGAAAGATCAATACGGAATTTAAAAGTCCCCACAACCAAGGCAGGAGAAGGTACAAAAGAATCAAATACAACATTCAAAACACTTGAATTTCCAGTAAGCGTATGGAAAGCTATCTGAGCTCATTAATAAAGTTTCTCGAGTTAAAGCATAAATGTCCCACCTGTCAGATCAGCCAAAATATATAGTGTTGATAATCTCCAGTGCTGCTGAGTGTGGGGTCTCACTCCTAGAAATCCCTTAGCAGTTGTGGGGTGTGTGTGTGTGTGCATGTGTGTGTGTGTGTGTGTGTGTGTGTGTGTGTGAACACATAATATAAAATTTACCATTTAAATATATATATACATATTTTTTTTTAGGGAGAGAGAGCGTGCATGAGTGGTAGAGGGAGAGAGAGAGAATCTCAAGATGGCACCACACTCTGTGTGGAGCCCAACATGGGGCTTGATCCCACGACGCCAAGATCATGACCTGAGCCGAAACTAAGAGCCAGATGCTCAACCAACTGAGCCACCCAAGCACCCAAACATTTAACTGTTTTAAAATGTACAAGTCAGTGACATTTAGCGGAGTCACAATGTTGTGCAACCCCGACCACCCTCTACTTCCAGAACATTCTCATCAATCCAGAAGGAAATCCTGCACTATCTCAGAGCCCCCCTCCCAGCCCCCGTCCGTCACTAATCTGCTCTTGTCTCTATGGGTTTGCCCGTCCCACATTCCACAAACAAGGAATCCCGCAGCACATGGCCTCTTGTGTCTGGCTACTTTCACTGAAAATCATGTTCTCCAGGTTTGTCCGCGTTGTAGCAGGTGTCCGTGCTCCGCTCCTGTTCGTGGCTCAGTAATATTCCACCAAACAGGGAGACCACATTGTACTTACCCGTTCGCCAGTCAGTGGACATTTGGTTGTTTCCACCTCTTGGCTGTCGTGAACAGTGATGCTGTGGACATTTTTGTGCAAGTTTTTGTTGGAATAGCTCTTTTTGGTTCTCTTGGGTGTATATACCTAGCAGAGGGATTGCTGGGGCAGATGGTCACTCTGTGTCTACCTTTCAACGAACCGCCAGACCACTTTCCACCGCAGCCGCGCCATTTTACATTCCCAGCAGCGACGTGCGAGGCCCCAGTTCCTCCGTGGGCTCCCCAACACCGGTTCCATTGTGTTCGGCATGAAAAACATTGGAGCCATCCTAGTGGGCGTGAAGTGGCATCTTCTTGTGGTTTGGATGCGCATTTCCCCGATGACCAATGACACGGGGCGTCCTTTTGGGTGCTTGTTGGCCACCTGTGTATCTCCTTTGGGGAAATGTCCACCAAAGTGTTCAGCCCATCTTCAATCGGGTTGTACGTCTTTTTGTTGTTGAGCGACAGGAGTTACACATTCTGGACACTAGGCCCTCCTCAGAGTTAGGATTTGCAAATATCTTCCCCGTGCTGTGGATTGTCTTTTCACTCTCTTGATAGCGTCCTTTGATACATAAATCTTTTTTATTTCTTTTTTTCTTTTTCTTTTTTTTTTAATTTTTTTTCAACGTTTTTTTTTTATTTATTTTTGGGACAGAGAGAGACAGAGCATGAACGGGGGAGGGGCAGAGAGAGAGGGAGACACAGAATCGGAAACAGGCTCCAGGCTCCGAGCCATCAGCCCAGAGCCTGACATGGGGCTCAAACTCACGGACCGCGAGATCATGACCTGGCTGAAGCCGGACGCTTAACCGACTGCGCCACCCAGGCGCCCCACATAAATCTTTTTTTAATTTTGATGAAGTCCAGGGTGTCCACACATTTTTGTTGTTGTTGCCTGTGCTTTTGGTTTCATGTCGAAGAAACGGTCGCCAAATCTAAGGTCATGCAGATCTGCCCCTGTGTTTTATTTTTAGAATGTTATGATGTTAGCTCTTACATTTAGGCCTTTGATCCACTTTGAGCTGATTTTTGTATACGGTGTGAGATAGGGCTCGACTGTTGGTCTCTATCTATCTATCATCTACCCATCTTAATGTAGAACAAAGGGAACACAAGATAATTGAAAAATTCTACAGTTCACCGATGGTTCTGTATTCCCTGTTGTAATTCCAATTTCCCTCCCATGCAAGCAAACCCTTTACCCAGTAAGTTGGGTGTAGTGAAAGGGTGAGTGCAAATTAATAAAGACAGACCTCACTAAAATGGAGTAGGGGGCCGCGAAGGGGAGCTCTCAGCCCCACCACTCATCTTCCATTGCGAAGCCAACAGGAAGAGACACGCCCTGCCCTTAGCTACTACGTTACAGGAGAAGGAAGGACGTCTCTCCCTCCCAGGGCAACAGCCCAGCCAATAAGAAGCCACGACACCTCCAGCTCCCAGTTTACGCCAATGAGCTTTGTGCTTACAACACCCTCAGCCTCACTTTCATCTACAAAAGAGCCTCCGCTCCTGCATTATCCAGACTTGCCCATGGCTTTGCCCTAGCTAACTTGTCTGAGACTGTAATTCTCTGCTATTCCCAAGTACGCCCGTCTTCTTTTGCTGGTAAAACAACTAGCAGTTTTATTTTTCAGGTTCACAGGTGAATAATAAGAAGTCATTGTTCATTGAATGGATAAATGCACGAAGTGCTTTAACCGGAGTGAGAGAACGTGTTTCTACGTCCTCACAACGTCCCCATAGGGACCGCGATCACTTTTCTGGGTATTTCTGACGCGTCATCTGTACAGGAGGGTAATGACGCCTGCTGTGGCCAATGTCGCTGGTGCTGCCCCCAGATGCCCTGTGACCCCGTCACCCACCACACCTGCGTGCTTCCCCTGGCTTCTGTGAGACAGCTTCTAGCAGCACCCCCCCCCCCCATCCCTGTCCTGGCTCTCCTGGGAGCATAGCCGTCACCACACATCTGACTGAGTCCGCAACGCCTGGGGCTTTATGCCCACCCACGCTGCGCCAGCCCCGGGCTGACAGGGACCAGCCCGGCTCCTTCCTATTGGCCTAGTTTACCTTCTTCTGCTTCCCCTCTCTGCCTTCCCCCCTCCCGGATGCTCTTCCTGAGTGCACCACTCTGTGCGCGCGTCCTTATCTCAGGCTCGGCTCCCGGGAAGCCTGCTTCTCTCCCGGGGCCGTTAAGGGGATGAAATGTGACAGCTCACGGAGAGCTCCATGCCTGCTGGGTGTCCTGTACGGGTGACAGGCGTCCCCCACCCTCGCGGCCTGTGCCGCAGTCGTCTGACTGGCCTCCTGAACACCCACTGCCCCTGCTGTGCCCACCCCACGCCCAAGTGCCAAGTCCTGCCCACGACTCGACTTCCTGGACTCCCGTTTCACCCAGAGCTTCCCCTTCGGGGGCTCGAATAACTTCACCTTCTTTCCAAAGCCTCCCGCGTCTCTCAGCACCGGCTGGCACCCCTCCTTTCTGAACCCCGACACCACCTGTCACCTGTACCAAACCGTGTAGCTCATGATGGTGGATTGTCTTCGTTTTTTAAATTTATTTCAGGCGTGTGAATCTGGTCTGTCCCACGTGGTGTCACCCATCGAGTCAAGATAACGAACTCTTTCGCTGAGTCAAGGCCACATTCTAAGACCCCTGAAAGGGGGAGATGATCTTTCAGAACATGACATGTCAGCATGTACCTAGTCGGCCCCTGTTAGTTTTGCTGAGAGGTACATAAAATAACGGGGCGTCTTTACTATGGGTGAGACCTCAGTCTTGATTACCTGTGACCTAGGATGTGTGCGTGTGTGTGTGTGTGTGTTATTGTGTAGTACTTTCTCCCAAATGGGCCCACGGTGAGCATCAAACGCGCTGTGATGTGAATTATGTGAAATCCTCAAGCTGCACCAAGATGCCCGGATGCCCGGAGCATCACCAGATTTCTGTTTGGGTTTCACGTGCAAATAAGAGTCCTTTCCTTAAGGCAAAAGCAGTCCCTTTTTTTCCAAACAGAAAAGGGAGACCTCCGTGAACCAAGCATTGAGCACCGATCGTATACAAACGCCAGGTCTGAAGCCAGCGATACAAATCCCCCGCCTGGCCCCGACTTCCTCAGCACCAACAGCCTGGTGGGGCTGCCCTGGATGGGGGGGAGGGGAATAAGGGGGGGTTCTCTGCTGTTGAGAGCGGAATTAGCCCCAGCCTGTCTCCTCCACCTTCCACCCCCGGACCGTGCTAGGAGCAGTCAAGGTTGTGCACGGAGTACTGGAAGAATCGCTGATGATAAGTAGGAGGGCAGATAAGAACATGCCCCTCCAATGATCGCCCTCAGGAGCCCCACGCGCCCTGTCCCATCTCGGGGCAGGGCACTTCTTCTCGTATACCTGTTGGCACCTGACTGCATCCAGTAGGCGTGAGAGAAAGACTCAGGTACCTGGAATGTAAATATTTGGGTTCAGGGTGACTGAGTTCATACCAACCTCTGTTATACCTCGTGTGCGTTCTTGTAAAACAGGAAGAAAAACAAAACACTTCGGTAAAAATAGTTCTGTCTTATGTGGAAACACCTCCCCACCAGCATCCCCAACAGTACGTGGCCTTGTATCAGAGGCGGAAGAGGGTTTCCAACGAATTCTCTTGCTCCCCCCTCCCCCCCCCCCCACCCTTGGCCATGTTGCCAAGGGCACTTTTTCCGTGGCAGGCTTTCTGGGCAGGCTTCCCGGGAGCCCCCCCACCCCCGGCCATGTTGCCGCCTCAGCCGGGCGTGGAGACTAGATGAGGAAGAAACCTGAATTTAGAGTCAAGAACAAAGAAACGCAATCCAACAAACAGAAACTGAGGGCCAGGGAAGCAGAGATTTTGTCTCTTTGTCAGGCATCTCGCTGGTGGAGCCCACAGAACCACGGCCATGCCACACATCCGGCCACGTGTGGGGGTCCTGGGAGAGGTGGGACCTCACAGCATTTCAGCCTTCACTTCTCCTCCAGGGGGCTCCTGTGAGTGTCCTTGCCACGCAACTCCCGTGTCCTCGTCAGCAGCAATACAGGGACGGCCAGCACGTCCCCCCGACTTCAACCCTGGTCTCTTCTGATCACGTTATAA
Organism: Puma concolor; assembly: GCF_028749965.1. Lineage (NCBI taxonomy): Eukaryota > Metazoa > Chordata > Mammalia > Carnivora > Felidae > Puma > Puma concolor. The sequence goes on along the minus strand of NC_141675.1, from coordinate 156,155,677 downwards.
AGCCCCCCATACGAACCCTCGTTCCCCTGCAAATAACACGCACCCTGACTAACCCCGGCCCCGCTTGGGGACAGTGGCCCCACGGTGCCATCAGACCCCCTTGCTCTCCCCATCTCCCTCCTCTATCACCCTTACCGCTGGCTTTTATTCCCCACATCATTGCTTCGTGATTACAAGGTGGCTGCTGTAGCTCCGGGCATTGCTCCTGTGGTTCAAGGAGAAAGAAAGAATGGGAGAAGGGGGATGGTGTCTGTTCCAGGGAAGTAAAGTTTCCCCAGAAGCCGTAGCAGGTTTGCCAGAAGGTTCCTACGGCCACCTCTAGCTTCGGAGAGTCTGGAAAGCTGACTCCTTTTACCTGGGCGCCTTATCTGCCCTGTTAGTTAGGACGTGGGGGGTTGGATATTGGGCTGGCAGCCAGCGGCGTCCGCCCTGGTGGGTAAGTGAGGAAGCCAGAATCTCTGTCCAGTGCGGGGGGAGGGCATATGCTTTAAAAAGCAGGAAATCCAGGGCGGGCACAGGTCAGCACACGCCATCAGGCCGTGTTTTCTCCGTGTCTTACGAAAATAGTCACACGGTCCTCCCGCTAAATCTCCCCCACTCTTCGGGGCATGTTAATAGAATTTTCACCTAAAATAACGGAGGACGTTGGATGCCAGTGCATTTGTTGGAGTGATCTGGAGAATTCTGTGTGCCCGAGAGCTCTCTCTGGACCGTGTGGGAGGGTTCTTGATAGGGCAGAAGGTCTGAGAGCGCCCGTGGCCCCCCACGTGCCCCTCAGGCCCGTCCCACCTGCTCCAGCCTGCTTAGTGGGATTTTCAGTTCAGACACTGGCTTTCTTTATTTTTTTTTTTAATTTTTTTAATGTTTATTTTTGAGAGAGAGAGAGACAGAGAGGCAGTGCGAGTGGGAGAGGAGCAGAGAGAGAGGGAGACAGAATCCGAAGCAGGCTCCAGGCTCCCAGCTGTCAGCAGGGAGCCCGAGGCGGGGCTCGAACTCAGGGACTGTGAGATCGTGACCTGAGCCGAAGTCGGACGCTCCACCGACTGAGCCCCCCAGGCGCCCCTGGATACTGGCTTTCTGACCACAGTCAGGGCGGAAACCCAGTGCCCCTCAGAGCAACATCATTCTGGATCCAAGTTCCCTGACCCATTTTTCCCCCGAGAGGTAAACCTAAATCCAGGGGTGTTTACTGTTAGAAAACAAACGTGCGAGAAAAAAGTGGCAAATATTGACCCAGCCCTGGCAGTGCGTTGGGCACGGCCCCACGGGCTCGCCGTGGCCACGAGGAAGCCGTTACAATCCCCGTGCACACAGGCAAAACAAAGTTGTCTCTCATCTCCGGTGGAGACTGGGGTCTGCAGCCTCCCGGGGCCCAGTTCACACCCGTGCACATTCCCCAGAGTCCCACCCAGGACTGCCATCACCTGCATCCGCCAGCAGCGTCTCTGGGTCTGAGGTCCCTGGCCCCGTACACCCTGGTGGACCCTCCTGCCAGACGCCCCTGCCAGTGCCTGCTCCTCGGCCCCGAACTCGCAGCTTGCGGACCCGCAGAGAACCGCACGGCGTGGTCACCTTCCCTGGGGCTCCCGCTCCAGTCCTGCCTCGGCCCGTGTCTGGGGAGACGGGTGCTCCCCTGGACCCGTAAGGAAATCAACAGAGAAGCCAGGGACAACGGGCCTTTCGTCCCAGTGTCGTTGATGGGAGGGAGGGAGGCCCCAGGTCAGGCCTGGGGACAGCGGAAGACCCGGGAGGACACGAGCAAACAGACACGGAGCTCGGGGTGAGTGTGGGGGAGGGCAGGGCGCCGCCGGCAGGCAGGAAGGTCGCCGTTCCCCCATCCAGGCCCAGCTCCTGGTCCCCTGTGGGCTGGGAGGTGTGGACGGCCTGTTGCTGCTCTGCAGAATGTTCCCCGGGGTGGGCCAGGCTCCTTCCATCCAGGGAGTCCCCTCACGGACGCCATCCCCAGCCCTCACCACCTTGCCTCCGGCTCGTGTCCCCCCATCCTCTGTGAGGGTCTGGGCTCGAGACCCCCCCCTGATGTGGCCTGCTCCCTGGAGGTCAAGAACACCCAAGATTCAAGGCCCTGGGGAGGGCGGGGCAAACGCCTCTGACGACCAGGCAGTGGGGGCCTTGTGGACAGCCTGCATTCGGCTGAGGACTTGGTTGGCAGGGAGCGGATGCTGGGGCCCAGCCGCAGCCCTGACTCCCTCCCTCCGCGGCTGTCTTCGCCCCCTGGCCTGGGTCCACCTTTTATCTTTGCCCGCCGTGGATATCTGCCAGCCTGCCAGCCCTCAGAACCAGGTAAACGAGGAATAAAACGAGGCACAGCCCTGTGGCTGGCCCCGGGGAGCCAGGCACATCCCCAGAGTGCCAGGCAGAGCAGGCCACGGGCGGGTGCCACGCAGCCCTCTCCCCTGCCCAGAAAGTACACACCGGCCGCTGGCCCTCGGGCGACCTGTCCCGGCACCCATCACAGCCTCTGGAACGTGGTTCCTCAGTGATTGCAGACATCACCCCGTGGGGTTCTACCCGACGTCAGGAATGATGCAGAGCCTTGCCCCTTGCGACTCTGGTTTGGGGACGTATAGGTGCTTTCTGACTCCCCGTGATTCCGTATTGGTGGCTGTGTCCCCGGGCCACAGGTCGGGGGAGCACCAGCTGACGGTGTGGAGAGAGCTGTCCCATAAGGCCCGGCCACATCCCACTTTCCTGGTCCCAGACGACTTTCAGCAAAGCCTGCCCCTGACTCACACAGGACGCAGAGCACATTTGCACCCACCGGCTCCATGGCTGTGTCCCTCCCGGGTGGACAGTGTGCTCTGTCTGGTGTGCACCTGGGGGAGTCACTGGGCCGGGGGACTCAGGAAGGTGGGGAACTGGGTCACGTCAGCTCAGCAGGGAGGCAGGGGAAGAGCTGTCCTCTGTGGCCAAGTGCAGTCTCCCACTCCAAGGAGAGAGAAACTGAGGCCGGCTCTGGCCACGCCCTCCTCCCCTGCTTTTCCTCCAACCTGTCCGGTGGGCCCCTCTTTCTGGCCCTCTCCAGGCTGCAGACTTCTTGCCAGTCCCCAAAGAGGATGCCCCGGCTCCCCTTCCGCCTCCACAGCCCGGCCAGACAGCCCCACCCCTGGGTCTCCATATCCCCCGTCCAAGGCAGCTGGTCCTCTGGCTTCCTGAAGCCCCAAATACCTCCCGCTCTGCTCTCGGGGAAAGCCAGAGACTCCGAACACCCATGGGGGCAGACCTGCCGAGGACCTAGGTTTCTGTTGGATGGCTTTCAGGAGCTGGTGGAAACAAGGGCAGTGCCCTTCGGACGTGAGGAAGGAAAGCCGGAAAGCCATTGACTTGGCCCCAAGCCGGATTCACCATGGCATGTGCTGGGTTTGCCAAGCCCAACCATCTTCATTAGCATATTATCCTAAATCACTTCCTAAGGAAACAGAGCAGCCCAGACCTGGGTCCCTGCAAACCCCAACACCCTAACTGCCCCCATGTCCACTGTGGCACCCCTGGAGGAACTTCCTGGAACAGACAGTTGGTAATGTTGGCCTTTGTTCATTGATTCTGCAAATAATGGAAATTATCTTTTGCAGCCCTGACAGAATGACAGTGAATTTCAATGCACAGAGTCCCTGAGGCCAGGGAGCCCCCATTTTAGGGGAGCAGGTGCCCCAGCTGTGGTGCGACAGAGAAGATGTGTCTCAGCACTCTTCTGTTTTGTTTGTTGGTTTTTAAAGAATAAGTAACTGCTGGAGAAGCTTGTTGTGGCCGTGAGATCATCGCTCATGATCAGATACATACATGTCACCACCTTTGGTGAAAGCTAACTGTGCCCCCTCTGTGATCCCACAACAACCCACACCCAACAGAAGAGGTGTAAGCGGGTATGTTTGTGTTACAAACCCTCTCTTAAAATTTTGGGCCACATTTCACGTTAACAGATGCACCTGTTTATTCAGATCCAGTCCATCTTTCTGTGTGTTTTTCTTGTTTGAAATAAATAACCCCACTTCCTGTTGTTTGAAGATGTGCAGGTTATGAAGAATAATCTTGAATGGATCACAAAGAATACAAATGACCCACTGTTGCAGCATGACTCATAATTAACACTTTGGTCTTTGAGTTTATTAAAATGAATGGCTGTGGATTGTATAAACTGAGATATAAATATTTGAAGTGTGGAGAACTGTATGTCCGAGACTCAGAGGAATATATAGAAACGAAAAGAGAGCATAAGTCACGTTTATTTGTCATGGCTTTGAGCGAGATCGACTTCCGGTTATTTCGACTGAAGAGAGAGTTTGGACCAAGAGCCCCAAATGAAAACAATTGGGTAAAATGTCTTTGAACACTGTTTCCAGGAATTGGAGCCCTAACAAGGTGATAAAATGGTATGGGTAAAGATCCAGGAGAAGGTGGAAACCCGCAGAGAAATGGTCAACCTTGGGTGCTGCCTCTGTCCTGGGGGTTTCTGCTGATTCAGGAAGAGGAGGCCAGAATCTGAGAAGCACTTTGGCCACCTTGGGAGGCAGGAGGTCAAGAGCAGGAATCCAGGCCTGCCAACTTTGGGTCTCCATGACTCCCTGAAGCATTGAGTTGGGAGCCCAATGGGTCACAGCCTAGAGGTCAGAAGAAAGAAAAAGTAACTCAGCCCCCACATGGACCATCACTCAACTTCAAGTTACCCAAGTGGTCCCATGTATGTCAACCACTGAAATTGTATTAAGGTGATCCCAGGTTGATGGTACCTCCAGGTACCTGGCTGAAATAAAAGAAAGTCACCTCTGGAGAAAGGTGACATCCTACCAGCCCTCAAACTACTTCTAAGCAACTCCTGAAATACAATGTTTGGCACCCTATCTGAGATAACCAGAAACATGAGGGGACAACACACCATAAATTAGAATGAGCAAAAACACCAGGCAATCAAAAGAGGCACACAAGGGCTCTAGAGAAAAGAATTTTCAAACACAATCTCTGAAGTAATTATGCTTATGGTGTTCAAGGTTTTAAAAGGCAAGGTTTAAAATTCTTAACAGAAAACTGAAAACTTTAAAAAAGCGAGAACAGTTTGGGACAAAGTAAAAATTCTAGAACTGGAACACATTAATCACACAATGAGCGTGTTTTGCAGCAGGTTAGACCCAGCTGAAGAGAGAATATATAAACTGGAAGATAAGCCAAAGAAAATATGCAGATGGAAGCAGGCAGAGAAAGATGATGGAAAAGACAAAGGAGGTACAAGACGAGGGGGATACAATGAAAGGACAGCATTTCAGAAGGAAAGGAGAGAACGGAGAGAGCATCGTTTGAAGAAATAGAGGTTGAGGAGGTGATTTAGTTTTTCTCTTCATTTTATAGGGAACTGAGCTCATAGTTTGTATGAGCTTTCTTATTAGGAAGCTGAAGTGCTCTAAAAAAATACTCTATTATCACTCTCAGATAACTAGGGCAAAAAGACTATTTTAAAGTTATGGAAACAGAGGAACTTAAAGCAGGCCTAGACAAATTTATTTTCAAATATCACTCTTTAATTTGACTGACAGATGAATAATAAGCTTAGGATTATTTTAGCTAACACACTGTTTGTAACTGTTTTGGTGCTTTGGGAATATAGTTGAGCAGCTTTTCAAGTACTTGAAACTAAAAACTAAGAATGCCCTCTGAGAGTAAAACTGAAACAGGGAAAGAGTTCATGAGGGCAAAGATATGCAAAACTTTCTTAATCGTACAGAATAGCTCCCAGAAATCTTGACTTGACAATGACCTGAATGATGTAATGTCTTAAGTAATCTCTACACCCAACTTGGGGCTTGAACTCACAACCCCTAGATTGAGTCACACGCTCTACCAACTGAGCCTGCCCTGAGTCCCGACAATGACCTGAATGCTGTAATGTCTTAATCTCACTGGGTGTGTGAATGTGGGGCAGGCTTATCAGCTAAAGGAAGCAGAGAAAAAAGATGGCCACAGAGACAGACATTGACTGGGCTCATAAAGCACAGTCCAGGGCAAGGACTGTGACTATTCCCGTACCCCAGATAAGACTCTTCCGTCAAAACATCCTTTACACCCCATTCATTCAACCAACTCCTTTGTTTGGGGTCCAGATCCACCATTGCAATTTTCTGGTTAGTGTTTAGTTTCCTAGGCCGAGTGTCCATGGTGAAAAAATTGTCCCTCAGGCAATTGTATACTTTATTATAAATCGTAAGTTATTGTTCTGGTTTATACAGTGGAGTCTATTAAGTTGATTAATGTGAGTCTACTGCTGCAAAAGCACCCACTCAAAATCCAGGGGTCTGAATCCATAAGGCTGGGGGCCACAATCTCGACCATTTTATGTTTGCCCAAATATGCTAGACTGTGAGTCCTCTTAGATTTGTCATTCATTGTCTGGTTGCAGCTCTGGTACCATTATTGGCTAACAATGGTCTTATTTTTCCAAATGTATGTATCTTACAAATCAAAGCAATATTACATACAAAGTAGGGTCATCATAAAACAGTTTTTCCCTCCCTTACCCCTACCCATTCCATTCCCCAAAGCTCACCTCATGTCTTCTGGAATTTTCCATCATAACTTTTAAATACTGAGAATACACTATTTATACTTTTATTGATTTGAGATATGGGGAAGAAAAAACTAGAAATGTGGTGAGCTTCTATTTTCTGAGAGTTTTCCTTGCCTTTATTTACAATCTAATTTTTGAAATTTTATATTGACTATTAGATTGATATTTTACATACATGCTTTCTTTTTCTCTGATAGCTTCTCTTTCAGGTCATGCAGCATTTGCTTTATCATTTTAATCTGGCCAAAGTACTCACGATCATTAAAAAAATGTTTTTTTCGGGGCGCCTGGGTGGCGCAGTCGGTTAAGCGTCCGACTTCAGCCAGGTCACGATCTCGCGGTCCGGGAGTTCGAGCCCCGCGTCAGGCCTTGGGCTGATGGCTCAGAGCCTGGAGCCTGTTTCCGATTCTGTGTCTCCCTCTCTCTCTGCCCCTCCCCCATTCATGCTCTGTCTCTCTCTGTCCTAAAAATAAATAAACGTTGGAAAAAAAAAATTTAAAAAAAAAAATGTTTTTTTCTATCCACAGAATAATTTCTGTGTCCTTCACATTTTTCAATTCTGTTTATTTGTTATAGCTCTACTGGTATATTACAGCTTTTCCAGAAAGTCCAGTAAAAGTTGGATCTATACTTGCTTCGGTGGTAGTCAGGCTCTTGAAGTGGCCCCTGTGACCCCCCCCCCCAGTCCTGGGGCTCACACCCTGTGCGACTCCCTCCCTTTGAGTGTGGGGAGATGTACACCTTGCTTCTAACCAGTGAACACCACCGTGGTGTCTGGGTGTATGTGGTCACGATCGCATAAGGCTTCAGCATCCTTGTTGGACTTCCTCCCTCTCTGTCTTCCCTTCCCCCTTTCTCTCCTTCCTCCCCACCCCCCGCCCCAACCTCACCCTCACTCTCTTGCTGGCTTTGAGGAAACAAGGGATCTTTTTGGGTAGCCCTGGGTGACAGGAATCTGGGGTGTCTCTAAGGGCTGAAGGTGGCCTCTGGCCAAAACTGATGAGAAACTAAGGTCTCAGCCCAACGACTACAAGGAAGCGTGCAGTCAGAGTGGGCTTAGAAGACATCCTTCTCCAGTCAAGCCTCGAATGAGAACACAGCCAAGCTGATACCTTGAGTGCAGCCTGCATAAGACTAAACAGAGAATCCAGCTAACCCATGCTTGGACTCTATTTATTACTGAAACGTTGACAAGTGTACAGGAAACTGTGTTTCTGAAACTAGAAGACTATAACCATCATGAGTGTTATCAAGTTGTAGCAGCTTTTTGTGTATTCTGGATACAAGTCCTTTGGTAGATGTATGGATTAGGGATATTTTCTCCTGGTCTGCGCGTTGCCTGTTAATTTGCCTCATGATTTTTATTAGAAGGATCCCAAATGAAATCTAATGATCAATTTTGATCTCTCGTGTCCAGTGTTTTCTGTGCTCTGCTTAAAAAATCGTTGCCTGCTCGAAGATAAAGGTTTGGTCTTTTAGTTATTACATTTGAGTCAATAATCCACTGCGAATTAATTTTTGCGTCTGGTGTAAGGGAGGGGCTGAGGCGTGGTTTTTTTGTTTTGTTTTGTTTTGTTTTTTATATGGATATCCTTTGTTTCAGCTTCCCGGCTGTCCTCTCTCCACTGAAATGCGCTGGCTCCTTCGTCAAAAATCAATCAAACAGATAAGTGTGGGTCTACCTCTGGATGCTGTTCTATTACGCTGGTCCATTTGTCTATCCCAGGCCAATACCGCTCTGCCTTGGTTATCATAACTTTTTTTTTTTTTTAATGTTTATTTTTGAGAGAGAGAGAAAGAGCACGAGCAGGGCAGGGGCAGAGAGAAAGACACACACACAGAATCCAAAGCAGGCTCCAGGCTCCGAGCGGTCAGCACACAGCCCGATGTGGGGCTCGAACCCACGAACTGCGAGATCATGACCTGAGCCGAAGTCGGATGCTCAACCGACTGAACCACCCAGGCACCCCTGTTCCTTTCCAATTTTAAGTATGATTCTGTGTTCATGATTTTTCTTTTCTGTTGGTGCTCTGCAGTTTTTCTATGATGTGTTTAGATATGGATTCCCTTTTTATTTACTTGCTTTGGACTCATTCGGCCTCCTAGGTCTATGAGTTGATGTCTGTGAACGGTGTGGAAAGCTCCTAGCCATTATCTTGTTGAGTGTTGCGGCTTTCCCACTGTCCCTATTATATCCTTATAGAATTCCGCTTAGATAATCATTAGATCTTCTTACCCCATTTTCTGGGACTCCGTTTCTCCCAAGTGTTTTCCATCTTTTTGTCCTCCTAGTCTTCCAGTCTTAGGCGACCGACTTCGGCTCAGTTCATGATCTCACGGTTCGTGGGTTTCAGCCCCGCGTCGGGCTCGGAGCCTGGAGCCTGCTTGGGATTCTGTGTCTCCCGCTCTCTCTGTCTCTCAGAGATAAATAAACATCAACATTTTTTTAAAAAAATAAGAAAATAAAATATATCCTTCCTGGGCACCTGGGTGGCTTAGTCGGTCAAGCGTCCGACTTTGGCTCAGGTCCTGATCTCACAGTTCATGAGTTTGAGCCCCGCGCTGGGTCTGTGCTGACAGCTCGGAGCCCGGAGCCTGCTTTGGATTTTGTGTGTGTCTCTCTCTGCCTCTCTCCTGCTTGTGCACGATCTCTCTCTATCTCAAAAGTAAATAGACATTTTAAAACAAATAAATGTATCCTTCAGCTTGCTTTATTAAATGTTTTCACCACTTAAGTTTTCACTTTGAAATAATTCTAGAGGCCCAAGAATGTTGCAAACAAGGGACACAGAATTCCCGAATACTCTCCACTCACTCAGATTCCGCAGATGATGAGGCCGTCCACACCACAGTGCATCACCAAACTCCGGGGTGAAATCAATCTGCTGCCGCGGTCTCACCTGCATACACAGTCAGACCCCCCGAGTGCACGCTGGATGTCCTTTTTCTGGCCCAGAGTCACAAGCTGTGTGTCACTGTCATGCTTTTTTAATCTCCTTTATTCCGGTTTCTCTTGTCCTTTTTCCTCTTTGCCCTTTAGGATCTTGGCTCTTTCAAGGAGTGCTGGCCAGTTATTGAGTACAATGTCCTTCCATGTGCGTTTTCCGGTGTTTCCTCGCGGTTGAGTTCAGGTGATGCATTTGGGGCAGAAAGGTGCACCTCATCAGGAGGCCCTGGTGTCCCTTTGTGCTGTTTCTGGGGATGTTACCTGTGCTACCTCTCCCCTCCCCCACGTAATAGTGAACTTGGGCCCCAGTAGTGACGACTTGTCATACGAGACTTTTCCCCTCCACCCACGGCAAGCTCACTCCGGGAGCACTTGCCGGCTGGCTCCCTGGGCGCAGTGGGTTTACGTGTCACTCATTTGTCATTTTGTCATTGTAGGAGACACCGGCTGTCCGCGTGGGCCCCCCTCGGCCCCCCCTCGGAGGACCTGATGCTTTACCACCTGCTCTGTGAAGCTCCATCTGTACCAGGGGGCCCTGTCCCCACTCGCAGGACTCACCCAGGCCCCCAGGCCCCTCCGGAGGGGAGACACGCGGTCTCCCGCTGGTCTGGATGTCTCCAGGGAGTGTGTCTGTGAGAAGACGGGCTCTAGGACGGGACACCTCCCTTGTCCGGGTGATCGCCAGGCCTGCTTTAGGAGAGGGGATTGGAGGACATCCTGGGGGCTCCGTAAGGAGACGAGTGGGGTGTTAGGGAAGCTCACCCGGGCTCAGGGCCGGCACCTGAGAGCCAGAGGGTCAGGGAGCAGCCTGCAGGTGTCCTGTCTGGGGTCTGGGAACCTCCCGGTGCCGCCTGGATGAGGCCGCAAGCCAACATTTTCACCCGCTGCCTCACCAGCTCTGCCCGCTCGCCTTTTACCCGGGCTTCCCCACTTCCCTGGGCCTCTGTGCCCATCCTTGCTCTCTGGAGGGGGCGCCCTGCACACAGGAAGGGGACGAAACAGGCCCAAAGGCGTCAGCCTGGAGGAACCCATCTTGTGGACTTTGCCAGCACCCTGGGATCCGGCAGTTCCGGAATTCACTCTCTGTGCTTAGTCGTGAGGGGCTGTGTGGCCAGGGAACGCTTGTGTGTTTGCACAGCGCCTTCCATAAAATGGAAATAGTGGCCCCGTGTACCTTACAGGAGCCATAGGAACCAAGTCTAGTGTTTTACAGCATTGTAAAATCACCGGAAATTCCGAGTCACGATTCAAATGCTCGCCGCTACGTGCCATTGACTCGCACGAACCACCGTGAAACACCCAGAAAGTGCTAGTGAGGTCACAGAGCCTCCTCCCCGATGGCTCCTGCCCCTCCCTTCCACACAGCGGTGGTCTCCAGGCTGGGGGCTGCTCTGCTCCCCTCCTTAGAGCGCCTGCACTGTGCTCTCTGACCCCTCTCACGGCAGGAGCCCCCCCCACCACCAAGTCTGCCCCCTCCCCAGGGTCCAAAGGCCACCCGCCAATCTCTCCCCTCTCGGTTTCCCTTCCGGGCCTGTCTTCCAGGCCTCTCTGGCCCTCATCAACGTTTGCAGCCGGCTGATGGCCCCAGAGAGGCCACAACCACAGTTCGTATCCCAAACTGGGACCCACTAGCTAACAGAGTGTTTGCTCTGGAAGCTCAGCTCCTGGCAATTTACGGTAAAGTTAGGAAGACGTGGCTGGCGGCAGGGTCTGTGCAAAACCTCACGGCCCGTCGGGTGACGGCCCGTCGGGTGACGGCCCGTCGGGTGAGGCAGAGGCTCCAGGGTGCAGAACCTACAGCGGGGAAGGCAGCAAAGAGGGGAACTCAGTCCTGCAGGGACTAGAGTCACCTGCTGGGGCCACGGCGGGGAGTCCAGACCCCGCGGCCGCACCACACGGGCGACTGGGGCAGGGCCCCGTAACCCCTGGTGCACGATCCTTGCTTGGCGCTGTGTGGCTTCCAGAGGCACACGCCCCAGGAGTGGGCTCCAGTCCCCAGCAGCAACCCCCCCACCCCGGGGCAGGTCACTGCTGGTTGGTCCGCCGCGACATCCTGATCCCAAATGGGACCTGGCACGTAATTGCCAAATGAGACCCCGGCCAGCCCGTCAGGACGAAATGGGGCTTGGGGGCAAGGCAGGGGGGCCCGGCGTGGCCTTGGGCAACAGGAGTGCCGGAGGGCTCCGGAGTGCGGCAAGTCTTGGGCATATACGCAGCCGCTTGGGGTCCCGAGGGGCCTGTCACACCCGTGTCATGTTTCCTGGGCTAGGATCACACCTGCTCACCATTGCCTGCCACAGAGGAGGGAGTGGGCAGGAGTGAGCGGATCCTCAAGCCAGACTTGCTCCTTCTGGGGACCCCCTTCTTAACAGCTCTTGGGTACCGGGTCACTCCTGGAGACGGGGCCCATCCAGCAAAGACTATAAATTGGACAAAGACTGTAGTCAGGCCCTTTCATTCCCTCCTAGTGTTTTAGACCCCTAAGCCTGTTATAACCCAGGTGCTTCCCTGCCCTTCTCTTTTCTATACGGCTAGCGTCAGAGGGCAAGTGAATACTAATTCTCACTAAAGTGTAAAAGATCGATAAGGTTTGTGTTAAGTTATACCTCGTGAGAAAACCCCATTTCATATAGAAACCATTCTTTTTTTTTTTTTTTTAATTTTTTTTTTCAACGTTTATTTATTTTTGGGACAGAGAGAGACAGAGCATGAACGGGGGAGGGGCAGAGAGAGAGGGAGACACAGAATCGGAAACAGGCTCCAGGCTCCGAGCCATCAGCCCAGAGCCTGACGCGGGGCTCGAACTCACGGACCGCGAGATCGTGACCTGGCTGAAGTCGGACGCTTAACCGACTGCGCCACCCAGGCGCCCCTAGAAACCATTCTTTAAAAGTGGCACCCAGACCATTATTGGCAAGGCCGATAGAATTCATTCACTCATTTTGTTTCACTGGAGAAGCAGGTGAAAACCCCTCCCGCATGTCGCGGGACAGGCCTACCGCTGTGTGGGACACTGGTTCCCATCACCCCTGTCCTCCACAAGGGTTCCCAGAGGTAGAGGCCTGGGGGCTGTTACCCCAGCCCCCCCCTCCAGGAGAGCCCCACCTAGGAAACGAGAATTCAGCTCCTGGTTTGTCCTTTCCTCCTAGGATTAGCCCGGAAAGACCGCATTACCCCTTTGCCCTTTGGATTACAAACCAGGGTTCAGAGAGCCCCGAGGGAAGTCGACAGTAGCATGCTCATCCGGGTAACTCAGCCAAAGCCAGGTCTGTTTTAAGAAACAGTTGGGGAGGGGCGCCTGGGTGGCGCAGTCAGTTAAGCGTCCGACTTCAGCCAGGTCACGATCTCACGGTCCGTGAGTTCGAGCCCCGCGTCAGGCTCTGGGCTGATGGCTCGGAGCCTGGAGCCTGTTTCCGATTCTGTGTCTCCCTCTCTCTGCCCCTCCCCCGTTCATGCTCTGTCTCTGTCTGTCCCATAAATAAATAAAAACGTTGAAAAAAAAAATTAAAAAAAAAAAAAAAAAAGAAACAGTTGGGGAAACTTTAGCTCAATGGCTTTGGAAAATAGACTTTCATTCACCAGCTGTTGGCCTTTGGGCAGCAGACTTACTATCTCTAAGCTTCGACTTCCTCATCCATAAAATGGTGCCACAGATTTATTCCTTGGGATAGACTTGAAAGCGTTTATGAAGGTGAGTCCTTCATTCAGCACACTCGGCCTCTGTATGAACCGTGCCTGCTTACGGGACAGCCGCAGGTGTAGACAGAGAACAACACAGACAGACATCATCTAGTCCCACAGGCCAACTGCTAGAGGCATGCGCACCGTTAACGCATAAGTTCTGGGCATCTGAGCCCATCAAAAGGTCAGGGGGAGCTTCACTGAGGAAGGAAGGCTTTGAGGCCAGAGCTGAGGGTGATTCCGGCAAAAAGGAGTGAAGCGTGTCCAGGTAGAAGGAACAGCATGTGTGGGGTCCCCGAGGTGGGAGTGAGTGAGCAGTGAGCGTGGCTGGAAGGGAGCGCAAGAGAGAGGGTGCGCTTCACCCTGGAGGGTGGACGAGACCTGGCGTGACCTTGAGTTAGGGCTTCCATCCTTATTCTAAGCCCTTGACAGGGTTTCACCGAGAAAAGGATATGCTCAAACATCAGGATTCATTCATTTTTCCCCTTCTCACCATTTGTCTCCACGCGTCGAATCCAAACGTCAATCAAAAGCCATATTTTCTCGATTATGGACTTTCTCGATTATGGATTTTCATCGGATTAGGGCGATGACTTCTATTACACTGCCACATCCATAAGTAACATGTTTCCTAAAGGGTGGGTCCCAGAACGCACACAATGTAAACAACACCGAATTTTGCGTCACCGGAGGGAGATCCCAATGGCAAGCAGCGAACCCTGCCAGCCGGTTTGAAACACCGGCTGCCCCTGGGAGGCAGAATTTAAAAGGCGCACTGACGGTTGCTTGAAAAGACTGCAAGAGATCCCACAAAATAAAAACCGGTTTGACTCCTTTTTTCAGACTAATCCACTCCATACTGCGAGACGAACATCTGAGTAATACGGGGGCATCTACTCAGAGTTTTGGGGAGAGGAAGGGGTTAAGGAGGAAGTAAGCAGCAGGTGATGATTCTACAGGAGAATCCTGTGTTGATTAGGGGCACCAGGAAATCAGGTCACATGTCTGTGAGCCATTGGGGGTGGTAAATCCTGTAGAAAGAGGAAGATGGGGGGGGTAGAAAAGAGGGGACTCCCCAAGGAAGTTCCTGCTGTGCTGTGTATCCCTCGGAAACCCTTTGAAGAGAAAGCTCTAAAAACAAAGATCAGATTTAGCAACAAGGAAGCAACCAGGCACTGGAAAAAAGTGCTAGTTCGCAGGAACAGGTGACACGTAAGTCACACCGCTCACCCCTGGAAACGAAGCATTTTGCCGAAAGGTGGAGAAAGGCCGGAGGGCGTCACTGACGGGCCAAGTGTAATGTAGGAATTTCCTGGGTATTTGCAACAATTAGTCTGGTCTCGCTCAGGAAGAAACTGACCTCGGGGAGGTGAGGTTGGCAGGGTCACCTGCTTGGAAAGGCCAGACCCAGAGTCAGGGTCTGGCTGCAACCCCGTGGCCCCTGCTGCCCCGGCCGCGCCCTGACGGCTGACCACAGCCCTGCTGGGGTGGTCTGCACTCGAATTCAGAAATGTTCTCCTTGGCGGAAAATCACGATCCCCAGGCTAAAAGTACGTGCCTAAGGGCTAACGTCAAGGAGAACCGTAGTGAGTATCTACCTCTTTCTGGAAGTTGCATAAAAATGAAGCCAGGAAGGGTGACAGAGTGCACGTGCTGTGATGCACACGGGGTATCCGCTGTAAGCCCTGGATCCCTATATTGTACACCCAGAATTGTATGACACGGCACAGTAAAGGTCCTGGGATTTGAATAGAATAATTGTTTAAAAATGAAGCATGAGGGGCGCCCGGGGGGCTCAGTCGGTTGAGCGACCGACCTCGGCTCAGGTCACGATCTGTGGTTTCTGAGTTCGAGCCCCGTGTCAGGCTCTGGGCTGACAGCTCGGAGCCTGGAGCCTGCTTCAGATTCTGTGTCTCCCTCTCTCTCTGCCCCTCCTTCCGCTGGCACTCTGTCTCTGTCTCTTAAAAAATAAAATGAAACCCTAAAAATTTATGAAAAAATGAAGCATGACAATGACAAGGGAGGGAGGAGTTGCCTGAGTCTTGTAGATACGGCCGTGAGGACACCCCCCGTTCCTCTCCCGTCACCACTGGCCTCTATTACTTATGTCCCCTTCCTCTCCCCTCCGGTTTCTATGGAAGGACGGAAGGATAGATGACGGACGGACAGCAGCCCCTTCCTACTTCCTGTCAAACTTCCTGAAAGAGCAACGTGCCCACACCTTCACACCCCCACCTGCTCTGTCCCGCCGGCCAGTGGCCACCTGGATACACTAAACCTCCATGGAAACTTCTGGAAAGGACACCTTCTTTCCAGACCCACTTCTGCTCCACCCACCAAAGTCCCCACCCCTTGCCCAGGTCCCTTGAAACCTGGGGCTAAGGATCCACCAGCTGGGGCTCCCGGGTCCCCTGGGCCACAGGCCACCCCCGGTTGGGGGAGTGGAGACACGGAGGTGAAGGCGGGACAGAGACACGAGCACAGAGGCAGGACGGGGCAGGGGCCCGCTCCTCCTGCGTTCCTCGGGGCTGGAGCTGCGCGAGGGGCAAAAAACCATCTTTTCCACACTGTCCTTGGGGTCTCTGCTCGGCCATGTCATCTCAGAGTTGCAGGTGCACCTGAAGGGCCCCTCCGAGGATGGGCAAGCCAGCTTCCTGGTCCAAGGCTGCCTGAGAGACAGACCTGAGGACAGAGAGGTGGAAGGTCGGCTGGCCAGCAGAGGAGGCATGGCCCGAGGGTCAGGGGAAGAAATGGGGGCACAGAGCCAGGGACCCGCAGGTGTATACCTTCCGAGGCGTTGGAGGGGAGTGGGCAAGCGTCCCAGTGCGAGAGAGGCCGGCATTCCAAGGAGACACGTGTGCTGGCAAGGTCAGGGTCTGGGGAGGATGAGGACCACACAGCGGCTGGAGGACTGAGATGGGGGGGGTCCCAGGGCCACCTCAGAGCACCCTCCCGAGTTCTAGAGGGAGCCCACACCGCAAGACATCGCAGAGCAGGAGGTGGGAAGAGGCTGCAGGTAGCAGGTGCCGTTCCTCGAGGTCTGACCGGGAAAGGCGGGAAAGGGACAGTGTGAGACAGGGTCGTCTCAGCTCAGGACACCACAGCAGAACACCACACACGGGGCGGCTTCTGCAGGGCCAGTGTCTGTCCCTCCCGGTCCTGGAGGCTGCAAGTCTAGGATCAGGGTGCTTGCAGAACTGGGGTCTTTCGAGGCCCGCTTCCTGGCTCACAGACGGCCGTGGCTTCTCGCTGTGGCCTCACGTGGTAGAAGGCGGCAGGGAACTCTCTGGGTCTTTTTTTTTTAAGTTTATTTATTTATTTTGAAAGAGACAGAGTGAGCGAGCAGGGGAGGGGCAGAGAGAGAGGGAGAAAATCCCAAGCAGGAGCCACACCGTCAGCGCGGAGACTGGCATGAGGCTCGAACCCATAAATTGCGAGATTGTGACCTGAGCCGAAACCAAGAGTCAGATGCTTAACCGACTGAGCCACCCAGGTGCCCCTGGGGTCTTTTTTTTTTTTATGAGGACGCTAACGCCATTCGCAAGGGCTCTACCCTCCTTACCTGAGCACCCCCCAGAGGCCCTACCTCGTACGACCATCACGTTGAGGGTTAGGATTTACTGCACGGATCTGGAAGGGCGCAAACATGCAGACCGCAGCCGTTAGCGTGGACACGGTGGACACAGAGGCCACCTACAGGAGCCACGTCCCACTGCAGGTGACCTGGCAAGGCAGCACGTGTCTGGACAGACAAGCCCAGCCCTTGAGGGGTTTTGGGGGGGTGGAGGGGTGCTGTGAGGGGCAGCTGTTCACAGTTGTGTCGTTCTCCTGAGTGGCTGCTGGTTTGTGGAGGTTTCTTTTCCTCCTTCGAGACAGAGCCCCGACGACATTCCACCTGGGTTAAAATGCAAAACGCTGTGAGCCACGTGTCATTGTGGCCAGCGGCTCATGGCACCGGCTCGGACTGTTGGTCCTGCTGGGGGGTTTGCTTGCCCGTGCCCCTCGGCCGTGGGGTCCAGGAACCCAGGGAACAAAGACTCATTCCGGCCACCACGGTGAGGGCCCTCGATCCAAGTCCCCGGTCCTCCCCTGTCTGCATTGTTTGGTGGGCAGCGAGGGTACAGTGGGAAGAGGCTGGTGCTGTCCTGGGTGACACTGCTTCCTTTCCTCCAGAACCGTGATTTTGGCCAGAGTAGACCAAGGGAAGCCCCTGATCTGGAAGGGGGTGTGTGTGTGTGAGAGAGAGAGACAGACAGACAGACAGAGACACAGAGAGGGAGAGAGTGCTATGAGCCCATTACCCTCCTGAGACATAAGAGATGGCTTTGCAGACCTGCAAATTCCATTCAAGACGATCCCCTGCACAGGGAGGGCCATTCTGCCCCAGGTAGAGCAGCTCTACTAGCAGGGATGGGGGAAGGGGGCCTTTGGGACCTCTCCCCACCTCGGCAGGGCCGCAGACCTCGGCTCCCGACAAATCGCGTGGGTTTGTTGGCTCAGAGACTCAGCATACCATAGATGCTGTGTGCCGATGGGGAAGGACTCAAAACCGTGAGAAGCCGGCTTTTCCGGTGCACCCACACGGAAGAATCTGGTGAGGCCGGGAGGAGAGGGGGCGGGTCTGGAGGGGGCAGAGGGACCAGAGGAGCTGCCTTTCTCAGCCTCAGTTGCCCCACGTGTAAAATGAGGGAATCAAACCGGTCCAGCGTTCTCTGAGACACACTAAAAGATAACCCAGCTCTCCCAGGGGCACACCGCTCGCGGGGTCCCTGAACGGCGCCCATAGCCCTGGCCCTGGATGGCTGTGCGTGGTGATAGCTGTCACCATGAGAACTGCGTCTGCAACACGCAGCATCGACACTCGCAAAGTGTCCTGGGAAAGAAACGGTAAACGATGATTCCGTATTCTCACCGTGCTTCGTCAGCTGAGCGGTGGATTCTGGGGGTTGCAGAAGTGACCCCCGCTCCGGGGACGTCAGCGTCCCCCAGGGGACCTCACCTGGCTGTTGCAGGATGGAGCCTGCAGGAAGACAGGCCCAAGCCCGCAGAGAGCGGAGCAGCGTTTCTCCAAGTGTGACCACTGGCTTAAAATGCAGATTCCTGAGCCCTGTCCCGGGCGCACAGACCCGGGGGCTCTTGGGTTTTGCACCTTGCATGCTCGTGGTTTTCGTGCACAGTAAAGTGGGAAACACTGGCAAGCCAGGCAGCAGAATATGATTTTTTTTAATAATTAAAAAAATTTTTTTAATGTTTATTTATTTTTGAGAGAGACAGAGACAGAATGCGAGTGGGTTAGGGGCAGAGAGAGAGGGAGACACAGGATCCAAAGCAGGCTCCAGGCTCCGAGCTGTCAGCACACTGCCCGACGCGGGGCTCGAACTCACAAACCGTGAGATCATGACCTGAGCTGAAGTCGGACGGTCAACCGACTGAGCCACCCAGGCGCCCTGCTTTTGTTTTATTTTAATGAAAAGATCTCACCTAAATCAGCCCAGAAACACCCTGGTGTAGACAGCTGTGTCGATGCTCAACTTGACTTGAACGCGCACACAGACAACACCCTCTATTAGCTCGCCTCTGGACCCGCTCAGTACCGTCATTTGGTTCCTTCGGCACTTTTGGTTTGGAACTCCCGTTCCAGGAATGGTTATTCGGGACGGATTTCAAGATTCAGTGCTGGCCGGGGTGGTGTCCTGTCAGGGAAGAGGCTGATGCAGGTGTTCTGTGTGAATGCTTATTGAAACGAAGTAGAAAGAAATATTTGGCCAAAGGTCACTAGGCTTGCACAGAAGCCCCAGGTAATCATCTTATCTTCCATCACTGCCCAGGGCCCGCCCGAGAGCACAATAGCAGGTTATTCCATAACCGCACATACACTTGGGATTGGTCAGGCTTCCCCACTTTACCATTAAGGAAGTAAAACCACCAAACAGTGACTTGATTTGTCCAAAGTCCCCCAAGTAAGAACGCAGTTGAGACAAGAGTTTTGGATGTGATTTGTCCAAAGTCCCCCAAGTAAGAACGCAGTTGAGACAAGAGTTTTGTTTTTTTTTTTGTTTTGTTTTTTGTTTTTTTTTAAATTTTTTTTTATTTTCAACAATTATTTATTTTTGGGACAGAGAGAGACTGAGCATGAACGGGGGAGGGGCAGAGAGAGAGAGGGAGACACAGAATCGGAAACAGGCTCCAGGCTCTGAGCCATCAGCCCAGAGCCCGACGCGGGGCTCGAACTCCCAGACCGCGAGATCGTGACCTGGCTGAAGTCGGACGCTTAACCGGCTGCGCCACCCAGGCGCCCCGAGACAAGAGTTTTGAATGCATCACTCGACAGCGAGCTGACCGAGGTTCCAGATGTGAAATGCAGAAGTGGGCCCAGGAGTAATGGAGGTCAACAAGCCTAGAAATCAGTCACAGCCCTGGAGATATTTCCCGTGTGCCTAAAAGACATTAATTTGGTTAATGCATGCATTTTTTGTTTAAAATAATTGTGAAGAATGTACCTTACGTACCTTCTAAGGGACTCGGCAATGCATTACTTCTAGTTTCCAGTACAGATCAGCTCCCGAGTCTGCCTGCCTTCTCTGCTGCTTCCCCTACCTGTGGCCCAGGGAATCCCTAACTCAGCGGGTCTCAACCTTGATTGCCCTTGAGGAGATCCGAGAGCCCCTGTCTTTGAGGTCTCCCCCTTATGAGGTCTGAAACATTCCCCAGGTGTTTCCAGTACACAGCAGGTGGGACTGCCTTCGCTGCCTTCTTTCTCGGAATTATGCCACCGAACTGACCTTTCTCCTCCAAACAAATGTAAGTCACCTAACAAGTGAGTGACAACAGTTCATTTGAGATAGCGTGAAGCCAGTGAAATCAGATTGTCCAATAACTGCCTCACCCAAACCAATGAAGTTATTATGGAGGATTCTCCCCTGCCAAGCAACAACAATCCATTATATTAACCGCCATCGTTTTCACTGATTTGCGAGCTGTTGGGAATGTCTCCTGGGTTCATTTTTCTTCTTCCTCCATTTTTTTTTAGGTAGCACAGTGATTTCAACCCTGGCTGAATATTGGAACCAGCTAGGGGGACGTGAAAGAGTTGACATGTGACTCTGGGTGTGGCCCGAGCCCTAGAATTTTTAAATTTCCCCCAAGGTGGTTTAACGGGCATCCAATGTTGAGAGGTTCAGAGTCACTAATTTTGTCATTCCTTCATCAAAAGTCTGTGCTAAATTCTTCTGTCTTTTGAAGCCTGAAGTCTGTCTTGTGCATTTGGTCTTAATAACAAGAATTAACACAGAATTCTGGGGTGAAAGTCATTTTCCTCTGCCTTTAGAAAGCGTTCACTCACCACCTTCCATCGTTAGTGAGAAATGTCAGCTGATAGTCTAATTATTGTTCCTTTGTGCAGGTTGTCTGTCTGGGACCCTTGAGATTGTCGTTCTGTCCCTGATGCATTTTTACCGCAATGCATCTGACTGAGGTTTCTAGTGTATCCCACTCGCTCCTCCGTGTTATCTTTCTATTTGGAAAATTGTGTCTTTCTTTAATTTTGATAAATTGGCAGCTGTTATCACTTGGGGATTTCCTCCACCCTTCCTGTCGTCTCTAATACCAGAACTTTCATTAGATGCGTGTTTCAGTGTCTCCTATTATCTTCCATTTTTTTTCATTTCCTTTCCAATTTTTCCTTTTTTTTTTTTTTTTGCCTCTCTGTCCCATTAGCATTAATTCCTTGGGGCAATCTTCTATTTCACTAACTTTCTCTTTAACGGTGTCGGCTTTAGGGTTAACTGTGTTTCATTACAGTTTTTGTTTTAATTTCCAGGCTCTCCAATCAGTCATTTTTCTCACCTGCTTCTTGATCCCTAGCTTTGCAATCTGTTTTGTGATCTGTTTTGTGGAGTCCTGTTGTCTGTTTCTACTGTTACCCCTGCCTCTGTGTCTTTGAGGAACGCATACAGGGAGTTAAATCCCTTTGATGATTGCTCTTTTCTTCAGATTTCCTCAGAGGCATTCTCTCATTTGTTGTACTTACTGGAAATGCCTCCAAGGCATTTATTTCCCTCCTGTGTTCTGGACGCTCTTTTGCAAGCTCCTATTTCGTCCACTCAGGGCCTCTACTCTCTTCTATTACGGCTGATGGCTTATGGTTAACTCCACCCGTCTCTCCACCCCGGCCCAATGCCAGGAAAACAGTCTTTATCAAAAGCAATCAGTTTCTTTTTTCACCAGAGGAAAGCCACAGCCCTGCTCTTTGTTTCCTAGTGAGCCCACAGCAGGCTCCTGCCACACACAGGGCACCATTGGTGTCCTTTCCCACTTGGAAGTGACATTCCAGTGGTACTGCCTGTGTCTAGGCCTGGACACTAATAGGCAGGTTGATTTTGCCTCTTCCATGAGTTTGCTCACTCAATTTATAGCCAATATATGTGTGTGGAATAGTTGTGTACGTTAAGTATTTTGTGTATGTATATTAGGATGCTTTGGGGTGCCAGAAGGAGAGAAGCTAATTCAACATGACTTTAAAATATGGGGCCCCTTGGGTAACTCAGGCGGTTAAGCATCTGACTCTTGATTTCTGCTCAGGTCATGATCTCACCATTTGTAGGATTGAGCCCCAAGTCGGGCTCTGTGCTGACAGCACGGAGCCCACTTGGGATTCTCTCTCTCCCTGTCTGTCTCTGCACCTCCCCTGGGGAGAGGGCAACCAACTTCCCTCGGTGTTTCATTGGCCAGAACCACTCACGTGTCCGTTCCTGAGCCAATTCCTGTCCACTAGAGAAAGGCCATGTGTTGGTTGGCGTAGATGGAATGTTCTGACCCATTGCTATCAAGGAAGCTGCTGTGATTGGCTTAGCTTTTCTAGCTCTGAGATCTGTCCTCCAATCACAGGGCTGTTGTTACATGGTGGGGCAGGGACGGAATGGGTGACAAGGAGACATTCACCATTTCTGCTAAGTTTGGAGAGAACAGAAGATCACCTGGTGAATCTAAGGGTATATTTCCATGACAACTCCCTTTGCTTGGCAGTCTATAGAATTTTGCAGTTCTTCTGAAGACACTTGTTATTTGAAAGTCGTGGCTCGTGGAGCGCCTGGGCAGTTCAGTCGGTTGGGTGTCCGACCTCGGCTTAGGTCACGATCTTGCGGTCTTTGGGTTTGAGCCCCACGTTGGGTTCTGTGATGACAGCTCAGAGCCTGGAGCCTGCTTCAGATTCTGTGTCTCCCTCTGTCTCTGCCCCTAACCCACTTGTCCTCTGTCTGTCTCTCTCTGTCTCAAAAATAAATAAGCATTAAAAAAAATTTAAAAAAAGAAAGTAGTGGCTTGTAAAGCCTTCATAAGTCCCCAGATCTAAGACTACTACTATTGGGGCGCCTGGGTGGCGCAGTCGGTTAAGCGTCCGACTTCAGCCAGGTCACGATCTCGCGGTCCGTGAGTTCGAGCCCCGCGTCAGGCTCTGGGCTGATGGCTCAGAGCCTGGAGCCTGTTTCCGATTCTGTGTCTCCCTCTCTCTCTGCCCCTCCCCCGTTCATGCTCTGTCTCTCTCTGTCCCCAAAATAAATAAACGTTGAAAAAAAAATTAAAAAAAAAAAAAAAAGACTACTACCAAGATGCAAATGCTCTCAGCTTCCTTACTAGAAAGAGAATGATTATCACAGAGCATTGCTTTGAAGATTGAATGAGATCTTGTGTCCCATAAGGACAACCATGCCAGGTGGGGAGGCAGCCAGCCGGGTTCAGGTAGAGCTCTGGGACTGGCTCTTACCCTGCCCTGTCCATGATGCAGCCTGACGGAGGCAGCATTCCAGGGGACCACTGTCAAAGGCTTGGGGGGTTGCTTATGATGGTCCGAGGCCAACCGAGTACCAAGTGTCAGAGACCATGCCCTCTCTCCTTTTTTGTGAAACTTGATCTTCAGACAGTTTTTATTTCAAGATCCATCATTTAAGTAATTTTCTTCATAGGAAGAGAATGAGAATTTCCATAAACTACATCTGATCATTACATATAACTATAAAACATGATCATATATGCAATGTCTGAAACTTGTAATGATTCTTCACCCCCTTTCCTTCTTCCTTCTTTCCCCTCCCCTGGCAGCAGTAAAATTTAAAGCCAACCCACTCTCTCTGTGTGAATCTTGCCCCAGGGAACAAAATTGTTACAAAGAAAACATAGGATTACAGGACGCTGTGTGAGTGTGTGCCCATGTGTGTTGTCATGTTTGAGCACCATGTTGTGTGGCCATGTGCGTGTATGTGCATGTGTGAGATCATGATGGTGCACATGCATGTATGTGTGAAAGCATATGTGCATGTGTGTGCACACACACAATTGTGCTGTCCACCGTGCATATATCTCCTGGGCTCCTAGAAATAAAAAAAATAAATAAGATTTAAAGACCATCTAACTCACACGCTTTTTCGATCTCAATGAACTTAATTTCAGCAAAAGACCCAGAGGTCTGCCAACATCCACCCGTTTTCACTCTGTGGCAGAAAAGGACTCGGTCACAACAACAAAGGTGAATGAAGATCCCCTAGAAATGTACATGCCTCATTTAGTTATGTCTCCCTTAGAAAAGAATACCAGCCTGTATATACTATTTGATATTATAAACGACGCTCTACAAAACTTCAAACGATCCAATAATTTTAGTATGCTTTCCTTCAGAGAATTTTGCACGCACTTTAGTCTGTGTGGATTCAGAGGCAGCCCGGTGTCACTGCCTCGGCAAAGCCCCCCAAGCACGAGCCTCCATCCACCCCTGCCTGGGAGGGGTAGTAACACACGTGAACGCCGATGATGCAGGGCTTAGTTGTGAGAGAGTTCCAGAACAAAAACCTTATTAAGTTCCAGACCAAAAACCCTATTAAGGCATTGCTGTACCCAAACAACCTAAAACCAGGTAAGTTAATAATAAAACCTACCTAACAGTAATTGACGAGCAAAAAGCATGAATAGTGACAAAGAAAAGCCACTGATGGTGTCAATGACCTCAAAGTCTTCAGCGATCACAACCGCTGTGTATACCCCTCACTAATGTTGTTTCCCCCCAAAGAAATCTTCCCCCGGAAAAGATTAGGTTTTCTTCTATGGAAGTTCGTATCGGGTTTCTCATGTTATAAGGCACTCACAATTGCTTTTCAAACAATGTTTGTATCGTGAAGCACAATTTTGCAGAAAGCACACCTCTTTTTTCCTGGCAGCACAAGAGCCTCAAGTGACCTCGGTCCGTGCTCAGTAGGGATGCTTCGAGTGGCCACCTGGTTGAACCACTAACAGAAGATAAAGAAGAAAAGATATTTAATGAGGATCGAATTACTCCAGAAAGTATGACCTCACACTCAGAGGACTAGGGTGTTAAAAAGAAGCCTTTATTTTTTTTTTTTATTTATTTTTTTAAGTAAACTTTTTGTTTTTTTTAAAGACTACATTAAAAACAATAGGGTGCCCGTGTTGTGCAAATTCACCCACAAAAGGATTAACACGCAAAGGGGTTATGTAAGTAGCACTTACAGTTTGGGATACAGTCTCTAGGGACGGCACCCTCCTCAGTCACCTGGCTGTTGCTCAAGGGAATTAGACCCAAGTGAAGACGTCTAACGTCCTCTGGAAAGCTGCCAGATGGCACACGCAGCTGTGGGTCCGCAGCGTGCACACGCACGAACCGCGCTTCAAAGGCAAGTCTTCGTTGAACTGCGTGTGGAAAGTCAGTCCTCGGGTGATTAGGAATTTATTTGTATGACATCTGATCTTTTCATGCGTGTGATGGGATTAATAAATGCTATATTGTCAGTAGAGGTTTGGTGATTCAATCTGTCAGTAAATCCTTTATGGGTTTTCTCATATGAAAGGGCCTTTGGTGGCCAGTGTCCCCTGTCTTCAGGGACATGAGGCAGCTCCGTGACTGTAAGCAAATTGGGAGGCACTCTGGGCGTCAGCACTGGATACTGCTTTTGCACGTGCAGTAAATGGGCCACAGGCTGATCGTATCTGGTGCCTCCGAAACATCAGCAATCTTTACTAATTTCATAGGACCACCCACCCACCCACTGGGGCAGCCGCCTTCAAATGCTCCCTCATAAAACTTCACATTTCTGCAAGACCATGAGGCCCTTGCACTTTCTAAGCTGATACGTAAACACTAGCATACATTTAATCAGTAAAGTGTGGAATCCAGCCCATCGTGGATATTGACACTTAAAGAACACTTTTATCATCTTTAAAGTGCATCCAGTTGAACCTCCATCACGCAGCAATTTGACATCAGCCACGGCCATTTATTTTTTTATTTTTTTTTTAATGGTTATTTATTTTTGAGAGAGACAGAGACAGAATGTGAGTGGGGGAAGGGCAGAGAGAGAGACAGACAGAATCGGAAGCAGCTCCAGGCTCTGAACAGAGGTGTGAGCAGGGGAGGGGCAGAAAGAGAGGGAGACACAGAATCCGAAGCAGCTCCAGGCTCCGAGCCGTCAGCCCAGAGCTCAGCGCAGGGCTCGAACTCGCAAACCGTGAGATCGTGACCTGAGCCGAAGCCAGACGCTCAGCCGACTGAGCCACCCAGGCGCCCCCAGCCGCTGGCCATTTACAAAGCCAAGAACCAGCTCTTCTTGAACAGCCAAGAATTTTATGTGGATTCTTTTCTCCCCGACTTGCATCTCCACCCCCCACCCCTACAGCATCCCCAGCATACAGTCTATTAAATACGGACAGCGTTGAACTTTACCTGAGGGTTATGAAATCCCCTTACCCTTTTGCGTCACAGTAAGTGGTTTATTCCAAGGAACGCCCTTCCTCACGGGACTTGGTAGGACTCACAGATGCCACCTGGTTTACCGGTGACACGTCCCGGCATGGACCCCCAAATCTCCGTTCTCTGCCTCGTCAATGATTAGCTCAACTGCTCATCCCCACTGCCCCGTTGAAACAAAATGCTGGTTAACTAGAGTTCAGGTCCCTTCCGGGCCACCAGACTTTGGCCTGAGCTGGCAGCAACCTCTCCTGACACTGATCAGGCTTCTCAGGCTTCCCGTGTCTCCTCCACGTCACTTCCCCACACCGTTCCCTCGAGCTTTGTCCGCTCCTCGCTAGGAACAAAACCCCCTTTTGCCTGGCTCTTGAGATGCTGCCTGAGCTTCAGAGCGATCTTGCTGTGGCCACGGTCTCCTCCCCTTGCCTGGGGTCCCTTTCCCTCCCGTGAGACTTTGCTCAAAGTGTCTCCTTACAAAGTCCGGGTTGGTTTTTGATTTGGGGGCGAACCTACTTTGTTCTCCAGAAGAAAATGTAATATCTAAGTGATCTGGAACACAGGGCACGGAGTATGGGAAAGTGGCTCTTGACTTGTCCTTATCACCTGGCTAAGGCACAGCAGGTGACAGCGATGTGAGGTACAAACTCAGACGCTGTTGTGACTTCTAGCTTCGGTAACTTTATCGGAAATGCATCTGTTAATGAGATGAACTGATTTGAGAGCAGAAACCATACACACACACACGCGCATGCACACACACCCCGTCTAAGGAAAGGACACCATCTCACGTGTTCACTAGCGTGACTTTTCTACTCTCGGCGTCTGCTCCCAGGCAGATGGCCTGAGCTCTCAGCGTAGGACGTTCCTGAATGATCCATCAACCTTCCCATGGACAGTATCCACAGACAGCCCAAAGATTCTGTCAATCCCCTCCCTCAAGATCCCCTCGCGGCTCTTTCCTCCAATCCTGTGACCCTAACCAACCCCAGTCAAGCCCCACCCAGCCAGACTTCAAAGTTGCAGTGAATCCCAGCCCTGCCTTCGCTTCAGTGACCGGACTCCCCCGGTGTCTCTGCCCAGCGCCCGCCCAGTCCTAGTGCAGCTGGGAGACAGGGACCCGAGAGAGTGACCTCATCCCATCAGTGGCTACCTTGCTGCTGGGTCCACGGAGACAGTGCCCCCCCTGTTGAAGGCACCCCCCAAGTTGTCAGGAAGTCACCCACCTCCTAGGTAAGTCTCTTGAGTGACGTACAGGTGAAGGAAAGGAATTACCCGGGACTGTAAAGCGATGGTTCCCAAACTGGGTGTCAAGGCACCCTGGGGAACCTTAGCGAATTTTCGGGGGGGCCCTGTGTCGTATTGAGAGACATCTGTTGGGCACCACACAACCTGCTATTACTGAGTTGTGTGGCCCTAATCAATAGGACCCCTCAGTATTTCTTTTGGTCAGGGGTGAAGGAGTTAGAAACAGCACCTCCCCCAAGAAGATGTCACTTTGTCATGTGGATTATTTTGAGCTGAAGGCAACTGGGACCCTGTGGGCTCAACAGAAACTTTTGCCCCTCCCTTAACTACATAGACAAGTCTCGACTGGGGGGGGTCTTTACAAAATAAAGGTTATTAGCAGAGATCAATTTCATCTGTCTACCAGGGCAAACATCTAATTACCTTTTTAATGTTTATTTCGAGAGACAAAGAAAGAGAGAAAAGAGAGAGAGAGAGAGCAGGGGAGGGGCAGAGAGAGAGGGAGAGAGAGAATCCCAGGCAGGCTCCATGCCCAGTGCAGAGGCAGAGCCTGATTCGGGGCTCAGTCTCACGAACCGTGAGATCATGATCCGAGTTGAAACGAAGAGTCGGACGCTTAACCGACTGAGCTGTGCAGGTGACCCAAACATCTACTCTTTTTGTGGCCCAGGAGGTGCATTGCTTCCCTCTGAGGTCCCAGACCCCTGGCCCTTTCTCCTTAGTTCAGGATCCCACGCATGCCTCCTGTTGCCCAACGGTCTTTGGAATGCCCATGTCTGTGTGGATTCCCCGTACGTACACGATCACATTTGATTTTCTCTGTTAATCTGTCTCATGTCAACCTGATTCTGAGGTCGGCTAGAAGGACCTCTTAGGGGACAGGAATTCCAGCTCCCCGGGCACCCTCTGCCTTCATCTCCACCGTGACACCTGCAGCCCACATCAGTCCCCAGCAAAGGGGAGTCTGCTCCCTCATTTTCTGTTCTATGCCCTGGTCTCTCTGATGTGTTCCCTGATGGTTCCACACCTCTGGAATTTGTATTATTTTAGGGACCATCTGTCTTAAACACCATACTATATATTTTCTTAAAAATATTATTTATTTTGAGAGAGAGAGACTGCACGAGCAGAGGAGGGACAGAGAGAGAGAGAGGGAGAGAGAGAGAGGGAAAGAGAGAGAGAGAGAGAGAGAGAGAGAGAGAATTCCAAGGAAGCTCCATGCTGTCAGCACAGAGCCCAATGCGGGGCTCGAACCCACGAACTGTGAGATCATGACCTGAAGCAAAACCGAGTCAGACGTTTAACGGACTGAGCCCCCCAGGCGCCCCCATCTGTGGTCTCTATTACCTCTTAAACCACCTGCTGGACACTGGTTTCAGTTTACTTTTTAAGCTCATATGTTAATATTCTTTGAAAGGGAGATGGTACAAGGAAAGTTCTCTGAATCTTCTCTTGTCTGGAAATACCTTTATTTTCACTCTCGCTCTGGATCTCGCTCTGGATCTCACTCAGCTGTTGCTGAGAACAAGATGCTGGCATGATGGCCATTGTTGCCCAGCACTGTGAGAATGTTCCCTCCTCTATCGGTGATGAAAGGTCTGTTGTCTGCTAATTTCTGTCCTTTTATCAGTCATCTGTTCTCTCTCTCTGGTGGCCTGGAGAATTTCCCACCACCCCTAACGTCCTGAGGTGTTATTGCAACACCCACCTCAGACCTTGCTGTCAGTCGAGTGCTCGGTGCTTGGTGGCCACTCGGATGTCACAGCCAGAGTGAAAGTCCCCACCAATGGGCTCTGGCCAGTCAGGGACCTCAGTGCCTGATGGATCACCTGAACTTGGCTAGAATATCAAATGTTTTTGTTGGCAGGTAACTGATTCTGTGCAGCAGCTTTATTGAAATGTGATTCACATACCATTGTGTCACCCACTGTAAAGGTGCCGTTCAGTGGTGCTCCGTGTAGTGACAGACTTGCGCGTCCATCACCACAGTCAATTTTGGAACTTGTCATCACCCTTTGGCCGTCGAGCCTACACCGACTTCTAGGCAACCACGAATGTGCTGGCTGGTGCTGTGATCTGCCTGTTCTGGGCTTTTCCCACTGACAGGATCACACAATACGTGGCTTCTTTCGCTCAGCATCGTGTTGTCGAGGGTCCCCCATGCCATAGGTGCCAACGTTTCATTCCTTTTGGTGGTGGAAGAACAGTCCAGGTAGGTCATTTTGAACCCCTGGGAAGGCTTTGAAGAGAAACCGAGGTAAGAGTTGAATTTCCTGTGAAACGAATACGGCTTAATCTGCAAGTCCTTCGAATGCGTGAGCCCCTTCCAAGGCTTTGGAGGTCCTTCCTTAGTCATAAATGTGTCCCCTTTCTCTTTCTCTTTTTTTTTTTAAAACTTTTTCTTTAACGTTTATTTATTTTTGAGACAGAGAGACACAGATCATGAACGGGGGGTCAGAGAGAGAGGAAGACACAGATTCTGAAACAGGCTCCAGGCTCTGAGCCATCAGCACAGAGCCTGACGCAGGGCTTGAACTCACGAAGCACGAGATCATGACCTGAGCCGAAGTCGGACGCTTAACCGACTAAGCCACCCAGGCGCCCCTGTGTCCCCTTTTTCTTGAAGAGCCTGCAAATTGAATCAACTAGGCCCGATGGTTGGTTGGTTTGTTCATTTTGAGAGAGAGAGAGAGCACGAGCGGGGGAGAGGGGCCGAGGGAGAAGGAGAGAGAATCCCAAGTGACTCCACACTCATCACAGAACCTGATGTGGGGCTCCAACCCACGACCCTGGAATCGTGACCTGAGCCAAAATCAGGAGTTGGACGCTCAACCAACAGAGCCACCCGAGTGCCCCTGTATTTTACTTCTTAAAGAGGGTCCTCCCACATCAGATAAGCCTCAGCATCCACAGACTAGGGACCCAGCCCTAATCGGGCCTCTTGCAAATATGCGTCACCCCTCCTCCAGCGGCAGGAGATGCCCAGACCTTTTGCATAAACAGCCTGTTTGTTTCACCATGACTGACGGTGAGCAAAAGCTTGGATGTGCTGATGCCCGAGAAAACCCAGTCCCATCTGCCCCCAGTTACCGGCGCCTGCGGTCAAGGTTGTGATTTTATGTTTGATTCTGTACATTGGTTTAGCGCTCTCTTCTCTTTTTAACCCCGCTTCGGATCCATCGTGTCCTGGGACGGCTGGGGCAGGGGAGTAGGACCGGCAGGTCACAAGTCCTTGTGTGACGGAGGTGGACACCGGTCAAAGTGGTGTCATTGACATTGAGGGCTCAGTCCTGGGGGCCTGGAACCCAGACCTGGATTCCCTAGAAACTCCAGTCCTTGCCTGAATGCATATGCAGTGAATATGGACATATCCAGCGAGGGCCGTTGTCCGAAATTTCCAGGGACAGGAAATTTGCCAGGACGTGTGCAAGGAAACACCCTCTCCTCCAGGCCCAGAGGAGCCTGCTCACGAGCCCCAGGGGTTAACACGCTTCAGCAGGCATTTCTGGACCAACTGGAAAAACCAGGCCAGGCCCTGGGTGACCGCAGGCTGCCCAGTGGGAAGAAGAGAAGTGTTTCCCCAAGCGGGTAGGGAGAAAAGAAGGCAAGAAAAGAATCTGAATCACTCAGCAAGTAAACACATACCACCCAGATTCCCGCTGGTGGAACCGGTCCTGGGGGAGGCAGGCGGTTGGGGGGGGGGGTGTCTGGGCCCCTCACCCCAGGCATCCTGGCTGCTTGCCCTGGCCAAGGAAGGGTCAGGACCCATTCAGTCTCTTCTCCCTGAGCCCCATTTCTACCTTCTCTTCATCCCGTGTCCCAGATGCCGGCCCAGCTCCCGGATAGGACAGGTGATCCTGTGCCCTTTCTAATGACCCAGCCGTCTCCCCCTGCAGCCCAGAAGTAAACTTACAAATGTGGAAAACACGACCTCCCACCGTGCAGAGCCACCTGGGAGCAGGGACAGCCTCTAGGGCTCAGGCCTGGGCATGATTCCATTGGCACCGACTCTGGGGCAGGGGTGCTGACCCTGCTGGCCCAGCCTGGTGCTCACCTCCCACATCTCACCCAGCTTGATGGTCGTGCCACGCGGTGCCCAGCCCGACGACTCAGCTGGAGGATGTGCAGTGGACACGGGCCCCCCTCCATCCCCTCTCCCTGTCCCTGGCCCGGCTCCTGACCGCCGTGCAGCTCTGACCTACACACTCAAACTCTGCCTCGAGTGCAAAGAGGGCTATGCCCTCGACTCCCAGTATCATGCCCAGAATCTCAGTGGGTCACATTCAGGAAGTGCGGTCGAGGTGCCAGGCACATGGTTAACCCTCTTAAAACTTAAAAAAAAAAAAAATGAAACCTGTCGCCTTAGTCCATTCAGGCGGCTACGACACATATACCATAGACCGAGTGGCTCAAGCAACAAACACTTCTCGGCTCTGGAGGCCATGAAGACTGAGATCGAGGGGCCTGCAGATCCCATGAGGTCCCTCCTCCCAGTTCATAGCTGGCCGTCTTCTCCCTGTGTCCTCACATGGGGCCCGAGGCCAGGTTGCTCTGCGGGGCCCCCCCCACGAGGGCATTCATCTTTTTCATGAGGTTCCACCCTCGTGACCTACTCACCTCCCAAACAGCCTACCTCCGAATGCCACCACACTGGGGGTTAAGATCTCAACGTGCCAATTTTTGGTTCGGGGGGTGAAGGAGGGGGGACACAAATACTTCGTCTATGGCATCTATGTGATTGCATTTCTGTGATAAATAATGCCATTTTTAATTTGCATATTTATTATACTTAATCAATATAATTGGCATCACAGATTCTATATTCCAAAAACATTGACCACAAACTCTCCCATCTCAACTATTCCTCCCTATTGCTTTGGGTGCCTTTTGGGTGCTGCTGATGAACAAGAACCAACATGGCACCAGGAGATTCATTTATCCTCCCAAACTCTTCCCTGATAAGATGGCGCCTAGTTGCTATATCAGTCTAGGGTTTGTAACAACAGGAATGTCCTCCTTTAACCACGTCTTCATTAAATCTCGGGGGGAGGGAAGACATTTCACACCTAGAAGTCATCACTATTATTCTGTAAAGATAGAAAGACCCCTTCCCTCTCTATCTTCTCGGTGCCGGGGGCCTGGAGAACACCCGTGAAGGAATTCTGACAGTTCTCAGAGGCTGTCCAAGTGTGGTCATCACAGGTTGGGCGTTAGCAGAGTCTGGTAAACATGGTTCTCTTGCCTTTCTATACCTTGTGTCCTGTCATCGTCCCAGTAACCCGCGGGGAGGCGCGGTGTCTGCGTTAGGAGGCAGCTGAGGCTTGGAGAATTTCAGCCACCTTTCATGATTCCACTTCATGAATGATGGTGCCAGGGTTTAAAACGTGTTTTTTAACCACCCTGAACTGAACACGTTAATCAACCAGCCCCTCTCTAGGGAGCATCTACGTATCCCAAGGAAGAGTTCACGACTGGGATCAGGAGGTGGCCAAGGGGCCATGGCCTCATGGAGCTTTAGCTCCAGCACAACTGTCTCCCAGGTAAGGAACTGCCTTTTTAGAGACCAGAAATCATCCTGGCTATTCATTTTCTGTTTGCTTCTCATCTTGCCTCCTTTTCTATCTTACCCTGTTCCAGCCAGCCCCACCCCCATCCCCGCCTCCACTGGGAGGCACCATGATGGATTCTCTCCCATCCCCCACCCCCAAGCCTCCTCCAAATGTTCTCCTCGGCCCGGCACCCCTGCCCCACCCAGCGGCTCCCTTAAATCTGCCACAGCTCACCCCACATGCCTTCCGGGCGCCTGGCACAGGTGAGCCTTCTCAGATGGGTTTCCCACTCAGTGCTTCCAAATGCTTGTGTGTCATCTACAGGAGAGTCTAGGGGCGCCTGGGTGGCTCAGTCAGTTAAGCGTCTGACGTTTGATTTCAGCTCAGGTCATGATCTCACGGTTCGTGAGATCGAGCCCCGCGTTGGGCTTTGCGCTTGACAGTGCGGATCCTGCTTGGGATTCTCTCTCTCTCAAAATAAATAAATAAGCATAAAAAAAAAAAAAAAAAAAGGAAACTCCAGTTGGCTTTCAGTATGACTTGTAAAATGCAAGACTGATTATCAGTTGCAGATGTGGTCCTTTTGGCCACTTACCCATGGGACAGAATCCAAATCCAGTCCTCTTTTTATCTCCATGCTGAGGGCATCTCGGCGACAGCAGGTTGGGGATGAAGTTGGGAGTTTTGTCAAAATAGTGTCAAAATAGTCCTTCTCAGGGGCAGCCTCCCATCCCCCAAGCCCAGAGACCTTGGAAGGGGGTGTTCAGAGTATGTTCTAGACCACCAGCATCACCCTCCCCCGAAACCACCAAAGAAGGCTCTCGGAGGCAAGGCTCATAAGTTTGTATTTCTTAACCAAGCTTTTTAGGTGACTCTTACATAGGATGGCATGTGAGAATGACTGGGGACGTCACACACTCATATGTACATACAGAGGACCTCCCTGATGGCACTTTTCCAATCTTCCACGTCTGCTCAACCCTCTTCCACTGTGTTTGTTTGCTTGTTTTAGCTGTATTCACGTGTTCAACTGAATGAAGGTAAGGTCTTGCTGGTGTTGGCTTTGGCCACCTATGCTCTGATCCATTGGGAATTGATTTGCACTGTTTTGCTGTCAGAAAACAACTGCCCCATTATTTTCAAGTTCTTGGGTCACCTCCTTGTTCCTCTATGCTGGAGAAAAAAGTGCTGTTAAAAGTCCTGTTGTTTTAGGGCGCCTGGGTGGCTCAGTCACTTAAGCATCTGACGTCGGCTGAAGTCATAATCTCATAGTTGGAGCCCTGTGTCGGGCTCTGTGCTGATGGCTCAGAGCCTGGAGACTGTTTCACATTCTGTTTCTCCTCTCTCTCTGCCCCACCCCCCACTCGCACTTTGTCTCTCTCTCTCAAAAATAAAAAAAGAGGGCTCCTGGGTGGCTCAGCCGTTTAAGCGTCTATCTTCAGCCCAGGTCATGATCTCGCGGTCTGTGAGTTCGAGCCCCGCGTTGGGCTCTGTGCTGACAGCTCGGAGCCTGGAGCCTGCTTCGGATTCTGTGTCTCCCTCTCTCTCTGCCCCTCCCCCGCTCGTGTTCTGTCTCTCTCTGTCTCTCAAAAAATAAATAAACATGAAAAAAATTTTTAAATCCTGTTGTTTTTACTAATCTCACTGTCACAAAGGTGTCCGTGCAGTCACCGCGTCCTGTGCGGTGGTGTTAGGAAGGGTTTCGTGTGTAGCTGGATAGTTTTAGGTATTCATTCATATGTTTTCCTTACCTTCCCTCTTTCCCCCGTGGTCCAGACCAGGCTGGCTCTGGACTTGATCTCTCCCAAGCTGGAGGTGGTAGCCTCAGAGAAGTGACCAAAAATGGGTCTTTCTGGTTCTTACAGTCCCAAAGTCTAAACCCTTAGGAGAATGTTTTAGAGAGAACCCTTTTTAAAATTTTATTATTTTTATTATTTTTTATTTTTATTTTTTTTAATGTTGATTTAATTTTAAGACACAGAGAGACAGAGCATGAACGAGGGAGGGTCAGAGAGAGGGAGACACAGAATCCAAAGTGGGCTCCAGGCTCCGAGCTGTCAGCACAGAGCCCGACGAGGGGCTCGAACTCACAGACTGTGAGATCATGACCTGAACGGACGTCGGATGCTTAACCGACTGAGCCACCCAGGTGCCCCTGGGGAGCACCCTTTTAAAAAACTATAAAATGAAAGGAGAAAGAGAATTGTTTTGGAGGGAGAGGAAGTTCCCTTCTCGGGGAGAGGAGGCAGGAGGGCTGGGGGTGTATGTGCTTGATATCTAGCCTGTGCCTTTTTTTTTTTTAAACAATCTTTATGTATTTTTGAGAGAGCGAGAGCAAGCAGAGGAGGGGCGGAGAGAGGGGGCCACAGAGGACTCAGAGCGGGCTCTGTGCTGATAGCAGAGAGCCCCATGCGGGGCTGGAACTCATGAACCGGGAGATCATGACCTGAGCAGATGTCGGCTGCTCAGCCAGGAGCTCCTAGGCTGTGCCCCTTTCTAGGCAGAGATGAACTGTTTCCGTTCCCTCTTGTACAGACTGCTGGTCGCCTCCACCCGAGGGGACCCACGTGCACTCAGCAGACGGCCACACAGCGCGGTCTTCCTGAGCAGCGAACGCTGGGGTCCTGCCCTCTGCCAGCGCGGACCCTCCTCTTGGCACTGCAGGGCCCACGGGGCGACGTGGGGGATGGCTTCACAGCTTTCTCAGCAAAACGTTGCGGGCAGACATGCCCCCAAACAGCAGCGAACCCTCACCTCCAGCGATGCTCTGGGTTTGTGCCTTTCTTTCTAGGCAGCTGTGTGGTGTCTGGGTATAAGGTTTTGTATTAAAATGAATAGATGCATTGGGTTTGAAAATTTGAGAATTAAATGTCATCAGTATGATGACTAAACCTACCTTATGAAACAAAAAAACCCCCAGAGTCTGGAATGTTTAGGAGGGTATAGACCGATTCAAACTGACTATGGTGTCCACCCAGAAGAGCCGGAAGGACTGTGCAAGGAATATTTGCTGGGACTGATTCGTGAGCTGCTCATTTTAAAAATAAAACATTTTTAGGGGTCCCTGGGTGGCTCGGTCGGTTAAGCGTCGCCTGACTTCGG
This sequence comes from Puma concolor, assembly GCF_028749965.1. Lineage (NCBI taxonomy): Eukaryota > Metazoa > Chordata > Mammalia > Carnivora > Felidae > Puma > Puma concolor. Next base: position 156,119,834 of record NC_141675.1, on the reverse strand, counting down.
CTTGGGTCACGATCTCACTCCTTGTGAGCTCGCGCCCCGCGTCGGGCTCTGGGCTGACAGCTGGGAGCCTGGAGCCCGCTTCGGATTCTGGGTCTCCCTCTCTCCCTCTCTACTCCTCCCCTGCTCGTGCGCTGTCTTTCTCTGTCTCAAAAATAAACATTAAAAAAACTTTTTTTTTTTAATTTCAAAAACCCACTAAGGTGACTGAAACAAACAAGACAGAAAGAAAAAGGAAGAAGACAGCGTGAGGGCCGTAGAGGTAGACGCAATAAATTTGCCTCGAGTTTCCTGGAAACCAAGGGCGAGGCAGAGGGAGCACTCTGAGTCACCGAGAGAGGGAAACAGAGCAGCGCGCCGGGGGAGATGATGGTCCTTTCCAGAAGGATCAGATTCCACACCCTGATGCGCCCCGACTCCGCCTGCATAGACAGGGCTGTGTGCTTTCTGGGAAGGCCAGTAGCACTGTCCTTGTCTACACTGGCTGTCCCTTCTATAAATAACATAGAAGGAAATCCCCTATTCTTGGACTGGCCTTAAGATCGTGCCTCAAAAGGACATGAAGCGTCACTTCCTTCTCTCGCTCTCTCCTGACTCCTGACCGGTGTTTGCCACCCACAGTCCCCTAGAATTGCCCTTCCCGTGCTTTCTGGATCCAGTCAGGTGCGGTCTGGTCCTCCCTCACACCACAGCCGACTGCTTCATTCTCCCTGGACCCTGTCACTCAGCCTCCCACCCCATCACGGGCTACTCCCTCTCATTCTCCTTCCCTGGGTCCCCCTGACCTTCACGCAGGCGCCCCTGGAGCTCGGTCTCGCCCAGCCCCTGGCTTTCAGCAACATCTCTGTGCTGACCCCCAACTCTGTGTCCAGTCCCTGAACTCCAACAGCATACTGACCGTCCCCACTCAGAGGGCTAAGGGCCGTCCGTGTTCATTTCCCAGGGCTGCCATTGCTGAACACCACAGACCAGGGGGCTGAAACCATTTGCTTTCTCACACTCTGGAGGCTGAGAGTCCCAGACCAAGGTGTCTGCAAGGTTGATTTCTCCCCGGGCTCTCTGCTTGGCTTTTAGGTGGCTGTCTTCTCACCATGTCCTCACATGGTTGTCCCTCTGTCCGCGTGTCCAAATTCCTCTTCTTACAAGGCCGCCACCCTGAGTACCTCATTCTCACTGAATCACCCCTTTAAAGGCCCTATCCCCAAATGCAGTCACTCCGGGGCCCCTGGGGTTTGGGGTTTCACATGAATTTGGGCAGCGACACAATTCAGCCCACAGCAGCGTCTCCGACTCAAGATGCCCACTGCCATGCTCTTGGTCTTGTCCCCCAGATCTGCCTTCCCATCCCAGCCGACAGCACCCCCATTGCTCTGGTTGTTCAGGCCAAAGCCCTGGGGGACCTCTCTGACTTCTCACTTCAAGGTCCGCATCATCTGGCTCCGTCCCCCGTCCCCCGGAGCCAGGACCACTGGATGCACCTTCTCCAAGGACCCTCCTCGCCTGCATGGACCCCCAGCAATTCGGTCTCATCACAGCAGAGAGCAAAGTGCTCCTTCCAAACGCAAGCCAGGCCGTGTGACCTCTCGACCGCCACCCACTCCGAACAGAACCCCAAGTTCTTTTTGTTGCTCCGAGGTCTTGCACCATCGGCCCCCCTCCCAGTCTCTTGTCTGTTATGGTCCGTGTCTCTTCGGCTGCTCCTCTGGGCTCCACACCTGCTCCTGCAGGGGCCTCTGCCTGGAAAGTTTTTCCTCTGGCAAGACCACTGGTTGCCCTTCCTGCCCTATTGGGGGGCCTCCCCTGTCTCTAGCACGAGCAGGACGCCTCTGCTGTCGCCACTCTGGCCCCTTAGCCTGGTTTTTTCCTTTTGAGCCCTCAGCACCCTCTGACTCTACGTATTTATTGTTTATGAGTTTCTGTCTTCAGTTGGATGGGGGCTGCATGAGGACTCACACGGGGCTCCCTCTGCGCCCCCGGTACGGGGCCTGACGCGCTGCAGGTGCCCCGGAAAGGTGTGTGTCTGCCCTGTGGAATAGAGGCGGGCATGGGGGGGGAGTGGGGACTCCTCTGCTGTTTCCCTCGTCACCTCTAAGCTAAGGAATTTAAGAGGCCAGGAGAGAGCACGGAGAAGGCGAAGGTGTTTCCTACTTAACGGGAGTTTCTGACTTCAGCCCTCCTGGGACACGGGGACTTTGGGACTAGGCGTCAGGTGTGGACCAGACCCAGGGCCTTCTGGAACAGTCCAGGAGGGTTCCGGCCATGTGCCATGCCGGGGCCAGCCACTTGGATGCCATGGCTGCTCCGTATGATCCGTGCAGGCTGTCGGCCAACTCTTCCAAGTTGTAAAGAGAAGCTCGGAAGGCTGGATTTTATGTGAAGTCTCTCCATTTTAAACTGTTAGTTCAAATGGTTTTGTTTTGTTTTTTTTTTTTAATTCTGTGTTTCTAGGAAGACGTGTCACACCTGTTTTGGGCCCACTACAACCAAGTAAGAGCTTTGCTATAAATCAACCTAGAGTGGTTTGGTACATTTAATCACATTAAAGTGATCGATGCCTTTATTTCTGGCCTCTAACCATATATTTAAGTCAAAGAACAATTAAGATACAAACCCATGATTCAGCTTTATAAACCACGTGGAGGAGAGCAGTGCTGTAGGGTTAGTTTATCTTACAAGAAAGCGTAGGGACAGGCTGCCTCATGAGGGGTGCATTCAGCACTTCGATACGAATTGGAACAAATCACCTCCACGAGATGTTTTCTGGCATCCCCTGGAAAACTGCCATGTTAAATACACACGTCCCTCGTGACTACGGATGTGGAAGGCACCGCCTGGGTTTGTGCAGTCCACAACCTGCACAATCCCCAGGTATGGATGCCTCTGCCCAACCCACCCTAGACCTAGACTGGCTTGAGAGTTGTCTGAATTCACCCCTCCTTGGAAAAGAGGACAACTCTTGTTTGCCTACCTCTTCACAGTGCACAAAGTCTCTCTTCCTTCATTGGCTAGTTGAATCTTGCGCAGTCCAGAAATGTGTTATTATGCCTCTTTTTTGGATAAAGGGATAAATTCCCAGAGACTTTAAGCAGTTTGCCTGTGAAAGTACTTAGAGGCAGAGAGGAGTACGAACCACTTCTCTGACCTCAGGGGTCCCTGAGGTCTGGGCCGTTCCACCCGGCATGGCCCGGACCGCTTCGTCCTTCTCCTTTTGGCTGGTGGGCACTCCCACTCCCACTGAGCCCTTTGGTCCGCGGAGCAGTGATCTCCAGTCCCTCCCAGGCCACTGCCGGCAGGACCGCGAACAGTCCTTTTTACAGTCAGTAAAAGAGGAAGTCGATCTTTTTTCCTTCCTTCTTCATAGCCGCGTAATTTATGGTTTTACAGTCGATGTTTTGTACCCAGGACTCCAAGACTTTTACAACTGGGAACATGACCGCTGGTTTATTTTCTTTATTGCTTTGTTGAGTAATTTGTCACTGTCGGGCTACATAAGACCGTCCATTATTGTGAGGTGCAGGCTCCCCAGATACCTGCCAACACACCCAGACAAAGACCGGCTGCTTGCCCCAAGGTTAGTTTGTCTGCGTCTTCAACTAAGAGTGCGGTGGGGGCAGTTTGTCGAACGCGTGGGGGCCCCTCGGAAGCAACTGGGTCCAGCCGTTTGGATAAATAGGCCACCGGTCGGCGCCAAGGTCCCAGGCGCCGAGTCAGAACTCCCTCGGTTACCCCCCCCCCCCCCTTTTTTGGCTACAAACAAATGGAATGGCTTGGTGGGATCTGGCAAAGCCAAGGCTGGTGGGGTCATGAGAGCATTTCGTAAGGCTTGGAAGGCTTTAGTCTGAGTCTCCCCCCATGTGAAGGAGTCCGGAGACCCCTTGAGAGTGGCACACAAAGGGACTGTCAGTTCAGCAAAGCCAGGTATCCATAGTCTGCAGTAGCCTGCTGCCCCCAGGAACTCACAGACTCGTTTGCGAGTTCTAGGCTGAGGAATATCGAGTATAGCCCGAATTCTTTGTTCACCGGGATAGCGCTTACCTTTTTTTAAGGTTGTAACCTAAATAGGTCACTGCAGTACGACAGATCTGCGCTTTTCTGGCTGACGCTCGGTACCCCGGTTTTTGCAGAAGACTCAAGAGTTCTTTGGTGGCGCTGAGGCATTTTAAATGAGAAGGGGCTGCCAACAAGATCTCATCAACATATTGCAGTAGAGTTACCTGCGGGTTGGAGATTCGAAATGGCTCTAAATCTTGGTGCAGGGCCTCATTAAAAAGAGTAGGAGAATTTTTAAATCTTTGGGGGAGTTGCGTCCAGGTGAGCTGTCCGGCTTTTCCCTCTTTAGGATCAGTCCATTCAAAGCTCATCAGTCACAGCTGTAAGGCGGGGGCCTGCAGTGTCCCGGAGAGGGGACCCAGGCAGGACCTACTGGGGACTGGAGGTTTAGCTTGGGGCAAGGCTTTCGGGACGTGGTGGGGAGGGTTTGGGTACAACTGGGTGTGGATGCTGTTGCAACACTCGGGACTGGTGGGAACAGCCCGGCGAGGAGTTTGAGGAAAGGATTCGAAGAATCTTAGGGCATCAATGGTTGATACTTGCCATTGAAGAAGTGTGGGGCGGTGGGGGGGGGGGGGGGCTCCCAGAGGCTTCAGCAACGAATGGTCAAGCCACTTGCTGGGCCAGAGTCTCCTAGAGTGGTAAAGTCATGCTTCTAGGGGCAGCGGAACAGTTGATCTTGTTAAAGGAGATAGTGAGCTGCTTTAGGTGTGGGCCTGGGTGGTTTCGGTGCTCATTCTTTAAAGGACAGACTCACTAAAACAGTTAGAGTTTCTAAAAGCCAGCAAGAAAAGGGAGTGTCTATATCTACCTAGTTACGCATACATGTTGTATATATGTGCGCACACATATGTGTGTATATGCGCACACATCCGTGTGAGCACATATATGTGTATGCATATTTACAGGCTCTCTCACTGCCTGCCCCCTCTCAAACTAAATAAATAAATGTGGTTTGTTTGGGTTTTTTTTGAAGAAACAAATTTAATACGATGCTAAAGAAATAAGAGGGACGGAAGCATATTTGGCATGCATATGAAGCTGAATACTATTCCTGGTGTCTAACCACCCTCGCCCCCGCCCCGCAAACACCCCCTCCCTGCGCTGTACCTGGGTGGGTGAAGGGAACGAGGCACAAGCCACAGGTGCAAGTTCATCTCATCTTTCCTCTCAAACCCTCGAGGATGCCCCCGCGAGAGGTCAAACCAAACTCTTTGAACGGGTCTTCGAGCTCTGATCCAACCCACTTCCATCCGTTGTCAAGCGTCAGTATTTGTTCCTCCGGTGACATCCGGTATGCCGTCTGTGAAACGTACCCAAGCAGAGGGCAAAGGAGGAGACTCCGACCTGCCTGTGCCCACCCGCCTTGGTGCCCACCCTGGGGAATCTCCTTCACGCATGTACAGCAGGAGCCCTGCCCCACGTAGCTTGCCCAAGCACATGTAAAGTTGGGGCACAGGTCTCCCTGTCGGGGGAGGGAGGGAAAACCGTTCCCACCCTGGAGTTACTCACCACCTCCCTCTCGCCTCACCTGGAAGAGGCTGCCGGCCTGGCTTTGCACAAGTTTCTGGTGCAAGGAACTGCCGGCCCCTGAAGAGTCCTCACGGACAAGACGGGCAGCAGGTCTGCTGGACCTTGCTCTTCTGAAAAGCAGGACGCATGCACGGAAAGGCTTTGTGACGGCCACCTTGCCTTGCAAAGCAGCCCTGTATGCCTCGCCAGTCTTGACTAAGATAGCCTTTCATTCCAAGCCCAGGAAGTGGGCTTGAAATAGAGTTCTAGAGGCTGACCTTTAACGAAGTCCGTTTGACGATAAATGGTTGTCGTTAGAGCTAGTGCCGCACCGGTGGGCATGCCGTAAAGGTCACGGTAGCACCCACAGCCGGCTGGCATCTGCCCTTGCCCAGGAGACCGCAGTCACGCTGCCATTGATGCCCAACGTGTTGGCATTCATCAATGCGGCATTAAGTATTAGTCTCGACGTGATGGAAGCAATTTCTTCACTCACAGAGGCAAGCTGAACACAATCTACTGGGCCCCGAGAGAGGGTAGGTGGAGGGCTGTGAGGACAGCCGTCTTGGATGCTCCAAAGCAGACATGTGGTTTGACACGAGGCAGAGCTCAGCATTCCCGGGCTGAGGTTGGTGATTCATTCCCCACAGAGGTTCGTTCCAGAATGCTTCATTAGAAGTGGATTAATTCACATGTGTGAAGTGAGTCCCTTTACTTTATGGTTCCTGGAGCCACAAGTGCCAACTCGAGAGTCTAGAGTATGTCCCCATAGCGACGTGGGTCTGAGTCAGGGTAGGTGTTTTGCTAGGTTTGTTTGAGGAGGATGTGGCATGTCCTGAATACCTTACTAGTTCTCCTACAGTAGTCGTAGTAACTAGGCATTTAGTAGGAGCTGGGTGGTCTTTGAAACCTTTAATATGCCGGAACTCATTTCCACGGAGCTGTGTCTCTATGAGACTTTAGGGGCATCCAGCGGTTAAGTGACTTCTGTCCTGTTCCAGGTTCTCTGAGAGGCAGGAAGTTTCTTGGGGAGTGTTTTGGGTCCATCCTTCTGGGAGTGCAGGTGGCAGAGTCAGGCAGAGGGAAGGACCCAGCTCTGGTGCGGTCACTCCCAAGGCCTCCTCCCCCAACCTGGGCGCCTCTGGCTCTCAGGGTGGCCCATCGAGTTGTCCCGAATTAGAGACAGAGGCTCCGGTCAACTGGCCATGGGACATGGACACTCTCAGCAGGTGGCTGTGCTCAAGGGCCAGGCGGCTATCTACAGGGCAGCTGTGGATGTCATAGGCTGGGGTGGGGCAAGCGGGGGGATTAGGAATGAGGGGAATAGCTTCGGTGCAGGGACGGGGGACACACGTAGCCAGGAGCTGACCGGCGTGTAAGCAAAGAGCCTGCGCTTTTGAAGGCGTAGAGCTGTATCCCTGTTCATCCACCGCCGCGAGAGGGTAGAGAGGGTCACCTACAAGGAAGCCTGATAGCTTGGGAATTCATAGTCTGCCCAGGAGAGAAAACATGGGGCGAGAAAAAGGTCACAAAGCCATGAGAAAGGCCAGAGCGTGGCCCGCCCCCCCCCCCCCCAGCCTGGCTGGGACGTGGGGGAGGGGGGTCTCCCAGGGAGGAGGTGGGACCTCTTCTCAGCTCCTCTGTTCTCTGTGACAGGACACGGGCCATAAAGGCCAGCGGACCAGGCCTGAGTCTAGCTGCAAGGAGCTTGTCTGACCAGGACCCTGGTTGATGGAACCCACATCCTCGGGGAGCCTGGCACGGACCTCAGCCCAGAGGGGCCCTGGGCTAGCCCAGAAAAGCCTGTAATCCCTCAGCTTGGAGGCACAGACGCACCCAGATGCCCGCCCAGGCAACAGGAGGCAAGGAGAACCCTCTGCTCTGGACCACGGGACCAAGGAAGTCCCCCGAGGGCAGAGCTGGGGCCCCCAGGACCTCTCGGGATAACAGGGCAGGGGTCGTGGTCCTCCCCGCTGGACAGCATCTGAGGGAAGCCACGTGACCACCAAATGCTGCTTCCACCCTCCCCTTCTCAAGTGGATCTTTCTATCGCAATTATCCTATTTTTCCTCCATCATTATGACTCAGGTGTGTTGGGGACAGTTTACGTCGTAACTTGGCCTCCAGAGCCAGGCCGAGGGGCCCCGCTGATCTCAGTGAGTACACGTCAGCCCAGCCCCCCATTCCTACTTGGTTGCCCAAGACGCACCCGAGGCCAGAGAGCCAGCCCAGGTCTTGGCACACCCGAGGGACCCGGGGAGCCGAGGTGCCCTCCTGGAGACCCCGTGTTCCTCAGCTGTAAAACGGGGAAACCCACGCGCCTATCTTGTAACCAGGTCACTGGCATGATATGTGCTTGATAAAAGGTCGTTGTCATTTTTACAGGGCCGGGGACCCAGTGCCCACTGAGCCTTGGAGCCACGCCTTGTCACTTGCTTCCACCACGGAAAAGAACGACTATTGAAAACTTCTTCCCTGTTTGAACAACTGGGATGTGGATTTACGTGAGGAACCCGCTGGGAGCACGGTGTCTGCATGAAGGGGCCCAGGAGTGGCGTCTAGGAGAGGCCTCGTCCGTCTCTTCAGGACACCCCGGAGGTCCTGAGCTCACACAGAGAAGGTTTCAAATGGTTTCCTAAACAAAGCGCTGACGCCCTTCCGACAGCACTCTGCTGGGAATCAATTCTCCATGTCCCGTCTTCTGCAGGGGGTGTGTTCTTTCTCCACCATTCCTTCTGACTACAGGACTCTGAGCTCGTTAACATGACCATCAAAATACAAAACTAGCTTCTCCGTCTTAAACAGCAGGGGGACCCGAGGTCTTACCAACAGCGGACCATGAACTATTCCCATCAATGGATTTGCTGTCAGGGACACACATTTCAAAACCAGTCAGTTGGACGGTTATTCGTACATCATTTTTATTTTTATTTTATTTTATTTTATTTTATTTTAAAAAATTTTTAACATTTATTTACTTTTTTGAGACAGAGAGAGACAGAGCATGAATGGGGAAGGGTCAGAGAGAAGGAGACACAGAATGGGAAACAGGCTCCAGGCTCTGTCAACACAGAGCCTGACGCGGGGCTCGAACTCACGGACCGTGAGATCATGACCTGAGCCGAAGCCGGACGCTTAACTGACTGAGCCACCCAAGCGCCCCATCATACATCATTTTTAAACTTAGGAAACATTCCATCCGTACAACAGAGTACAGATACTACAAAAAGAAGGTACGAAGAGAAAAGGAAGGGGACCCCAATGTTGTCACCGTCCCGGTTAACAGATTGTCACCAACCCCAGCCTGTCAGGCTCTTGCTTTGCACCCTCCGCCGTTCCCACTTGGGGAAACCACAATCCTGCATCTAGGGTTTGCCCGTTTCTTTCTATGTTTCATGGTCTTCGTAGGTAAGTATATACGCATATACCTCGAAACAAGATGTCACTGATGTTGAATGTTTAGATATTTATGTGACTGGAGCCACCTGTATGTGCCCTGCTGCAACTTGCTTTTTTGCTCAACAAGTTGTGGGATTTATTCACGATAATGGGTACAGCTGTGATTTGACAGGAGTTTCGTGGCGTCCAGGTTTCTGCAACAGAAATAGTGCTTTTGTGAACACTCCTGTGGGAGTTTCTGGGCACACTGCTAGAGTTTTCTTTAGGGCACACACTTAAGAGTGGAATTTCTACAGGGCGCCTGGGTGGTTAAGTCGGTTAAGCGTCCGACTTCAGCTCAGGTCATGATCTCGCGGTTTGTGGGTTCGAGCCCCGCGTCAGGCTCTGTGATGACAGCTCGGAGCCTGGAGTCTACTTTGGATTCTGTGTCTCCCTCTCTCTCTACCCCTCCCCAACTCGAGCTCTGTCTCTCTCTCTCTCTCTCAAAAAAAAAAAAACATTAAAAAATGTTTTAGAAAAAGAGTGGAATTTCTGGGTGAAAGTTTTATGTGTCTTCAACATTACAGCCTAATACTGAAAAGGTTTTCAAAGCGGTTGTACGAATTTAAACCCTTCCTCCTTTCTCTTCCCCTCCCTGCAGCTGACTCAATTTTGGTCATACACAGTATTGAGTGACTTTAATTTTTGCTAGTCTGGTGTGTGTGTGTGTGTGTGTGTGTGTGTGTGTGTGTGTGCACTACATAAAATTTGCCATTTTAACCATTTTTAGGGGTATAGTTCAGTGGTCTTTAAATGCATTGACTTTGCGGTGTAGACATCACCATCATCCATCTCCAGAACGTTCCATCTTCTCCAGTGGACACAATATCCCGATTAAACAGTAACCCCTCCCCCAACCCCCCGGGACTCCCACTCTATCTTCTGCCTCTAGGACTCTGACTACTCTAGGGACCTCATATCAGTGGGATCATATAATATTTGTGCTTTTGTGTCTGGCTTATTACACTCCACATAACGTCCTCAAGGCGCCTCCACGTTGGAGCACTCCGAGTTTTAATTTGTGTTCCACTTCCCGTAACGGCGCGTGTCTGTGTGTTCTCCAGGGCACTGGGGAGAGGATCTGGGATCATGCAATTGAGGGAGCTGCCAGCGGCCGCTGTGTGCTTCTTGTCTGCGCAAGGGATGCTGAAGCTTGGAGACCGCAGGGCAGAGAAGGATGCTGTCTTAGCCAGCTCGGGCTGCTACAGCAAAATACCACGGCAGGGTGGCTTAAACACAGTTCTGGAGGCGGGAAGCCCAAGATCAGGGCTCTGGCCTCTTTGGTTCCTGGTGAGGGCTCCCTCCCGGGCTTGCAGGTAGCAGCCTTCCTGCCGTGTCTTCACGTGGCCGTGCGCGCAAGAAGAGAGGGACAAGACAGAGACCGAGGCGCAGACAGACACACACACACAGAGGTCTCTCTTCTCATTATTACTAGGGCACCAACCCCATCAACCACCAACCCACCCTGTGACCTCATTTCACCTGAATTATCCAAAACCCCATCTCCACATACGGTCACGTTGGGGGTTAGGACTTGAACATACGAATTTGGGGGATCATAATTCAGTCCACAACAGATGTAACAAATGGGACGGCAAAGACAAGCTGGAACCCATGTGCATGGGCTGGAGGCCATGGCGCCAGACGGTTGCCCGTGACCTTGATGCAGGTGTCCTCCAGAAGCTGGGGCAAGGGTTTGTCGACACAGACCTAAACACACATGCCTGGCCCAGGAGTTGGAGAGGCGGGAGGATCCGGGGAAAGGCCTGGCCACTACCTCGTGCAAGGAGGTGCATAGCTGACCAGCAACACGATATGGGAGCAGAAACCAGACCTGCTTCACTTCTGGCCTCCCCAGGACCCCTTATGGCCCGACCCCAACAGGTGCACACAGGACAGGGAGTTCTGGTGATGTCGTGTCATTGCAAAGCCACCTCCTCTCCTAAAAGTTCCAGGACTTTTATGTTCACATATGGTCTGTAATTCACCAGAACCGCCTACACATACGATGCGATACAGGATTCTAACGCCGTCTTTAGCCACGCAATACTCGGTTTGCATTAGACTTCTCCACCGATCTGCATGTCGCCTGTTAACACTTCAAGACCCCGTACACCCGTGGTTCTGTTTCTTGGCTCTCTGGTCTTCCCTATTCACTGCCTTCTTTTCCCCACACCAGCATCGTTGTACAGCTTTTTATAATGAGGTCATCAGACCCTATCTCCTGCAAGTGGTCTTCTGAGACCGTTTATTTGGAAATAATCCTGCCGTGTCTTTGCTCCCTGTCAGGCGTGTCTTGCCTGTTTTTGGCCCTGTGTTCTTTCACACTCGTGCATATGTAGTTTAGACTACATCAGTGAGCGTCACTACACATGTGTCAGAAGTTTGGATGCTGTTGTGCTAAATGTGTGATGTCCATTGGAGGGGACAGTTGACATCCTTATAATATTGAATCTTCTATACATGAATTGTGTTTCTTTCCATTTATGAGGTTTTTCATATCTTTCAGTAAAGGCTTATAATTTCCTCCATAAGAGTTTTCACATATTTTTGTAAGATTTATTCAAGGCAACTAATTTTTTGTTACCTTTGTTGGGCTTTTTTTTTTTCAACTTTTTATGATGACACGGTTCAAAGATGCAGAAAGTATGGAATATTAGTATAATGAACACATGTACACACTCCTCCTACAGCCAATTAGATGGCTTTTTCTGATGAACCCTTTGAAATTAAATTGCAGATGTCATGACCCTTCATGCCTCAATCCTTCCACGTGCCTCTTCTGAGAATGACATTCTCCCACCAAATCATGCTACCATTGTTACGTAAATGATACGTTTAAAAAGAACATTCTAGGGGGGCCTGGGTGGCTCAGCCAGTTAAACGCCTGACTTTAACTCAGGTTATGATCTCATGGTCCATGAGTTCGAGCCCCACATTGGTCTCTGCTGACAGCACAGAGTCCGGCACCTGCTTTGGGATTCTATGTCTCCCTTTCTCTCTCTGCTCTTCCCCTGCTCACTCTCTCTCTCTCTCTCTCTCTCTCTCTGAAAAATAAATAAACATTAGAAAAAATAAAAACATAAAAAGTAAATAAAAAGAACATTCCAGTGGCTAGTTGGTGACGTAGAAGAAAGCAGACTTTTTTGTGCACTCTCTCTGTATCTACATTGACTGACAGCTAACCTTTCTTAGCAATCCTACTGATTTCCTCTTGAATCTTTGAGGTTTTGTAGGTACACAGTCACATCATCTTCAAATAATGACAGACTAGTTTCTTCCTTGGAAATTCTCATCAGGTTAATTTCTCACCCTGGCCAAAACATTCCGTACAATGCTGACTAGAACTGGTGCTAGCAATAATCCCTTTCATTTCACCACGAAGGGTGATATTTGTGGAGATTTTTGTAGATCTCCTTCATCAGATAAGAAAGTTTCTTTTTATTTCATCTTTGCTAAGGACTTTTATTTTTTATTATGGAGGCATGCTGAATTTTACTGAATGTTCTTTTTAAATCTATTAAGGAAGGTGTGTTATTGTGTTGAACTATACTGATAGCTTTTTTAATGTCAAAGCAATAGTATATTCCCAGGAGAACTCCAACCTGATCACGATCGTTTTTTGTAAAGTGTTGGATTCATTTTGTTAATGTTTGTTTAGGATTTTTACATTTATATTCATGAGTTAAATTGGCTTGTAATTTTCCTTGAACAGGCTTTGCTGGTTTGGACCTTGATAAATAAACAAATTTTTTGTTTGTTTTTCGATTTCTTGGAAGAATTTTTGAAAGACTAGAATAAGAAGTTACTTAACTGTTCCTTTAAAAGCTTTTAAATGTTTATTTATTTTTGAGAGAGAGGGAGAGTGAGTGGGCAAATGGAGGAGGGGCAGAGAGAGAGGGAGACACAGACTCTGAAGCAGGTTCCAGGCTCTGAGCTGTGAGCACAGAGCCCGATGTGGGGCTTAAACTCATGAACTGTGAGATCATGACCTGAGCTGAAGTCAGATGCTCAACCGACTGAGCCACCCAGGTGCCCTCTTAACTGTTTCTAGCAATTAACCTGGAAAATCATCTGGCCAATTATTTAGTGTAAGCGTCTACTAATTAATAAAGATTGCTCATTATGTTGTGCACAACTTCTATATTTTTACTGATGTTTATTTGTTTGTTTGCTTGACCTTTGATGGCTATGGGAGAAGAAGGCAGTTTTGTAAAGATCTCATAACTGTATAAATGTTCCTTTATACATTTTTTAAAACTCTGTTGTTAGGTATATATAAGTTCACAACTATTATATTGTCCAAGCAATCTGTTTACTTTATCATAAGTGACCCTCCCTTATTTCCAATAAAGCCTTTTAGTCTCAGATCTATTTTGTCCGTTATTAATAAAACCAAACCAGCTTTCTTTTTACATATGTCCATTCTACAGATGTTTCATAAACAGCATAGCACATGGCTGTCTTAAAAATTAGATGATCAGATAATTTATGTATTAAAAAAATCCATTCCTATTAACTGGACAGCATAGAGCATTTACATGTAGTATGACTACTGATGAATTTGCATACACTTCTACATGTATACTTTGTGCTTTCTATCTGTCCTGTTCTTTCTGGGTTCACTTTTCCTCCTCTTCCCTCCCTTATTCTTCTTTGCTTCATTTTGTTTGACTTCATTTAGTTCTTTCCCACTTATTCCCTTTTTTCCTCTTTGCAGTTGGACATATCAACATATACTCTATTTCTTATTCTTTTGTAATTATCCTTTTAACAAGCATATCAACAATGTCTAATGTTAATCAGCATATTTGTTCTCCTCCAGAGGAATCCAATCATTCAAATATGTTGATCTTGTTCATTCCACTGGGGATACCACTGTTTTCATGCTATTATTTTCTGATATTTTAGCTCTATTTGTTGTTGTTGCTGTTGTTTCTACTCTACCTTTGCAAATTACACATTATTGGGGTGCTGCTTTTTGTTTCTTTGTTTTTTTTTTCTTTGAGAGATAAAGAAAGAGTAGGGGAGAGACAGAAGGAGAGAGAGAGAGAGAGAGAGACAGAGAGAGAGAGAGAGAATTCCAAGCAGGCTCCATGCTGTTAGTGCAGAACCCCATGCAGGGCTCGATCTCACGAACTGTGAGATCATGACCTGAGCTGAAATCAAAAGCCCCACATGGGGCTCAATCCCATGAAGCACGAGATCATGACCTGAGCGGAAATCAAGAGTCAGACGCTTAATCGATTAACCAACTGAGCCACCCACGTGCTCCTCATGGGTGCTGTTTTATTCCGTCAATGTTGGTTTAGATTTATCCACATTTTTACCACATCCTTGGCTCCCTCCTGCCTCTGTGTGTCAGTCTTTCCTTCTGGGATTTTCTTCTTCCTGAACTACATCCTTTTCAAGTTTCCTTCTTGTGGTCAATACTGTCTTGATTTGTCTGGGAATGGCTTTTCCCTCTTCCTTGAAAGAAATTTTTTTACAGGATATAAAATCCTAGGTTGTCAGTCACTTTCTCCAACACTTTGAACATTTGATTCCTTCCTATGCTGCCTGTCCTGGGAGGGGGTGGGGTGGGGAAGTGTTCTGCTCCAGGAGGCTTTTCGGGTCTCCTCTTTATTTTAAGGGTTCTGCATTCTTACTATAAGATGTTTAACTATGGATTCCTCTTTTTCCTGCTTTGGATTTGTTGTGCTTCAATAATCTAAAGATTCATGAGTTTTATCAATTTTAGAAAAGTTTTAATCATCACTTTTACTTCATTCTCTCTGTTATCACATTTTGGAGATCTAATCAGACCTACTTATCTTTTTTTTTTTTTTTTAAGTAGGCTCCATACCCAACAAGGAGCCCAACACGGGGGCTTGAACTCACCACCCTCAGAATGAACACCTGAGCTGAGATCGAGAAAGACGCTTAACCGACTGAGTCACCCAGGAGCCCCCAGACATAGTTTAGATCTTCTTCCTCTGTTCTCCATACCAGCCAGCTTCTTTTTCATATATTTTTAAAAATAACTTAGTCCCTTTGTGTGCGTTTTGGATAAATTCTCCAGTCCGTGTCATGAATTCCCTCTTCAGCTACTGGAATGCTTTTTTGTTTGGAAGTTCTCTTTAGTGTTTCCCCCTGCAGGTCTGCTAAGTTCTTTTTACAGATCCTTGCTTCTTATTCATTTGTAGAGTCTCTCTTTTTTAAAATATAGCGAACATACTTATTTTCTCATTTGTATTTAATAACTCCAGTAGCTATGGTCTGATTCCACGGCTTGTTGTTCTCGCTGACTGTTTTCCTAACGCCTTCTATTTGTTGTTTTTAACTAAATTAACGCTCTCTTTAATTGTGACTGTATAGGACTTCCCCCCCCCCCTCCACTGGGCTGAGGGGTGAATAGTCAGGGTCATCCAGAGAAAACAGAACCAACAGGATAGATCCACCTCTCTCCTCTCTCTCTTTCTCTCTCTCTCTCTCTCTCTCTCTCATCAGAATCAGCTCGTGTGATTATGGAGGCCAAGAATCTGCTCCCTGCGCGCTGGAGAACAGAAAAGCCAGCGGCATGATTTAATCTGAGTCAAAGGTCTGAGAATCAAGAGCACCAGTGTTGGAGGGCGGGCATACATGGATGTCCCAGGTCAGGCAGAGAGAGCATACTTTGCCCTTCCTCTGCTTCCACCTGCATTGGTGAGGGCAGTGCTCAGTGTACTAATTCAAATGCCAATCTCTTCCAGAAGCACCCTCACAGCCACACCCAGCAACAACGTTTTACCAGCAAGCTGGACCTCTTTTAGCCCAGTCGAGGTGACACATAAAATCAACTAACACAAGCAGCATTCCACGAGAGAGGATTCAAGTTGGCTCTGGCCGTATGCTGGGACATCCTCAATCTAGAACCACCTTAGATTAAATTCTTGGCTCGATGTTTTCTGGCCACCAAGGTAGTGAGAATTTAGGCTCAAAACTTAAACTGTCATAGGAGGACCTGTTTGTAGTTACAAATTCTCAGGGGAGTATTATTCCTTCTCTAAGGAGAGCCAAGACTAAGATACAGACAAGTTTGTTGGTCATCACCTTCCAGTGGGATGGATAGCAATTTTTTCTTTGCATCCTCTTTCTTTCTGAGAGAGCTTTGTGTGTTTTGACGTGCTGTGGTGGTATCCTAGCCAACTTCCCACCTTGCTGAAGCCTTTGACTTTGCCATTCACCCTCATCCCCTGGGTGTAAAGCTCTTCAGAACTTTTGATGGCTTCACGATGTGTGCCACTGTGGCTCCTTCCTCCCTTCCCCGGATACAGACCCACACTTCACTTTTGTGTCCGAGAAGTTCCCAATTCTTCTTGCAAATTCCGCTGTAATTTTTTAATGTGTACTTATTTTTGAGCAGGGGGCCGGGGGAGGGGGCAGAGGATCCCAAGAGGGCTCTTCACTGACAGCAGTGAGCCCAATGTGGGGTTCGAACCCACAAACCATGAGGCCATGACCTGAGCCGAAGTTGGATGTTCAACTGAGCCACCCAGGGGCCCCAATGCAGCTGTAATTTTAAAGGACATTAACAGGGGCCCCTGGGTGGCTCAGTTGGTTAAGCGTCCAACTTCAGCTCAGGCCATGATCTCATGGCTCATGAGTTGGAGCCCCGCGTCAGGCTCCGTGCTGACAGCTCAGAGCCTGGAACCTGCTTCGGATTCTGTGTCTCCCTCTCTCTCCCCGCCTCCCCCACTCATGCTCTCTCTCTCAAAAATGAATAAATGTTTAAAAATTTTTTAATGAAAAAAGAAATTAAGGTTCTGCTTTCATTGTATCACAGCTACTCCCCTTGGTAAGCCATTCTGATTTGCCGCCTGTATTCATGAAAGAGGTGGCAACGTGGGCCTAACTTGGGAGCCGATGCGACGCTGTGGTTCAATGATGCCGTGAAGAGCTGGGTTTCTAGTCTTCTCTATGCTGTCATTTTGGAAGGTGGGACTTTCTCCACTGCACAAGGCAGTAGGTTTCTGGACGTTCCCTGAGAAGAAAATCCCCAAGCCCCTCCCCTAAACCCCTCACCTCACGGGCCATGAGCCAGTTGTGAGCTCATCCCTGAAGCAGGAATTCTGGCAGGCAACGGGACAGAGCGGCTGAGCCAAGACTGGCCACATGGCCACCTCCAGCGCGGAGGTCAAGTTGGCTCCCAGGCTGATGGTCAACTCCTGGGAGGTGTGTCCACTCCAACAAACATTCCCCGCAGCCGTGCAGAGAAGGAGAAATGGACGTTGCGAGAATAACCAGCAGAAGAGGGATGAACACAGAGACACATGTGCCACCTGGTGTGAAGGTGGACTTGGGGGTTTGGTGGAACACGGGCTCATTTCTGGACAGCCCCGAACACGCCATTCAAAACCGAGATAAGTGAGTGGCCGGGAGGAGACCATCGACCGACCTATCTGTCATTCACAACCCTGCCTGGGCAATGTCCTCTACTGGGGACAACCGAGACACCTGTAAAGTATGAGAGATGGGTGGGTGCTGGAGAATATTCGGGATGGTCCCCTCGGCGGCTGTGAGGGTGGGAGACAAAGGAAAGGTCGGGAAGGGAAGAACTCACCAGGGAAGCCCAGCTCCCCGCCAAAGAGTCATGTGAGTTGGCAGGAGGTAGGTTTTCTTCCGCTCCCACTTTATCAGAAAGCAGCCCATGTTTTGTGTATTGCAAACTTGGAAAGAGTTCCTAAGGACAGGGAAGAGCCTGCCTTCTGGAGGAAGGTTTATCTCCCCCGCTTCCCCCCCACCCCCTTGTGCGTGATGGTGGGTAGCCCTTCAACCACTGCTGGGGACAAGGGGAAGGTGGGGGTGACTTGGGATCCGAAGGCAAAAAAAGGTTGGGCACAGGAGGGCTGGAGAGGGTCCTCGGCGGTCCTTGCGTGGGGACAGAGGCCACACGCTCTGTCCAGGAGCTCCGGGGGGGGGGGGGGGGGAGCTCCGGCAGGGACTCAATCACTGCCCCCCCAGAAGTTCCCTCCTTAACCCAAACTCGAGACCTC
This sequence comes from Puma concolor, assembly GCF_028749965.1. Classification (NCBI taxonomy): domain Eukaryota; kingdom Metazoa; phylum Chordata; class Mammalia; order Carnivora; family Felidae; genus Puma; species Puma concolor. The sequence continues at coordinate 156,101,823 of NC_141675.1, read as the reverse complement.
GGGGCCCCAAAGCGCTCGCAACGGGGGCGCTCCAGGGGACGAGGGGAGGGAGGCGCGCCCCTCAGAGCCCTACGCCGCCCTCGGCCCTCCGGGGACCTAGCCGGAGCTCCAAGGGGTCCACCCCGCGGGCGGGGACCAGGAGAGCGCCCCGGGCTTTCCCGGGAAGAAACTCCTCCTCCCGCCGCCCCGCCCCGTCCCCTCCCGGTGTCCGAGGTGCCCCGGGACCGCGTTTAGGGGTGTCGCCCTGGGCGCTCCGACACCGCCTCCCGGGATTAAAGCGGGGACGCCGGGCAGAGGAAGACGCGAGTTCCGCAGGAGGCCGAGGAGGCGGAGGAAGAAGAGGAAGGGGAGGACGAGCCAGGGGCGGAGAGCGCCGGGCGGGGAGCCCCGCAGGTGAGCGGCGCGCCGGCCGGGTCTCCCGGCGGAGTCTGGGGCGCGGGTCCCAGGCGCGAAAAGAAGGATCTGGGCGCCAGGGGACAACCCAAGCGCCCCCCTCCCCCCCCGCGCTGGGTGGCGGCGTCTGGAGGTGAGGCCAGGTGTGAGCAGCGCGAGCGCGGCAGGTGCGTCCTCCCGCCGGCAGGACGCCCCGGGCAGGGCCGGGCAGCGCGCCCTCGGTGGGGGCCGGAGGGGGCCGGCTTCGCGCGGCCGGGAACGTCGCTCCGCGTCCCTGGCTCATTGGTCGGAGCAGAGAGTGCCTCGGGGTCCCTCGGGGTGGGTCCCCTCGGCCAGAGCCGGCTCCAGGACCCCCCACCTTCTGTGGCCCCGGAGCTGGGGGACGGGGGTGCGCCTTTTCCTTTGGGGGGATGAGGAGGAGGACAGAGCGTTGCCTATCCGTTTCTTTGTTTCGGGAAAATCTCTGCAGCCCCGGAGTGTTACCTGAACTCCTACTTCTTGGTTCCCTCCCGAGGTGGGGGGAAACTGGAAACTCGCTGTAGATTCCGGGAGCGATACGGCCGGTGCGGCGGGGACGGCGGGGACAGGGCCCGGAGGGCCCCCGGGCGAGGCGCGAACGGCTCGGCCGTTCCGGGGAGGGACTGGCCCACAGCCCGGATCAGAGCCGGGCCGCCCGGGCACCGGGATCCGCAGGAAGCCGCCCGGGAGGAGCGCTCCTGGCCCCGGCCGCGCGCTCCCTGCCGGGGACAAGGACGGGGCCGCCCCGGCGCTCCGGTCCACCGCACGCCGTCAGGCCCCGACCTGGACGGTGGCTGCGGGGCTCAGCGCACCGGCCTGGCTGTGGACAGGTGTCCTGCCCGTGGCCCCACGTGCTCTGCGGAAGAATTGCCTTATGGCCCCAAAGTTCGTGCGTCCACACCCCAGAGGGCATTTGCCAGCCCAGAGCCCTGAGCCGGTGCTGAAGCGGTCGCCCCCATCCGAGGGCACAGCCAGGTGGCCTGGAATCCTAAAGCCCGAATCCCTTTCCAACGCGCAGGGGAGGCGGGAAGCCGTCAAGAGGAACCCTAGTGGCTCATTTGGGAGGGAAATGATAGCTGGGGGGCCGAGGCCCACGTGGTGGGCAGGCGTCACCAGGGGCTCGGCCCTGACACCGCGGACCCCTAGATTCCAACTGACGCAGCAGTTCCCGGGCTAAGATGGGCACAACCAGCGGGACGCTGGCCTTTGTGCTCCTGGCCTAGCAGCTACAGGGCCTCACCCGGGTCATGGAAACTTACAAAGGCCGCCCGGAGGGAGTTTTAAGGTGTTCAGGAACCCTGAAGTGAGGGTTGTTGACTTAGCCTGGGAGGTGGGGGGAGGTTCTCCCGGAAGTGAGGCCGGTGCCAGCCTCCCCTGAAGGCCGGTAGGGGCTGGGAACGGGGGCAAAGATTACCCAGGCCCAGGAACCTGGGGACGCAGGCTCTCAGGCTGCCGCTGCTGGGTGAGGCAAGGGGACCTGGTGGGCCAGGTCGGGTGGGGGGGAGCCCCCAGGAAGTCGCTGGCTTCCTTTCCTCAGCGTTTCCAGAGGTGAGGCCTGGCTGCCTCCCTCCACCACGGCAGGCCTTACTGGGGGTTGGGGTTACCAGGAAAGGGCACGGCCAAGCAAGCAAACGCTCAGCCCAAGAGTTGGGGGGTGGGGGGCGTTCCCACAGTGGAGACCCTCTGCCTGGAGATCGGTCACTCAACTCCTTCCTCTGTTTTAGTTTTTTGTTTTTAAATATCAACCCAGGAGCAGCGTGGCCTTTGTTCTTGGCTTGGATGAGTCAGGCCAAGCTACTTTTCCCTTCAACATTCACAAGGTCAGGCTTCCCCTAACAAGGCTGTGTTGTTGCCAGAGCCCCGGACACCGCTTGGAGCTCGGGCCTCGCACCCGTGGCTGGCTCTGCCTTGGGCTCAGTCCCCGGAATTGCAGGAGGAAACGGGGCCGCACTGGTGTTATAATAATAATGGCAAACCTGGACGAGGCACTCTCTTCCAGCCAGGTGTCATTCCAAACTCTTTGTAGCGTACTTAATTATGGGGAAACTGAGGCAGAGAGGTGAGATACTTGCTCCGGCTCCCGTAACCCCTGGGAAGACCTGGGGAAGAAGCCAGGCTGTCTGGCTCCTTAGGGCTCTGACAGGTAGTGCGACTGCCTTTCCTTCCTCCAGAAGATGGGAGTGCCATAGAAACCGTGGGGACAAGGGCTCAGGGAGCTGAGAGCGGGGCCCAAGGAAACCTCACGCGGAAGGGACTTGCTTGGGGGCCAGGCTCGTTCCCCCTATCCTAATATTGGAGCACCTGCCCACAGCCCCACCTGGACTCGGTGCTGAATCTTCCAGAATAATCCAGGCAGACGTGTGCAGGACTCCTCCGCGGGGAGAGCTGAACTCCCTGGCTATTGGGACATTGAGGGACAAGACTCAGGCGAACATGTGCAGTAGACAAGGAAGCCCAGATACGTGGGGGCCTACCCGGAATTGCACAGCAGGAGCCCAGGCCAGTGGCTCACTCTTTTCCACCCAAACCTGTGGCAGGGGTCCTGGGAGAGCTTCCTAATGAGATCCAGGTAATTGTCCTGGTTCCAGTCGCTGTATCAGACTGACAGCGGGGCGGAGCTTGGGAATATACTTTCCTAAGCTCTCCAGAAAATCCCAGGCTTGGGGGCCAGGGGCAGGTCGAAGCCTTGATAATAGGAAAATTAGCAGGGTCGAGTTAGTGGTGACCAGTTTCGGTTACGTACAGGCTGGAAGCCGGCCTCTGATGAGGGCGGTGAAGGGCGTCTGGAGAGGCTCTCGGGGTCTGAGTGCTTTTCCATGTTGGTTTCCTCCGCTGCTCTGGATCTCCCGGGGTCATCCTGCTTCTCACAGCTGCTCGGCCTTTGCTCGCCCTCCCCGCCCCACCTTTCCAGGGCACCTGCAGGGACCTGCTGACATTGGGTCCTCCCAGGATGAGTTGGTGGCCTCTGCGGATGGGGTGTGAGGGCGTCACATACCTGAGCGCTGAGACCTGAGTTGGGAAAGCACCGTGAGTCCCATCCTGGTTTGGTGCTGGGGACCCGAAAGGCCATCTCGGGGAGCCCCGGCTTGTACGCCTCCAGGGGTAGTGGGCCAGGGGTAGAGGGCTTGGGTAGGGCCCTCTGTGCTCTGGGCCACCCTGGCCTCAAGTACATGAGAAATCCTGGGGAGTAACAAAGGGCTTGTTTGGTCATATAGGCAGTTTGAGGGGGACGCCGTAGGGGCAAAGCTGGCCGTCAGGAAGAAGAGCCGGCCAGGGACTCGGTCTGTCCCGGCCACTGCACAGTGGTTGGGAGCAGAGGCACCAGCACGTATGGAAATGTCACGGTCACGGGCAGCCTTAGAGGCATCGGGGGAGAAAGGCAGACACCGATTTTCTGGTGGGAGTGCGGGCAGTCGTGTGGACTGTGAACGGTGTGAACTTTGAAGAGGGAAGGTGGCCCAAAGACATGCTCGTAGAGGCGAGTCCAGGAGGAGGAGGACAGGGCTTGCTGGGTAGAAACTCAGGGCATTTTGTTGGTGTGGACGGAGCTCAGCCGTGGGTGTCCCCGCTGTATGAGGGTGCAGGGGTGTGGTAAGGGAGCACAGGACGTTTCAAGGGCACCACGTGCAGTGGCGGCATTCTGGAGGCTCGTGCGATGGCAGGAGAGGTTGGGGGCTCAGGGGAAACCAGCAGGAGGCCGCGGCGTCCAGCGGACATTCGACAGAGAAATATCGTCAAGCGAGAGCTGAGCTGGAAGGAGACGTGGCCTGGGCCTCATGACCACTTATTGGTGTACGAGGCAGGAGACCCGGCATCGGAGTCCCTCAAGGTCACTGCTCTGCAAGGGACCGTCCTGGCAGGACCCCACGCCTGAGCTCATTTCACCCCTTGATCTGAACTCCAGGGACGTGGGGCCTGTTTTCCAGGGGTGCTGGGTCATTCTTCGGGTGTCTGACCTCAGGCAATAAGAGTTCATCGTCCCTGGCCCCCCCCCCCCAGTCAAAGCTCAGCACCGTTCTAGAATACGCTTGGACCAATACGCGTGGAGAGCCCACCTGCCAGTCTCAGATCAAACATGCTTCCGTTTGAGGAACTCTGTTCTCTCCAAGGCAACTAGTTGACTATTTAAACTTCCTCACTGTTGGAAATTTGGTTTCCCGGGATCGGGTTACACCTGCCTTTCTGATACCGCTGACCGCTTTGATCCTGGCTGCGTCCTTTGGATTTACACAGACTAAACTGAATGTCTCTCGCACATGACAGTCCCTTTGCTATAGGCAAGCAGATCTTAGCTGCTGTCACGATGTGTTTGTTCAATGCCTAGCGTGTGTTGGCCACGGTGTTGGAAACGGACACACTTGGTCCTCGAAACAACCCTATTACCTTATTATCCCATTCCACAGATAGACTTGGGCAAGGTCTTCAACCCTAGCCGGGGCCTTTGCACGTCTCGGGACTCCTCTCCCCTGCAGGGACCCGGACGCCTCCCCAGCCGGCCTGTCACATTAGGTGTGCACTCAGTCTTGTGCACCTGGGCCCGTGAGGTCACCCACGTCCTCACCTTGGAGGCTGGTTTTGTCTTGTCCAGGTGCAGGCTTTCCGGCTTGCTCTGTCCCTCAGATTCCGTCTTACTCCTTTGGCCTCTGGAACTCAAGAAATATTGGAACGCTTTCTTGTATGCTAGTAAGCGAACAAAGCTTAGCTGTAAGAAAAAAGACAGAAAGAAAAAAAGGGACCCGACCCAATTCCTGCCCTAAAAAGTTTGTAATCTCAACCGGGACAATGAGGCATTCATAGAAAAAGAAACTTGGAGGATGCGGGCAGAACCTCTCCTGAGGTGATGACTCTGCCTCTGTGTGCCTGCACTGTTCCTGTGTGAATCACCGCGTAGGCCTTTTGTCCGATTGTCTTATACTTGTTCATGTTGACTTGCTACTTAAACCCACCACTGTCCGATAATTTGCATCTAACAGCGCTTTGGATTTGGGGGGTGGTTAAACATTTTTTTAAGTTTATTTATTTTGAGAGAGAGAGAGCATGAGCAGGGGAGAGGCAGAGAGAGAGAAAGAGAGAGAGAGAATCCCAAATAGGTTCTGCGCTGTCAGATGCGGGGCTCGAACTCACGAACCGCGAGATCAGGACCTGAGCCAAAACCAAGAGTCGGACCCTTAACCGACTGAGCCACCCAGGCGCCCTATAACGACACTTGTGATTTGACGCAGTGGTTGAGGCATAAAGGGGCTGTCCTTGATCATTTGTTCATTGGATAAGGAGTGTCTGTTGGTGTTGCTCGCTTCGAAGTTTGAAGAAAGGGGTACAGGGGTCAAGGAAGGGGGGCCTCAGAAAGCAAATGCTTTCTGAGATTTCCAGAGAAGAAATTTATCGCTTGGAAACAGCTTCGTCATGTCACGGGGTGCAGGCAGGACTCCACGGCACGGTCCTGCCGAGCAGTGGCCGGGCAGGTGCTCGGGGTGACCCAGCTCTCTGCAAAGAGAGCCCCGAGTGACCGAAACCACCGTGTCGTGTTGTGTGACTCAAGTGGACCTTTCGGTGCCGGCATGGGGAGCTGGCCGGGGACAAGGAGGGGCTAGGAGCTTGGTCACACATCTGCTCTTTTGTCACTTAAAGAGAAAAGTGCTTTCGAGGACAAGCATCTGTGTCCTTTAAATGATAGGAAAGGATGTTTGAGAAACCACGTCTCCCCCCATCTAGGCTGTCTTGCTCGGCTCAAAAACCAGTTGAAGAGATTTGCTTTGCTGTGGAAATGCGTAGGCGTTTGTGTTTGTTTTGTTTGTTGTGTGTTTTTGTGACACGTAACCTTTTTTTCTACACGTGCCGGTTTTGAAGATGAACCCGCCCCCGTGTGGCCTCCCGGGCGGGGCTTCTTAGAGATCCAGTTCCAGAGTGAGACCCTGCCCCTTCCCTTCTTTTCAGCCAGAGAAAATTACAGGCAGTGTGACTCCTGTCTTCTGTTCCAAAGTCCGAGGAGGCTGATCTGGGCGCACCGGGTGTTTCTGGTTCTAAGGTTGTGTGGCTCGTGGGATCTCTGGATGAGATAGGATTATCCTGTCGTGACTTCTGGGTCCTGTGGCTTTTCCTGGATCATTCATGGCTGCGGCCGCCTGGGCTTCTTCCTTCCCTGGCTTCCTCGTCTCTCTCTGTTAGGGATCTCGAATGAACAAGGAGCATGGATTTCGAGCGTTGAGTGATCATTCTTTTCAGAGGGCTCTCAAACTGGGAAAGACGCCAGAGGGATCAGATTTTCATTTCCTGAAACTTCACCCAAACCTATAACTGGTGAGACAGCTCAGAGGCGCGGGGAGCCGGAAACCAGAGGGCTGAGAATGTTTGCCTAGGCAGAATGCTTTGCAAAGTAACCTTGGGGATTTTTTTCCCCCAACTTGGACCAGAGGGGAGCGGGAGACACTGTATGTGTTGGGTCTTAGAGCCCTTGTTCTTCAAGGGGCACACGTAGGACAGGTGGATTTTTTTTTTTAAGTTTACTTATTTTGAGAAAGAGCCAGAGAGAGAGAGAGAGTCCGAGAGAGAGGGAGAGAGAGAATCCCAAGCAGGCTCTGAGCTGACAATACAGAGCCCAACTCGGGGCTCTGACTCACGAGCTGTGAGATCATGACCTGAGCCGAAATCGAAAGTCGGACACTTAACCAACTGAGCCACCCAGGCGCCCTGGACAGGTGTTTTAATATGTGATAATCACACCATGTAGAGGCTTCCATGGGGACCCTCCCAAGTGCATACTGCTCAGGTTTCTTTCCTCGTATCTAGAACAGCGTTGCCCCTTTTTGATTTTTTAAAGTGAAAAAATCCCACAGCTATCCCTATGGACTCACGCGTGTATTTTCGCTCTATGTGAACAGTAAAGAAATGACATGGTGCCTGTTTATCGTGACCTGCTCAGGGAGGTTTCCCAAGATTACAAAGCCATCCTCACATTTTCATTTACAGCAAGTTAACGTGCGTTTTGAGTTTGACGAGTCCAGTGATGATCGGGGGCTGGAGTGTCGCATTTCGCTCCCCTGGGGTTTCCGGGCGGGTGGACTTGGCCGTTGGGGAGAAGTACCCAAGGCAAGTCTGCAAATGCCTCCTCTCAGTCCCCAGCCCCCCAGCCCCCCAGCGGCAACATCTGTCAGCTTTATAATCACTTTTATTTAACAGAAATGGCTGCATCTCTGACCTTGCTGCAGACACCGAGGGCTACATCGGTATCCACTCATTTCACAGCTCATCAACCCGGTAGTGGGGGCTGCTCTGATCTCCTTTTGTAGATGAGGACGCTGGGGCATGGGAACGTTAGCTGACCTGCCCCAGGTCCCAGGTCCCGGAGGGGACGGGCTCACCCACTGCACTGTGCTGCCGGCCGCCGTTTGAGCACCTGCTGTGTGCCAGGCACTTTACGGGCCGTGTGAAGGCCAGAACTTTCTCACTGGGAGCACGGTCCCGTGGGTGGAGGGCTGGGAGGGCCATTTCTTGCAGTGTTCTTTGGCCATTCCGAGACAGCAGGGAGGGGCCCAGGGCAGCCCTTCCTGTGCCCACAAGAGGGAGGGAGTGATGGCCGAATGGGGGCTTTACTATAACGCATCCCGTGTGGATGGTGTTTCTAGAAATTGCTGTCACAACTGTTCACAAACCTCTGCAAACAAAAGCGCCTTCTTTTCATTACCGCCAACCTCAGAAATGATCAAAATGGTCAGTTCTGAAGTGGCTTTTTTTTGGATTTGGGGTGGTAGGTGGTGTAATGGGCACGTGTGGACGTGTTTTACGGAGGGTTTTTTACATGTGTTTATTAAGAAGTAGGAGATTCCACATGGCTTATTTGGAAAGTCCGGTGTGACCTCCCTCGGGTACTAAGTTCTGGACCACGTGCTCTCCAGGGGACACCTACCCCCCCAACCCCCATCCCGTCCCCGTGGGCGCTCAGCAGGAGTGAGGGAGGGAGCCTCTCCTGGCCAGCTGTTGCTTGCTTGGGCCCCCTCATGAAATCCTCACCGGGGAGGGGGGGGGGTGCGCCTGGGTGGCTCAGTCCGACTTCTGCTCAGGTCACGATCTCGCGGTTTGTGAGTTCGAGCCCCACGTCGGGCTCTGTGCTGACCGCTGTCCCGGATTCTGTCTCCCTTTCTCTCTGCCCCTCCCCCGCTCACACTCTGCCTCTGTCTCTCTCTCTCAAAAATAAGTAAACGTTAAAAAAAAAAAAAATCCTCACCGGAACGGGACCGTGCCCGACTCCGTATCCATTTCTGTGCCAGATTCAGAGAGGTTCAGGCGCTGATGCAGTGATACCTCCAGGAAGGGGTATTGCCACGAGCTGACCCCAGGTCTCTGCCCCCCGTTAACCTCGCCTGAACTTGAGGGTCTCAGAGGCACCTCGTGCCTGCTTCTGTTGCCAGGATCCTCTGTTGCAAGAGGCAGCCTGGGGATGTCTGGCCAGAGCCGTGTTAAGCGTCGCTGGCCTTGGACCCTAATGCAGGCAAGCACCAGGCTCCTTCCGTCCGTGCGTGGGGAAGAGGCGGGCGAAGGTGAGGGCCAAGGTGAACGGGTAGAACTGCCGTTTCTTCCGGAGCTAACTCTCACCTAGAAAGCCTTCTGGTTCTTTCCCCACGGGTCTCCTAAAAAGTCACCGGTATGGAAGTACCACAGTCTTATCATTCTGTCTTCTAGGTCGTCTTGAACGTTCCGGATCTCTACCATTACCTGATGCTGCTGATAAACTCAGGATGGCTTTAAACTCAGTAAGTGGTTAATAATTACCTCCCCAGCCTTTTCTTCGTGCCCTTAATTCCTGCTGTTGTTTTCTGAGGTGTGTGCTGGGCAGCATTTTAAGAGCTGGCCGCAGGGAATGCGTGTGCTCCACGGATGCTGGTCGGGGCCCTCTCTCGGTGAGGCTGGGCGGGAGTGCGGACACAGCAGCTGCACCCCTTGAGAGCGCCCCAGAGCTGTGGGGCGGTTGTGGGGTATGTGCACTGCTCACTGGGGCCTCTTCTCTTCCTGCCCTGCAGGTGGGTTTCAGGATAGGATGTGTGGAAGGAAAAGGGCAGGAGGGTGCCCGGAGGGAGGCAGTCCCAGGGAAGGACAGCAGACCCCTGTGCAGCCGCGTGTCCTGATGAACCGGGGGAGGCTGCGACCGAATGGAGCACTGGGCTGACCATCCCTCTCTCTGGACGCCCCCACCGCCAGCAACTCTGGAGACTAATGCAGTGTCCTTATCCTTGGTCCCCATTATCTCTCACTGATTTATCTTTTTTTTTTCAATATAAGAACTTTATTGTCAAAAAGGTTTCCATACAACACCCAGGTGCCCTCCTCAATACCCATCACCCAGCCTCCCCTCCCTCCCGCCCCCCATCAACCCTCAGTTTGTTCTCAGTTTTTAAGAGTCTCTTATGCTTTGGCTGTCTCCCACTCTAAGCTCCTTTTTTTTTATTTTCCTTCCCCTCCCCCATGGGTTTCTGTTAAGTTTCTCAGGATCCACCCAAGTTTCACTGATTTATCTTATACCTGGGAATGCATGCGTTCAGGGCAGCTTTGTGTCATAACAGACATTTTCCGTATCTTCTATCTGGAGAATAGATCTTTACGCTTTTTCCCCTTTAGCCATTGCCGGTAGCTAGTCACTGGATCCATTTAAAACTTCTTATCCGCTGCACAAGACTCTGCGGGGACAGGCCACTGTGCCTGCTGCAACCTTCCCTGGGTGGGACAGCATGTTCTTAGATGCTTCCGATAGAGACCAAACACGTGTGCTTTTTTTTTTTTTTTGCCTCTGGTGCCCCATTTAGATTAGAGATTACACTGTTTCCCCTTCTGTGCACTGCTCTGGTTCAGAGTTACAGTCTTTGAACTTCTGAAGGAGAGCATCAGTGAGTTATTAAGCAGAGGTGAACCCTGAGAGCCCGCCTTTGGTGCATTGCTGTATAATCTCGCTTCCCTGGAGGCCCCGCTTAAAATGCTAAGTGTGGTGCCTCCTCTGCTCGGAATACCAGTCCTGTCGGAGACCATGGTCCGCAAGAAACGGAAGAAATGAATCAGTGGGAAGAAGGCTAGGGGGGCACACGTGGCCTCCCAGCGTGGCCCGGCCAGTGGGCGATTAAGGAGGATGGAAACAGAGGACACGGTGGGGGTCCAGGCGGGGTCTTGAGGGGGCAGCCGGGAGAAGGCGGCGTTTAGGCAGAGGGAGAAGAGAAGGGCATTCGGAGAAGATGGAAGGAGCCGGAAAAAAAAAGCTCGGCCTGGGGCAGCCCCTTGCACACCCTGTGCGCTGAGACCCAGCGGTTGCCCTCAGGGCGACAGAACCCCTCAGGCTCCCTGCGGACGTGCGTGCCCACAGCCCCCATCCACAAGCTATTTAAATGTCCGTTAGTAAACGGTGACACGTCTCTGTAAGAGAAGAGGGGATAGAAAAAGAACCTCTAGAATAGCATGTATAATGTGGACCCTTAGGTAAATTTCTCAGCCTCCATCATTCACGTTCGTCTCTGCAAAATGGGCGCGTCCGTCAGTCATCCCTGCACCATCCTCGGGGGGTCTGGTCAGGCTTCCAGGGGGTCATGCATGCAGGGGCCTGGCTGCCGCTCAGATACAGCCGGTACTGTTCCCCTGAGAATCTCCGTCCCTGGGGTTGGGTATTGACCCATTCCCAGACTCCTGCACGTTTTTTCTTTAATTCATATTTTCTTCTTCACTAAATTGCGGTGTTGACCGTTACTCGCTCTTTACTTCAAAAAATGACTAGTGAGCAAATACAAAAACCGTTGACAACCAGCTGGAAGTTCTGGCTAGCCCTTACTGCAGGTGAGTTCCGTGTTTGGCCCGACAGGAGTCTGCAGCAGCCTTATCAGCACCTTGTCTGAGGACCGCGGGTGGGCGTGTAACCTTTAGGGCAATTGGGGTTTTATGTGATTCATCTTCTTCTTCATTGTTCAGGGGCCCCCGCCAGGTGTCGGACCTTTCTACGAAAACCATGGATACCAGCCTGAAGGCCTGTACCCCCCGCGGCCCGCCGTGGCCCCCGGCGCCTACTCGGTGTATCCGGCTCCCTACTACCCGCCCGCGGTGCCCCAGTACGCGCCGAGGGTGCTGACGCACGCTTCCACGCCCAGCAGCCACACGCAGCCCAAGTCCCCGTCGGGGACAGTGTGCACCTCAAGTAGGACCCCTTTGCATTTACTTCCTACAACAGTCCAGGCGCTGGGGCCTGTCTTCTCCAGTGGCTCTGTCGCTAACCGTCCTCCGTCTGCCGGGGCTCCCCTCTCCCTCGCTGTCACTGCCCTTCTGGCCTCCGGCCCCGCTGCAAAGCCCTCTCTTCACTTTCCTTAACCCTCCTGTCGCAGCCTTGTCTGCACGCAGGGCCTCCCTGTCCTGCTCTTGCCTGCGGGGCCTGTCGCTGGGTCCGTGTGGAATGAATGGTGAGCTAGGCCACGGGAGTCACCACCTACCCTGTCTTTGTGGTGCGGTTCCCTGGAACGGCGAGTCGTGTTTGAGACACGGGACAAGGCCTTTGTGCTCAGCGAATGAGGCGGCTGGTGTGGTTGTCACACGGACGTATCTCGTGGCTTTAACGATCTCGTGGACGGAGCGCGGGGGGTGGGGGCGGGGTGCTGGGTGGCTCAGTCTGTTAACCGGCCGACTCTGATTTGGGCTCTGGTCCTGATCTCACAGTTTATGGGATCGAACGCGGAGCCTGCTTGGGATTCCCTCTCTCTCTCTCTCTCTCTCCCTCTTTCTCTGCGCCTCCCCTGCTCACACACACTCTCTGTCTCCAAATAAATAAACACAGGGGCGCCTGGGTGGCTCCGTCGGTTAAGCGTCCGACTTCGACTCAGGTCACGATCTCACGGCTCGTGGGTTCGAGCCCCGCGTCGGGCTCCGTGCTGACAGCTTGGAGCCTGGAGCCTGCTTCGGATTCTGTGCCTCCCTCTCTCTCTGCCCCTCCCCTGCTCACATTCTGTCTCTTTCTATACACGTATATATAAATCTCAAAAATAAACTAAACCTTAAAATTTTTTTTTTAAAGTACACATTTAAAAAAAAATAAAGTAAAATAAAACAGGATCCTGTGGACAGAGCAGAGCAGGTGTAGAGCACGTAAACAAGTACTGGTATTAGTGAGTCAACAATTCGCATTTTTGTCGACGGGGTTGTTATTTTGCAAGCACGCATGTACACACAGCCTGTACGGTCAAAGATTAACAATAAAGTGAATTTCCACCTGCCCCCGCAGCGCATCACAAAGCACAGACGTGAGTCCTCATGGCCTGTGCTGCTCGAGGCTCCGTGTGCACGTCTCTGGACCCCTGTAGCCCTCAACCAGTGCCGTCACCCTTAATTCCGCCCCGACACTTCCGTCTGCTTCCCCCACCCTTCGCAAAGGGTTCTTGTTCTTTCCTCCTCTCGTCAACCTCTACTTTTTTTTTTTTAATGCCAATTGTTGAGAGACAGAGACAGAGTGCGAGCGGGGGAGGGGCAGAGAGAGAGGGAGACACAGAATCGGAAGCTGTCGGCACAGAGCCCGACGCGGGGCTCGAACTCAAGCCATGAGATCGTGACCTGGGCCAAAGTCACACGCTTCACCGACTGGGCCCCCCGGGCGCCCCAACCTCTGCTCCTTTTTATTCCCACATCTCCTACCCTTCCGTCCTCCTCCTCCTCAGTTACCCCTTCTCCTTTCCTATACGGTTCCCTCTTTCCCTCCCCTGGTTCCTCTCGGATCAAGGAAATGCCCGCCTCTGCACTGATGTCTTTCTGGTGGTAGTTGGGGAGGTTGAGACCCGTGGTTCTTAATCGGGGCTGATTTTGACCCCCAGGGACACTGGGCAGGGCCTGGTCGTTATAACTGGGGAGAGGCTGTGACTGGCAGGTGCCAGGGATGCTGCTGAACACCTGTGGTGCACATGACAGCCCCCCGCCACGGAAGACCCGGCCAAGATGTCAGTAGAGCCGCGCCCAGAAGCCCCGGTCTTAGTTCATCATGGTGGTTGGAAGGAAGCCAGGGTGTAGACGGCTAGGGAACTCCTGACAGTGGTAACTGCCTCCCAGAAAAAAGGGGGTGGTGATCAGAAACCAAGGGTCCCCTCTTGAGGTCAGCACCTTGAAAGGGCAGGCAGACCAGGGGAGCCCACTCACCTGACACCCACATTTCCACTGTTCTGGGGGAAACCTGGTGATGACAGGCAATTGGACAGGAATCTGTACGGTCCTGATCAGTGACTTTATAAGGGAAGGACATGAGCCTACATGTGTGACTTTGCATTACAAAACTGCCCTTTAAACTCAAAACGAGCTGAGTGAACCTATTTTTAAGACCTTTTTAATTGACTTCTACAGACGCAACGGACATTTGATAAGTCTAATGTTTGGCCTTGGAAATGTTTTTTTAATTAGCAGACAGTTTTTTAGAGTAGTTTTTAGGCTTACCCAACAGCGGGGCGCAGTCCCTCTTACCCTTTTTACCCCCAAGTCTGCCCCCTCATCTTGCCGTAGCTAGCGGGCCCCGCTCGTTACAACCGATGAACCAATATGGATACATTGTCATTAAAGTCCATAGTTTTACATTAGGATCACAGTCTTTGTGCGTCCTGTGGGTTTTGACAAACGTACAGTGGCCTGGCCGTCATCACAGGAAAGAACGGAAGTTTCAGCGCCCTCAAATAGCACAGATTCGGGAGTGCGAGGGCTATTTGGGGACATAATGCACCTATTTGCCGTAGCAACGGTCCTAAATGTTTCACGCTGCGTCCCAGTGCGTGCACTGCTTAAAGGCTGGGTTTTGGAGGAATCGAGGCCAACAGTCAGTGATGCAGATGCTTGGTCCTGGGCTCGCTAGGGCCGAATCAATGGCAGACCGAATCGATAACGATGAAGGGGCATGGGCAGTGAGGTGTAATTAAACCTAATAGTAGCACGGTTGCAAACCAGCCCCGAGTCAGGTCTGGACCGACCAGACGCTGACTGCAGGATGCCTGTCCAGCGAAGGTGGGATCGGGGGTCCCGCTGCGCACTTGCTCCTAGTGAGAGGGGGGCAGGTTGCCCTCTGCCCCTTGAGAGGTTCAGAATACTTAATAGCTTCTAGCTCACCGGGCACATTATTTTATCCTAGATCAAACAGCATACAGGGAAGCTCCCTGAAGTGAGAAACTGTCCTTGGCTAACGGGTCAAACTGGCCATTTGGAATTTCCCCTGTGAGCGTCCCCTGCCTCTCCGCCCTGCCCAGTTCTGGTAACTTCAGGGCTCTCCTCAGACCAGTAGCCTTCGCCTCCCCTGTGAGCCTGTTAGAATTGCAAATTCATGCCTCCCCGCCCCCCAGTGGAATCCGAATTCCTAGTGATCGAGGCCAGGAACGCTGGTTAGCAGGCTCCCTGGTGATTCCTAAGAACTTGATAACAAGATGAGAGGAGTGGCTTTGAGCCCAAACAGATGGGTCCGCCCTAGTCCACCTGACTCCAGAAGCTGAACTCTAGCCCCGGGTGACTTCCAGAAGCACAGACGTGTACAGGTGGGGTTCCCCGGGCCTCCCCCACCCTCCGGGACACCCAGGTGTCCTATAAACAGAGGGGGTTGGAGGGTCTGTTGAATGCCCTCTCCGCCTCCCTGCCCTCAGCCTCTCTCTCTACCCTCTGCTCCCCACCCCCCACCCCGGAGCCACTAATTACTGGGTGTGCCCTGTCTGGCCCTGCCCTCTGAACCTTGGCTTACACTCTGACCAACAACGGGCCCCTCGTTTTGTTTTGACTAGAGAACGCTGATGACCCTCTGCAAATGACTTTATTCGTAGCTGAGATGTGAGCTCAGTGCTCCTCCTCCAACCAAAAGGCTGATGTCAGCACTGCCCGATGGAACGTTCCGCAGTGATGGGAATGTTCTACACCCGCCCTTTCCGTACAGCAGCCCCCGGCCTCATGTCTGTTGAGCATTTGAATTTACGGAACTGTTTAATACCCCTAATGATACGTAACTGAAGTGCAAACAGCCACGTGTGGCTGGTGGCTGTCGAACGGGACGCTGTGGGTCTGTGACATCCATTCGCTAACCTGCCTTGAGTAAGACAATTTATTCTACCTTGAACACCAGCGCCAGGGAGGTGATAGTTTGGGGACACTATTACTGCTATCTTACACTTGTATTTTTTTTTAATTTTTTTAAATATTTATTTTTTGAGAGAGAGAGAGAGAAAGAAAGTATGCAAGCAGGGGAGGGGCACAGAGAGAGAGAGACAGAGAATCCGAAGCAGACTTCAGGCTCTGAGCTGTCAGCATAGAGCCTGACGCGGGACTCGAACTCACAAACCGCGAGATCATGACCTGAGTCGAAGTTAGACGCTTAACCGACTCAGCCACCCAGGTGCGCCTATGCTTGGAATTACTAAAACAAGGCATTTTCCCTCTTTGGGGCAATTTTTTACATTAATCACTTATTGGACCATTTTAAGATGATACTTTTTTTTAAAAGAGCTTAACATAAGTATATGTTACTTCATATCATGGCTTCCTGTTTTGCTTTTGTGCCCTAAAACGCATAAAATTGAGTGCGCGGAAGAGGTTGAGACCTCGCAGGATGCGTTCTTAAAATTAAAAGCCTCATTTTTGAGTGTATAAAAAGTTATCATGGGGCGCCTGGGTGGCTCAGTCGGTTGGGCATCTGACTGTGGCTCAGGTCACCATCTTCTAGTTTGGGGGTTCGAGTCCCGCAGCGGACTCTGTGCTGACCGTGTGGAGCCTGCTGGGGACCCTCTCTCTCCCTCTCTCTCCACCCCTCCCCCACTTGGCTTTCTCTCTCCAAATACATAAATAAACTTAAACAAAGTCATTATCTCATGATATGCTGTACTATACAAGTAGTGGTGAGATGTGAGAGTGTGCCTTCTAAGAAATTCTGTGACCACATGGTGTGCCCACCCCCCTTTCCCCAGAGGCGAAGAAAGTGCTGTGTATCACCTTCACCCTGGGGGCCGTCCTGGCGGGAGCCGTGCTGGCCGCCGTCCTGCTCTGGAAGTTCAGTAAGTGCAGGGGGGCATCCTCATGTGGTGTCCCGCTCTCTGGGGGTGGGGCTTGTTGCTTCTGTTTGGTGACGGGGACGCAGAATCCCCATCCTCCTCCTCCAATCTCACGGTCCCCATTGTTAGGAGTCACTTTCCCGCTTCCTCCTACCCCGTGGGTCGCGGGAATCCCATACTGTTGGTGGAGTACTGACCACGGTGGGTTTACGCGGTGCTCTGGGGCGCTAGCTGCCGCCCCGGGGCCACTTGTCCCCTGGATCTCTGTGCAGCATCACCTGCTACGCGCTGGGGCGGGTCTTGCCTGCAGCAGCTCTTTAACCACAGCCCGGCCTTTCCATCCGCCTGGGGCAGGGGACTCAGGGCATTTATGGATCCAGAGGTCACCTGAGGAAGGCGGGTGGTGCTGTCCAAGCCCAAGGCTGGGAGCCCCTCCCCGCCCCCCTGGAAGTGATGCACCGGGGCCCCCCCTGCCTCTGACGGCCAGCCCTGTTTCCTTTGGTAGATGATGGGGTCAAGGACACATCTGCTCCTTATTAAGACAAAGGGGGGACGTGATCTCTCCTGCCGCTTGGGGCTCGGAGAGCGGACGTTGGCGCTCGCAGTGGGTGCGTGGGGTTTTCCTGGTGTCCCCGGCTGACTGGGTCTCCCTCCCGTCTCTCTGCAAGTGGAGAACAAATGCTTGGTGTCCGGGATCGAGTGCGGGTCCTCGGGAACCTGCGTCAGCCCCTCTCACTGGTGTGACGGGGTCCTGCACTGCCCCAGCGGGGAGGACGAGAACCGATGCGGTAAGTCTCAGGACTGCGTGCGCCTGGGGACGCAGGCGCTCTGCCCGGGGTGCCCTGGCTCCTGGTGTCCACCGCAGAGACCGCGGCCCCATCCTAGGCAAGATGGCCAGGCCTGTGTCCGGCACGGCCACCCGGGAGGTCACTGAACCGCTACCTGGAGGCTGTACCTTTGGTCTGATCGCAGATGAGGACCCAGGCTCAGAGAGGGTGTGCTCCTGGCCCAGCAGCACACAGCAGGGACAGAGGGGGATTGCAGGGCTGGGTCACTGTGACAGGGCGCCCCCAGCTGGCCCGGGGCGTCACCTCGCAGCCACTGCAGGAGCGAAGTATTTAACGTGGAGATGGGGGGGGGCGCAGTATGTGCTTTCAAAGCCGGCTCGCCTTTAGAATCATGTGTGTCTATCATCACAGAGCGGGCACCTGGCTTTGCTTTCGGTATTTTCTGTCAATTGTTGCAAGTGATTTCAAGGGTGGTGGCGTGGCTGTAATCGGAGATGGGGCCTGAGCGGGAGCGGTGCTGCATCCACCGACAGCCACCCGCAGAGTGAGTCTGACCTCAGTCCGGCACCGGCCGAGGGGACAGCACGCCGGCTGGTTGTTTCCCGGCCGTGCCCGTGTGGCCTGGGTGGGCGGAGATGGAGGAACGAAGCATCGTCTAAGGTGCCGGTAACTGAGCTCCACCCCGGGCTGGAGCTGGCTTATTTGTCTTGAAAAGCTTTTACGTTGCGGTCCTCCCGCGGAACATGTTAGGCAGTGTGACCCACGCACGCGGGGACCACGGCCGTGGCGCTGTGATGCTATGTCCCCGCGCCCTGGATCCTGCCGCACGCTCTGACACGTTTATATGACAACCACTTGTTTTTAAGCAAACAGAAATTTCAAAATTGTAGTGCCAGGGGCATCGCCAGAAATTTCACGAGTGGCTTTACTCCTCTCCCATCCAGTTTCTCCTAACTCCCGAGGGTTTCATTTAAACATGGGGCAGACTAGGGGTGCTTGGGGGCCTCAGTCGGTTGAGCGGCAGGCTTCGGCTCAGGTCATGATCTCACGGTTCATGAGTTTGAGCCCCACGGCGGGCTCTGTGCTGACAGCTCGGAGCCTGGAGCCCGCTTCGGCTTCTGTGTCTCCCTCTCTCTCTCTCTGCCGTGCGCCCCTGCTTGGGCTCTGTCTCTCCCTCTCAAAAAAAATAAACATAAAAACATTTAAACACAGGGGCGGAAGATGTGGGTCCCCTTTCTTCTCCTGGGCCTTCCAGGGTGAAGACAGCTTTCCTGCATGTCCTCTGAGCCAGGTCACGGCACCTGTGCGGGACACCCCGCTGGCCCCGGCTGGTGGGACCCCCCAGTGGGGAAGGCTGGGCCTTGGGCGCCGGCTCTGTGTGGCCCGTGGGGCAGCCTGTGTCCATGGCCAACACCTTGGTCCGTGAGCCCCCACAGCACAGCGTTGCCTGTATCCCGGAGAGTGTTTGCACTTGGCAGTGACTCCCCGCCCCCAGCTCGTTAAACTTTCAACACACCACCTTGCCCGTGTGTTGGTGACATATTTGTCGCCATTTTCCTAAGTAGGGGGCGTTGCGATTCAGAGCGTGGTGAAGCGATCAGGTGTGATGGCTTTTGGTGTTTTCATACGCATGGGCGGGCGCACATGGGCAACCCTGAACTCTAGCAAGACGAATTGTTCAAGTTCCTCTTCCTCCCTGTCTTCTTAATGTTTACGTTGTGTCTGTTTCCTTCAACACGTTGAGCTAACGTACCCGGGCAGATCAAAATCAGGAAGTACCCAAGGATGTGCAGGGAAAACCCAACCTCCCCCACCCTGCACGCACACGCGCACACGGTCATGTGCCCATCCACCAGCCAATCACGTTTCTCTCTCAAGGGCAGCAGATATGTATCGCTCCCTTCTCTTTCGGATAGTTTTTAGGTGAAAAAGCAAATACGTGTGTGTATATTTTGTATTGTCCTCACCTCCCAGTGGTCACTGCCTCGCTGACTGCACGGGCCTTGATGACACAGCCTGGGACCATTTCTGATTGGGACGTGAGCCCTCGCTTTCCCGCAGCCACACACTCCGTGCTCCTGGGTGTAGACATGCCTTGGGAGGCTTCTTCTGGGGGACCCAACATGCATGTTCCAGGCACAGGAGAATATTGGTAGGAAATACCTCCAGAAGCAAGATCGCTGGGTCAGATTTTGTAATTGGATAGACCCACCTTAACTTAGGATTATTTAATTTCCACATTGATTATTTATATAAAGCAAAACAGGTGACCGTGACATCGTGCGTGTCTTCTGCGTCGGATCAGAACACACATTTGATGTGCTTGCAGTTGTCCACCTTGTGGAGCGGACGTTATTTTCAACAAAATGCACATCTTCTGACACTAAAGAATATCTCCCGTCCCGTTGAAAACGTTCAAGTGCGCACAGAGAGCGTTCTTTTTCCAGGGGTGCGTGTAGTCTTGAATATATATATCGAACGTATGCGTATTGTTAATGCTAATCCGCTTTCTACATCCGTCGCCCTGGTTTCTGTGGCCATTAAATGTCGCCAGAGAAACTGGAGAACCACTCGAGGTGACCCAGTTACCGTACTGTTCTGTGCACTTGAGATCGGCTGAGAGGGGAGACCTTAGGTGTTCTCACCGCAGGAGAAAGGAAAGAAAAGAAAGCTGGATCTGTGCAAGGTGGTGGGTGCGCTTGATTGTGGCACCCGGTTCCCAGGGTACACACGTCTCAAAACACCAGGTCGTACCCCTTAAGTATGTACAATTGTTATCTGTCCTCTATACCTCAGTAAAGCCGAGAAGTTCCTGATACTTAAAAAAAGAAAGAAAAGAACTTGAGCTTGGGACCGTTTCCAGCTCTCTGGGGCATCAGCTGTCGTGTTCTCCTAGTTAACATTTGTCTAAGTGTTTATTTAAACTGCAGTTAGTTCACATACAGTGTAATATTCGTTTCAGGTATACAGGAGAGTGATTCGATAGTTGCATACATCGCCCCGTGCTCATCATGACAAGTACCCTCCTTAATCCCTATCACCTGTCCTAGTGAGCATTTGACTGCAGAGACACGAGATGGAAGGAAAAAAAAAATCCCTAAAATTACCACAAACCGAAAAGGAAACGTCTCCTGCACTTTCTGCTATGCCACAGTGTCAGTTTTATTTTAATTTTGGAATTATTTTTAATTTTGTTTCATGTTTATTTTTGAGAGAGAGAGAGAGAGAGAGAGCGAGCAGGGGAGGGGCAGAGAGAGGGGGAGACACAGAATCCGAAGCAGGCTCTAGGCTCTGAGCTGTCAACACAGAGCTGGACCTGGGGCTCGAACCCACGAGCCGTGAGATCATGACCTGAGCCAAAGTCAGACGCTTAACCGACGGAGCCACCCAGGCGCCCCAGGGCCCCCTGCCCTGCACACAGTGTATGGGACTTTCATTTCAATTGATGAGCCAATTATTAGTATGTCGTTATTAACGCAAGTCCTTAGTTCACGCTTGGCATTGTGGACAAACGTGTGACGTGTTTGCATTTGGACAGCGGGTTAGAACAAATGTGCAATGACACGTACCCACCAGTACAGTATCATACAGAGTATCCTCACTGCTTTGAAAATCCTCTGTGCTCTGCCCGTTCATCCCTCCCTCCCCCAACCCCTGCAACCACTCCATAGTTGTGCCTTTTCCAGAACGTCCTATGGTTGGAATCATACAGTTTGTAGCCTCTTCAGAACGGCTTCTGTCACCTGGTGATATGCATTTCAGTTTCCTCCCCGGCTTTTCCTGGCTTGATAGCTCGTTTCTTTTTAGCACTGAATGATGTTCCATTGCCTGGATGGACCACGGTTTGTTTAGCCACCTCAGGGAGCTCGTGGCTAGCTCCCACATGGCGCATGGGGATCACCCATCCAGGAAGCATTAGGAAATTATCAGACCGCGGCTGGTCACGTCACAGGGAATGAGCCAGAACGTCCACTGAGTTGGGGCCACAGAAGCGGGGCAAGAATGAGGTCTGCGATAATCAGGTCCTCATTTTATATTTTAAGTCACATATATTCCCCCCGGAGCTCAGAGCACGGGCTCACATGCTTTTGCGCATCAGTGAACGTCGTACGTCACACAGCGTTTAGCAGCCTGCCCTCCTTCACGGCATGCCGTTTTCAAGGTCGTTTGTATGAATATGTGACACCAGTTAATCCTCAAGCCATATGGGCGGGACCCGCTCTGTGGCTGTGCCCCTCCTGATCCAGCCGTTCACACATGGAACGTTCTCGGAATTCTGGATTGTTGTTACCCCTAGGGAGGGAGAAGTCACTGGCATAGAGAGAGGTTTAGAAGACGTCTAAGGTGTTTCATTTCCTTAAACATAAGCGCTGAGGTCATTTGGGCGAAGTGTGACTGAATTTAGAGGCAGAACCTTGCACCAGGGGGGTGGGGCATGTCTCTGGTGCTCTGCCAGGATCCGGGGTGTTGGGCAAGAACGGTCGATCTGTTGTTCAAAATGATTGTTTAAAGATCATTTCTGGGGGCGCCTGGGGGGCTCAGTCAGTTAAGCGTCCGACTCTTGGTTTCAGCTCAGGTCACGGATCTCACAGTTCGTGAGTTCGCGCCCCGAATTGGGCTCTGCGCTGATGCTCGGAGCCTGCTTGGGATTCTCTCTCTCCCTCTCTCTGCCCCTCCCCCACCCACTCTCTCTGTCTCTCTCTGTCTCTCTCAAAATAAATAAATAAAACTGAAAAAAAGACCTTTTTAAAAAAAAAAACCCTTTATCTTTTTCATTTATTTTTAAATACTCGCTTTATCAAGATATGGCTCACGTACCATAGAATTCATCCCTGAGAACATACAGTTCAGCGGCTTTTCTACGGTCACCCCCTCCCCCCACCCCAGGGTCCCCCGCAACCACTAATCCACCGAGTGTTGCTCTGGATTCCCCACTCTGGGCCTTTCATACAGCGCATGGGCCTGCGTGGGCCTCCTTTCAGGGCCGATGACACTCCGTGGCGTAGATGGGCCACCTTGTGTCCATTCATCCGTCCACGGTCGCTTACGTTCTCCTGCCTTCCGGCTCTTGTCTGAACACCCGCTGCCAGTGCTTTGGGGGTGAAGAGCACTTTAGAGCCGGGAAGGGGTGCGCGGTCAGTGCCGTGGGGACAGGACCCCTCGTGTCGCCGCCTCTGAGCCTTTGTGTGGGGGCGGGGGGGGGGCTCGAGTGGCGTTGGGTCGGCCCCCAGAACCTCACGGAGCGTCTCCTTCGCTGCAGTGCGCCTCTACGGACCGAACTTCATCCTCCAGGTGTATTCGTCCCAGAGGAAGTCGTGGCACCCCGTGTGTCAGGATGACTGGAGCGAGGGCTACGGAAGGGCCGCGTGCCAGGACATGGGCTACCGGTGAGTGCGGCCCCACCGCGGAAGCGGAGGGAAGATTCTCTCCGCCCTCCCCGGAGGGACCTCTGGCTCCTTCCCAGAGCTGGTCAGGGAAGCCAGCAGGTGCCCAGCGCATCCCCCTGCCCCCGTCCCCTGCACCTGGTGAGCAAGACTCACTACCCCCCAGCCCTGCCGCCTCCTGGACCTCCATCCACTCCCGGTTCCCCGTCCGCTCCCACCCACGGTCAAGGTCACCGAGGTCCAGGGTGCCGGCCGGGGACTCCTTTTCTCAAGGAGCTCTTAAGGAGCACTGAGGCCTCACCTCCTCAGGCCTCCCTGGCTGGGGGGGGGGGGGCGGCGGGGGGCTGGGGGAGGTCAGAGGGCACAGATGTGCAGACGTTCACTGCATACATGCTTGGGGGACGCACTGAGCCTTTGAATGGGGGACAGGTGGCATCAGATTGCCGTGGGAGAGAATTCAGTCCTGCCTGTGGCCACAGGGATGGGGGGAGAGGCAGGAGGGACCCTCCCTGGGGCTCCCAGCCAGGGGCTCCCCAGGGTATCCCTTGGCGTGCATGGCAGCCGTCTGGCCGCACGGGGAAAGGCTGTGTGATTTTATTGTCACTAGGTCTTCCTCGGGGTGTCTCTGTGTGACTTCTGCGCAGCACTAGGGGGTTCTCCGTATGCCAGTAGTCAAGGTTAATCACTGCTTGATAAGAAGTGTGACATCTTTGGGGGTGGGGCAGAGGGGGAAATGGGTGATGGGCATTGAAGAGGGCACTTGTCGGGATGAGCGCTGGGTGTCGTATGGAAGCCAATCCGACAATAAATTATGTTTTTTTAAAAAAAAAGAAAGAAACTTGGCATCTTAGCCAGCGAAATCTCTCCAAATGCCATCCCCAATGGACGTAGTAACGCCCCCATCATGTTCAGGACCCAACGGGATTTTATAGCGGGGGAGTGTTTTAACATCCGTAAATTCTCTTAGGTTACATGTACTCACATCCCCTTTGTCCGTATTTCTCTATCCTCGCCCAAACTAGATTAGAAAAAGGCCCACGGAGGGCTTTCACCTGACGCTTCCGGGTTATTGGATCCAAAGAGGATTATTAGACAGCGTCACTTGATCAGACCTTGTGGTTTTGTTTCCCACATGCTAAGGTGTCCCCCCTTATCCGAACACCGTACGAGAGAAGTATGGCGATACGGCCCAAGGATTTGCCGTCGCTTGTCACGAAGCCATTATTTTAATCAAGGTTTTCTGTCTCCTTTAGGAATAGTTTCTATTCTAGCCACGGAGTAGCGGATGACAGTGGGGCCACCAGCTTTATGAGGGTGAACACAAGTGCTAACCATATGGATCTCTATAAGAAACTGTACCACAGGTATTTGGTGATTTCTTTATTTTTCCTTTAAGAAATTTTGTAACGAGAGCGAGCAAGAGACACCATGGGGAGTCACGGTCCCGAGGTGGCGTTCTCGGACTGCGATTCCAGTATCACTGAGAGTTTCTCTCTGGGAGGAGATCGGACTCGGAGTGGGGGTGGTTCATTCTCGGGGAGCAGCTGAGGGTTATTTGCCATGGTCTTCGTGCCCTCTGCCCTCAGCCCTGGTGGCCCTGGAAAACATGGTAAAATGAAAATGGAGAGTCCTCCTGACTGCATTAAAACACTCCCCAGACATTAGAGACGGACAGACTGCGGGTCAGGGTATGTCTCCACGAACCCCCGAGAAAGTCAGCGTCCCAAGGGGGTTGCCAGCCCATCCCGCTTCGCCCGGGATGGTGCCCGTTTCAGCCCGGAAGTCCTGCTTCCCCAGGGGCCCTCTCGGTCCCCAGCAGCAGGGATGGCTGGTCCCCTGGCCCCCCCAGCCACCCTGTCAGATGGCACCCGGCCGGGCGTGCGCGGCATCCCGGGGGGCCCGGGAGGGAGCAGCTAGTCCGGTTCAGCCCACGTGTCCTGTAGCTCGAAGCCAACCTGTGGCCCGGGGCGGGTCTCAGTGTGTCCAGTGGGTGGAAGAGAACCTGAACAGCAGATCGCAGGATTGGTGGCCTAGCTGGTTGGGAGGGTGGGGGGCAGGGGGTGCTTGAGCTGCTTGTTTCGTCTCGCGCGTGTTTAAAATGTTCACCGTCTCCCCAGACCGTCGTTGCTACCTGCCTCCTCTTTCACGTGAAAGTCGCACGGCGTCTTTGTGTGCAAGCCCTGGTCAGCTCCCAGGTCCCTATCGCTCATCCCCAGGTGGCTGGCCAAGCCGTCACCTCCCTGTGGGCCAGGTGCCAGGGGCTGCCCTTGGGGTGGGTGAAGTGACGTGGCACCCCTCCTTTCCTTGGAGAGGGCGGCCGGCGGCGGCTTTGCGTTCCTGGTGGCCGCTGGCCGTGGTGGCTGGGGGACCGATTTCCGCCCAAGCTGCCCAGCCTGGCTGTCCCCAGGAACGTGACAGAGTGAGCCCAGGAGGAGGGCTGTGCTCACCAGGTGCACATCAAAACGGCGGGGCCGCGGTCTGCCTGCCCAGGAAGCTAAACACAGCTGCCTGGGCTCTTGGTCGATGCTGAGTGTTTCTGTCCTTCCCGGTGACACTCCCATGCGGGATCAGGGCTGCGCGGGGAGGGAGGGCCACCACCTCCGGGACTCACAAGGTGGCTGCCGGGTGTGGGGGGGTGGTGCGGAAGGCTCCCTTCTCTTCGCTTTGATCCCCGAGTCGCAGACTCCATGTGACCACACGCTGGTGGCCGGACAGCGGCCCCTCCACATGGAGGAGAGTCAGCCTTGTGACCCTCAGGAAACATTTTCTTTTCATGGGAACGTGTCTTCTCTTGGCGTTGCCATGCCGCACAGCCGAAGACGCCTGGGACACACGGTGTCCGTGGAACCAGGGGGCATCTTGATGTGAGGGTGTCAGAAGCTGACTTTATGTGTGGAACTTGGGCTTGTGTCGAGTCGTTTGGGGGAGGTTCAAGGAAGCAGGGCTCTGCTCTGGATTGGATGCTGTTGGGAAGCGAGGCGATTTTGCGATTGGTATCTTAATGCCTTTTTTCCTTCTAGAAGGGGGCTGGCATGAAGCCAGGCTACACGGAGATTGGCAAGCAGGTGCCGTCACTCTTGGCGGCCAGCAGAGGGGGCTGTTGGTCACTGTGATCTGGACTAAGCTTCTGGTCAGGCCCCGGGGTGGACCCCCTGAATGTGGTTACGTTGGGTGCAACCAACCCTCTCTCCTCCACCATCTGTCAGGGGAAGATTCACTCTGAGACGGAATGCGCTGGTTACTTATTTTTCAGATGCAATTTCACTTACCGCCCAAATGAGTGACTTAACTTTTCTTTGGCTCCTGAGCCAGCGAGGGGTCGTCTCGTTTTTCTGTGCAATACGCGTAAAGCAGTTACAGGAACCCGGAAGGTTACAGATGACTTCCTTACAAAATTAGAGGGTGATTTTCAGTTCTGGAAATAAAAATAGTAGCTCATGTTATTGGGTGCTTACCCTCACAACCAGTCTATGACCAGGTACTGTTATCCCACTCTACAGATGGGACAAACGACGCACAGAGAGGTTAAGTAACGAGCCCGGGGTCACACAGCTGTGACTTGAAACCCGGGCTGGGACTCAGTGCTCGATGCCAGGGTCCCCCAGGTGGATGTGCTCTCCTTTTTTGACTCTTCAATCGCGGGCCCTTCTGTGTCTGGGGAGGCAGGGGGGTGCGACCATGGGAAGAAAATGTTTATTTCTAAGTATTTTGAGGGTCAAGCATCTCGTGTATTCTAGTGACCAGAACACCCCCTGTTCTTTTGTAGTGATGTCTGTTCGTCAAAAATGGTGGTTTCTTTACGCTGTATAGGTAAGCGATTCCTGGTTTCCACCCCCCCCCCCTTTTTTTTCTCCAAAGGGAGCACCCTGTACCTTCAGAAATGCATCCCCTGCGTCTGGGGAGGCGGGGTGATGGGGTGGGATGTGTCCGAGCCTTGCACCCGGTCTGTACCCCAGCTCCACTCAAGGAACACCTTTCTGAAACTGCGGTGTCCTGGAGATGCCTCCGGCCTCGGGGCCAGGGACGCAGCCGTCCTGCGGGGACAGGCAATCTCAGGAAACTGTCGGGGCGCCAGAGGCCGTGGGTCTCCCCGTCTCGTGTTTGGCTTGCTTCTGGCTTCCCAGCCTCTATCCGTGTGGAAGGCACCCTCCCCGTGCCCTCCTCTTTGGTCCTGTTTTCGAATGAAACACTGGTCCTGCAGCTCAGCTTTGAGTGTGAACAGGTCAAACTAGCCGATGCCCCCGGGTGGACCGCGTGACCCGGGATCCTGGCCGTGACTCCCCAGCCAGGCTCAGCTCAGGCTCTTTCAGGCACCAACAGGGTGCTCACCCCGGCTCTCCGGACCTCGCTGTCCACTTCGTGGGGCAGGAGACCCACCCCCTCGAGCAAAACCTCCAGGCAGCCCCCATTGGATGGACGCTCGTGGAGCCCCGCCTCCTTTGCCCTGGCGGTGACGGGGACAGGGCAGACACTGGAGGGGCTCGGAGATTTACCCAGGGAAGCCCCTGGGACGTTAGCATCCCCTCCAACCTCCCTTTCTCCCCCGGGTTCGGGTCCACTGTGAACTTCTGCTTGTGCCTCTGAGGCCCCTGCGTCACCCGCCCGCACGACCAGGAGCCTCTGTCCTGTGGCTCCTTCCCCACCAGCGCTCAGAGTTTCCAGAGAGGAAGCCTCCTCTCCCTTTCTGGCAAAGAACTTGTCACAAGTAGCAGCAGGCCAGGCCAGGCATTGAGGACTCACACTCGCTCTCCGTCCTCCTCCTTCCTCCCTCCTCCCTCTTCTCTTCCCCTCCTCCTGCCTTCTTCCTCCTTCCTCCCTCCTCCTCCTTCATTCTCCCCTCCTCCCTCCTCCTTCTTCCTTCCTTCTTCCCTCCTTCTTCCTCCTCCCTCTTCCCCTCCCTCCTCCTCCCTCCTCTCTCTTCCCTCTTCCCTCCTCCTTCTCCTTCCTCCCCCTCCTCCTCCTCTCCTGCCTCTTCCACCCTTTCTCTCCCTCCTCCCTTCCCCTCCTCCCTCCCTCGCCTTCCTCCTCCCTTTCCCTCCTCCTTCTCCCTCCTCCCTATCCCTCCTCCTCCCTTCTTCCCTCCTGCCTCTTCCACCCTTTCTCTCCCTCCTCCCTTCCCCTCCTCCCTCCCTCACCTTCCTCCTCCCTCTCCCTCCTCCTTCTCCCTCCTCCTTCCTTCCCACCCTCTTTTGCAACGTTCAGGAGTCTTGGGGCCCCTGAGCGTTCAGTCTGTCCACGACTCCAGCAGGCCCCAGGGCCTTTGCTCCCCAGGATGGTCGCCTGCATGCGCAGGGGACAGCGAGAGGGGGCGTCAAGTGGCAGCGGAAGTGCTGCTTCCGGGGGGGGGGGGCTGGGGGAGCGTCCCCTCCTCCCCGCAACCGGAAACAGACCAGGACGCATTCTCTGTAGTTCAGACCCCAAACGCGTGGGTTGCTCCCCCAGCCTGGCCGGACTTCGGGTGGAGGGGCCGGGCCCACCCTGCGGGGGCGGCGGGGCAGCCCCGCCCGCGCTCACCTGCTCCGCGCTGGTCGCCTTCAGAGTGCGGGGTCACCGCGAAGATGGGCCGCCAGAGCCGCATCGTGGGCGGGAGCAGCGCCTCC
The DNA here is from genome assembly GCF_028749965.1 of Puma concolor. Taxonomy (NCBI): domain Eukaryota; kingdom Metazoa; phylum Chordata; class Mammalia; order Carnivora; family Felidae; genus Puma; species Puma concolor. The sequence continues at coordinate 156,073,636 of NC_141675.1, read as the reverse complement.
CCGGGGGACTGGCCGTGGCAAGCCAGTCTGCACGTCCAGGGCGTCCACGTCTGCGGAGGCTCCATCATCAGCCCCGAGTGGATCGTGACGGCCGCCCACTGTGTGGAGGAGTGAGTCCCCGGGGGCGGGGGGAGGTCTGGGGGGGGGGGGGGGCGAGGGTTTGGAGGTGGCTCTGGGGCCGCGTGACCTGGGGCGGAGTCTCCGATCTCTTCAAGCTCTGGTGTCCTGGCCCGTGCGTGGGGCCCGGCGCCCCCTTCGCGGCGTGACCGGGGGGGCCTGGTGGGCTGGAGCGCGGGGAGCGGGACCCCCTCCTGCCGCCGGCTTCGCGGCTCCTGCCTCTCTCGGGAGCCCCCTACTTCTGGGAGGGCCGGACTCCCTGGAAGCCCATCCTCACCACCGCAGGCCAGGGGACTTCCCGCTGCCCTGCCCCAAGGCTCCCTGGGACGCACGGTCAAGCATCCCTGGCCACAGCGTGGCCCTCAGGACGGGGCAGCCGTAATTTACAGCGTCCGCTTTTGTGGACGACGCTGCCCCCCTCCTTTCTCCTTAAACACAGACTTTTTTGGCCACACGCCTCCTTTGGAGGAAACCGCTCGGCAGAGAGGTCTTTCCGGCTTAGCATGACCTCAAGCCGGCTGCGGTCCTGGCCATGCCGTCCTCTGGCTGTGTGGCCCCCGACCGTTCACGCAAGGTGTCTGACCGCAGTGTCCCCTTTGCACACCTGCAGGACAGGTGTACCTGCCCCCCGAAGGCCGTTGGCGGGGGGGCGGGGGGGAGGGAGCAACGTTTGTCACCCACTGGTGTTCCCTTCCTGACTTCCTTCCACCGGATTCCGATACCTCCCGGGATCTGGGGTTCTCCTAAAAGGGAAACACTTAGACGAAGCTAATGCCCTAATGGCTCTGAGGCCTACAATCTAGCCATCCGCATGCACTTATTAAGCACCTGTTGGTGCCAAAAGATGCCCTGATACGTGAAGGCAAGTAAGACCCAGTCCTGCAAGAAATGAGGTTTGGAACCTCAGGGAGGCAGTCAGACCAAGAAACAGCGTTCTTCGATGTTCTGAGGGTTTGTGGCTGGTACAGAAGTATGGGGGTGGAGGGGCTGGGTGGCTCAGTTAAACGACCCCCTCTTGATTTCGGCTCAGGTCACGATCTCACGGTTTGTGAGTTTGAGCCCCCCATCGGGCTCTGTGCTGATGCGCAGAGCCTGCTTGGGATTCCCTCTCTCCCTCTCTCCCTGCCCCTCCCCTGCGCTCTCTCTCCCTCTCTCTCTCTCTCTCCTAAAATAAATAAAAACACTAAAAAAAGAGAGAGGCACAGGAGGAATGGACCTCATTGTCGAGGTGCAGGGGTGGGTGGGGCCACGGCAAGGCGCCAAGGGACAAGAGCCCGAGACCTCCCTGGCCTGGCCGTGTTGCTTCTAGAGGGTCATGGCGCCTCCGGGACACCTGGCTCCGGCTTGTGACTTTGGAAGTCACCAAAGGAGTGTTTCCCATTTGCGTTGCTGAGGTGCTGAGTGGTCTTCGGCTTTACCTTCCAGACCACTGAACAACCCACGGCACTGGACGGCCTTCGTGGGAATTTTGAGGCAATCTTTCATGTTCTACGGACACGGGTACCGAGTGGGAAAAGTGATCTCCCACCCGAACTATGATTCCAAGACCAAGAACAATGACATCGCTCTTATGAAGTTGCAGACGCCTCTGACTTTTGATGGTACGTGACCGCGTCCGTGGGGCTCGGGGGCGAGTGGATGACTTTGACCAGGTGTCCAGGGAAGATGGAACCAGAGAGGGGGGTTGTGCTGTGTGCGGGGGCGTGCACCTGTGACGGGCTGGGGGAGGGAGGGAGCGGCACGCGTTTCCTCTACCGTCCGGAGTCGTGATTTAATCGACACGCGTCAAAGTCCACACGGGCTTTCCAACCACAGCGCTGCTGGCCTTCGGGGTCGGACGGCGCTTTGGAGCTGTCCTGGCCTGGTCCCCATCCACCAGATGCCACTGGTGCCCTTCAGTTGTGACACGGATGTCTCCAGACGTCGAGAGACCTGCCCTGGGGGTGAAATCGCCTCTAGCTGAGAACCGCTGATCTGAAATTTGTCAGGACTTCACTTTTTCATATAAATCCTGAAAACAAGAAACTTAACAGTTTACAACAACGAAAAGCAAGCCACGGTTTCCCTTAGCTTGGGCCCCCATTCTAGTCGATCCAAGGGGTCCTCCGGAATGTTGCAGCCCACACGGGCAGAGACAGACCAGACCCTCATCCACCACCACCCCCCTCCCCCATCTGGGACACAATGTGGACCCAGAAGAACCGGTCCACGGGGGCCGTGCCCAGCATGGCCTCCGAGGTGCAGGCTGGGAGTGCCCGCCAGCTTCTCCAGCCTCACGTGTGTCCTCTCTGCCCCTCGTCCCCTGCCGACAGTGTCTATTGTCAAATTTTTGTTCCTTGAAGATTTAAGTTTGAAAAAAGCTTCACTACTTGCAGCCTCTTTCTTAGTTCTGTTTCTTGAAGAGTTCAGCGTGAATTTCTAGAAGCAGAGCTAGCAAACAGTTCTGTTTCTAAGCAGCTTAACTTCCAGAGAAGGGAGCACCTCGCCTGTGAGGAGGAGGGGCCCGGCAGGGACAGAACGTGGGCGTGCGGGGACAGGTCGGGGTCCGGGACTCTCCTGGGGTGATGGTGGTGGTACCGGGCCCCGCGGCGTGCAGATGGGGGGGGTGGTCCGGGCTGAAGACGGTCGCTGCACAGCCTTCAGTTAGACCAGACTGGCTCACGCTGTTTTCTCTTCTTGGAACAGACAAAGTGAAGCCGGTGTGCCTGCCCAACCCAGGCTTGATGCTCGAGCCGGAACAGCCGTGTTGGATTTCCGGGTGGGGGGCCACCCACGAGAAAGGTGAGGCTCTTGGCCACGCGGTTCCCACGGAGCCCAGCACCGGGCTTGGAAGTGGGGGGGCCGGGGGGTTGATCCCGGATCCGCTCCCACGCGATTAGATCACTTCGGCCACGTCGCTCAGGCTCCGTGCCTCAGTTTCCCCATCTGCTAAATGGGGGGGAAAAAAAAAAAAAAACCCGTGCCTGCCCTACCTGGCACTGTGTCCTTACTAAGACGCAAGGGAAGCAACGTGTGTGGAAACTGCTTTTCGAAGCGTAGAGGCCGCATCAATGCGAGGGACGTACAGGCTGTGTGATCGCGTCCCCTTGTTGCTAACGGCTTGCCCCAGAAGCCGGCCATGCCCTCCGGGGGCTCAGGGACAGTGGGCTCGGTGAGGGCGGGCTTTCATGACCCGCGATGGCCAGCCGCAGGCCGCTGGAGCTGCGTCCGTCTGCCCCGACGCCCCAGAGAGGGGGGCAAGCTGCACAGTCGTGGTGCAGACCCGCTCAGCGGGCTTTGCTACGATTGACTTTCTTCTCCGAGAAAACTTTCCGGAGAAAGGGAGCTTAGCGGTTCCACTTTTATGGAGCGTGAGAAGCACTTGGTGGTACAAAGAGGCCTCTCACGCACTGTCTACGTCCTTCTGGAAAGTGTTCAAGGCAACACCCGAGAGACCCTTTAGAACAAGGCGGGAAGGACAAGAGCTGGGTGATGTGGGGGCAGATCGGGGCGACGGTGGCTGAGCCGGGCATCCAGGCACCTGGTGTAAAGAAAGTTAGAGCCGCTGAGCCTTACCCCGGGCTCACAGTGGGAAAATCGACCCGTGTTTGTGGAGCACCTCCTATGGGCTGGGAGGGCGTCACCGCACAGCATAGGACAGGAACATCTGCCCTCAGGAATGTCGCATTTCCTCGTGGATGTCTGGGGGGTGGGATGTGGTCAGCCAGCAAACAAAGAGCTGAACTGGGTGCTTTCAAAGGGCAGAAAGTTGTCACGGCGGGGGCCTGGCTGCTCTGAAGGGGTGATCAGGGAAGGCTTCTGGTAAGAGGCGACACTTGGGATCTGAATGATGAGGCTGTTGAAGGAACAGAAGGGTCAGTGTGGCGGGGTGGGGGGGGATGGCGAGTCAGGGGTGACGGTGTAGGCTGCGGGGGGGCCTCACAGGCTTTGAGGAGGACCCTGGCTTGTATTCTGCGTGAGCTAGGGAGCCGTCGGGAGCTTTTAAGGAGAATGGCATGAGCTGGCGGGCTTCTGGGGAGTCCCAGAAAGGATGCAGGCAGGAGGGGGCTGACCCCAAATGCAGGGGAATCATGTCTGGGACGCGCTGGCGGCTCAGCTGTGGGAGGTGGGCCTGGAGGCAGGAGACCGTGTCTGGGGCAGACCCCCCCCCCCCACACCACCTTGCAGGTGGACTGAACATCAGCAGGGGGAGAGGGAGGGATCCAGGGCGGTCAGCTTCTTGCTTGGGGATCTGAGCCCCAGGGTGGGTACGGTGGCACTTTCCGAGCCAGGGAGGACGGGGTGGTGAGGACTTGGGGTGGAGGGGTGCGGTGAGAGGCTCTGTTTTGTCACGTGAGGCCCGTGGCGCCTGGAAGAACCCCACGCGGAGGGAGCGAAGAGGTAGATGGACACAAGGGCCCACCCTGCTGTGGAGAGGTTTAGCGGGCAGGGGAGCCGGGAAGCGGGACCGGACCGTCGGTGGAGCCCCGTGGGGTTACGGAAACACAGCCTGACCCCTGTGGGCCCGGGAGCGGTCTGGCGAGGACGGAGCCCCAGAACCAAGGCGCTGGGCGGAGAGGGAGGAAGATTCTAGAACACAGAGCGTTCCGTAGCTCCAGGGCCAGGAAGGCCTCCCTGATTGGGAAGAGCTGTGCCAAGTCCGAGCCGTCAGCTGTCGGGATGACCCGGCCTCCCTGGAGGAGGAGGAGGAGGTCTCGGGTGCGCACTGGCGCGTCCCCAGGAGGGAGGCCACTGTTCCACGGGAGCCGCTGGCTGCACGGCCGCCCGACGCTGTTTTCCGTCTCAGGGAAAACCTCGGATGAGCTGAACGCCGTCATGGTGCCCCTCATCGAGCTCTGGCGTTGCAACAGCAAGTATGTCTACAACAACCTGGTCACGCCGGCCATGATCTGCGCGGGCTACCTGCAGGGGACCATCGACTCCTGCCAGGTGACTGGAGGGTGCCCTCGCAGCCCCCACGGACACGGGGTCCATGTCCCTGGCACGCGGGGGGTCAGCTCCGGGGTGGCCGTGGCCAGCCGCCGTGACACTGATGGTGTAAAAGCACGCGCGTGCCCGGCCACCGGCCCCGAAGGGTTTTATTTTGTCGGCTCGGGAGCGGAACAGAAGCAAGTTTTGCAACCGTTTTAAAATACGGCCGACAATTTACTTAGTAACTAACTGCTACCTGATGCAGGCTAAAAGTCGTCACTGGAAGAGTCTCTTTTGGGGATTATATTACTGTCCCTCTTGGTGGGGGGGGGGGACACAAAACCCGCACACCGTGTCATAACTGCCACGGGGACCCCCACTCCGACCCTCGCCCTGACCCCATCCCTCCGGGCGTGGCCAGTTGTGTGTGCGGGCTGTGGCTTAAACTTCCGCCCTTGGCTGTGTCCCCCAGGGTGACAGTGGAGGCCCCCTGGTCACTATGAAGAGTCACATCTGGTGGCTGATTGGGGACACGAGCTGGGGATCAGGCTGTGCCAAAGCCAACAGACCAGGCGTGTATGGAAATGTGACCGTATTTACGGACTGGATTTATCGACAAATGAGGGTAAGTTCCTGTCCCCCTCCCCACCTTGCTCTCTACTCTCGTCCCAAAGCCCAGAAGTCCGCGGGGTGTGGCGTGGCTGCCGGGGGCTCAGGCTGGCCAGGGCACGGAGGGACAGGGCCGGGTGGTGGGACAGACGGCAGAGGGAAGCCGGCACCGAGTAAGCACTTGCACCTTCGTGGGCTGCGGTCGACTTGCGCCTCCCAGACGAGGCTACACGGCTCACTTCCGCACGTTCTCGCTCCTGCCCCGTCCGGCCCTGTCCGCCTGGAGCCCCTTCCTTCGGCAGCCCGAGTCCTTGACCGTTGCCCTGTAGGAAAAAAACGTCTCTTGGCCCCGCTAAGCTTGCTGCTTCGGTTATAAGTCAGTCTAGGAGGGGCGCCTGGGTGGCGCAGTCGGTTAAGCGTCCGACTTCAGCCAGGTCACGATCTCGCGGTCCGTGAGTTCGAGCCCCGCATCGGGCTCTGGGCTGATGGCTCAGAGCCTGGAGCCTGTTTCCGATTCTGTGTCTCCCTCTCTCTCTGCCCCTCCCCCGTTCATGCTCTGTCTCTCTCTGTCCCAAAAATAAATAAACGTTGAAAAAAAAATTTAAAAAAAAATAAATAAATAAAAATAAAAAAATTAAAAAAATAAGTCAGTCTAGGAGACAAAACGAATTTGCTGCCTTTTTGTGTGTTGAGAAGATAAAGCCGTTTCTTTTTTTCTCGTTTCCTTTTTGAACAGGCAAACGGCTAATCCGCGTGGCCTTTGTCCTCGACACCGTTCCACAAGAAAATGAAGGGGCTGATTTTTAACTCCCCGTGCGTGATGTGCTGTATTTTTAGAAATGATTCGAAGGTCCTTTCGTTGTTATTAAATAGTGTATTTGTCTGTCTTCGGCACTCTCCATAGTTCTGTGCAGGCCACAGGCCCACGCTCCTGGACCCCTGGTCTGCAAGGCGTGACCAGGCCCAGCGGGGTGTGGACGCCCAGGGCCACCGCAGGGCAGAGGGATAGAGGCCGCCCGGTGGGGTCTTCCTTCTAAGCCCACTCGGGGGGCCGATGCACCTTTTGGATGCGCCTGGGGCTGGTGACTTCTCAGCTGCTGGACGGTTTGAGACAGAAAGGGAAGAAAGCCAGGTGGGACTTTCAGGGTCAGCCTGCTGGGGTCACTGCTAGGGAGGGCCAGTCTCCCTCCACCCCCCCCCCCCCGGGGGTTTTCGCTGATCATTTTTTAGTGCCTTCTTAGCAGCCCTGGATGGTGGCTGAAAATAAAGGGACCAGCCCTTCACGGGTCAAGATGGAAAGGCAGCAAGAACCTTCTCTCCCGCTCAACAGGGTGAGAGTGTAGACAGACCCCTCGGGGCAAGGGAAGTCCTTGCAAACGCAGACGCCACTGTGTGTGGGGCTGGGCGCCCCCGGGGAGAGCCAGCCCCACTCCCCCACCCTCTTCCCTTCAGATTGTGGGGTGCGGCGGAGTGGGGTGCTGTGCTGACCCTCTTGGGGCCTGCTGATTAAATGGAAATTGAGGTCACCCCCTGGGAGGGGGGGGCGGGAATCAGGGATGTGTGATTAAAGATACACTGTTTCCATGTAAAGTTCCTACGTGTTACTACCTCAGTGCTCCGGGAGTCTTGGCTGTGATGTCTCTAAGTAGTTGCTACATTGACTCTTTGACACTCTTGGCCTTGCCAAGTGGGCCGCGCGGGGGGACTTGAGGCGCTTTCCAAAGTGTTCTGTGCCGGGGGTGTGGCTTGTGCTGGCCACAGAGAGGAGAACCTGCGGCCCCTTTCAGCCCCTCAGGCTTCCCCGGGAGGGAAGGGCTGGGGTTGAATTGCCAAGTGTGGAGCCTAATTGCCTCTGCGCTGAGTCCTGCTTTGGGGGGGGGGGGGGGGGTGCTGCCTCCTGTCAAGCGCACCGGTTTCCAAGAAGGAAATGAACGATCCCACCGCCTAGGGCTTAGCCCCGAAGGGCTAGGGCTTAACCTTGAAGCGGGAGGCGGTGGCGGCCCCACTCCCCGGATGGATGCTTCCGTGCCGCGTGACCCGCCACACCGCGAGGTGCCCGCTCCCCGAGCCGGATCTTAAAATGCATTGTCGTGGCGAGAACGTGTTGCGTCCCTGGCTTCTTTTTATGTGACGCCTGTTTGTCCTCTGTTTTGTACCTTTTTTTAACTGTAAAATTCAATTGTGAAATACTGTACAAATAAATTATACATTTGTTTTCCAAGGATTTATGGAGTCCCTGCAGATGGGGATGGTGAGCAGAACCAGTCTGCACCTCCTTGGGGGGCGGTGATGCTGGGGGGCGGCCGGGGGGCGGCTGCCGGAGGGGACGGGGCTGAGGACTGAGGTGCGGGGCGGGGTGGGGGTGGGGCTGGGGGTGTGGTCCCGTCGGAGGTGTCCCGTGGTAACTCCTTTTTTTTTCCCCAAGTTTATTTATTTGAGAGAAAGAATGAGCAGCGCAGGGGCAGAGAGAGTGAGAGAATCCCAAGCAGGCTCCGAGCGGTCAGCACAGAGCCCGACGCGGGGCTCGAACCCACCAACCGTGAGATCATGAGCCGAGCCGAAGTCGGAGGCTTAACCGACTGAGCCACCCTGGCGCCCCCGTCCGTGGTAACTCCCGCACGGCTGTCACCCATGGCTCCCGCTTCCCCCTGACTCAGACCCTGAGACCCCACTGTCTTCCAGATCTCTCTGCCCGGTATCCCACACATCCTCAGCCCCAGCCTGTCCAAACCCGCGCTCAGCATCTTGTACCCTGAAGCTGTCTCCCCAAAGTCCCTGTTATTTCTGGGTGACCGAGCTGCCTCCTCAGCTCTCTTGGGCGCCAGTCCCATGGAGATGGGACTGGGACTGTGGGCAGGAGAGAAACACGGAGTTTTTTTTCTCTGCCTGAGAACAGAACTCCATTCGGATCCTTTGCATCCCCCAAATCCTGCACCCGTGACAGGTGATTGTTTTCATTATGTGTTAGAATTGTGGAAAGACACGTGGGGCGCCTGGGTGGCTCAGTCGGTTAAGCGGCCAACTCTTGATTTCAGTTCAGGTCACGATCTCAAGATTGGCGCGTTCGAGCCCCGGATCGAGCTCTGTGCCGGCAGTGCTGAGCCTGCTTGGGGTTCTCTCTTCTTCTCTCTCCCTGCCCCTCCCTCCCCCACTCGTGCTTTTTCCCTCCCTCAAAATAAGTTTAAAAATTTTATGTTAAGACGTGTTAAAATTATGGAAAAAGTGGTCCTAAAAACAGGGAAAAGCACACATTTTTGCTAGACAATACCCTTAAATACAGTGGATCCTCACTCATGGTAATTATGTTCCTTAAACCCATCACGAACGCTGAATTCGTGAATGGGGAATCGTTGCTTCTGGGGGACAGAGACAAGGTCAGGTGTCGACGAGCCTCCGGTCATTGTCAACCGATGGGTTCATGACCTTGTTTTGTGGGTGCTTCTGTTCAGAGACGCCTAATTGGATATATAGCTGCTGCACCAACTCTGAGCCCGAGCGGATGGCACCATCCCTCCCGAACTTGCTTATCTGCACGCGTGTTTTCCCCGTGAGGCACTTCACGGAGACCACGCTTCTCCACGACACCTGGGGCCGTGTCGAACCCAGAGATCACCAGCCAAAAGTGCAAAAATGCTGGAAGCCTGGCACCAACCAGATCACAAAAGGACATTTATTGACAGCGAGAGCTGAAACGAGAAGGAGGACTCCGCTGTGTGTCCTCGGCGAGGCACCTCCCCTTTTTGGCCACCCCGCGCACGCCTGGCCGCCGTAGCGCCGTGAGTGCTGGTTTTGGAATTACGAATAAATGTTAGCAGGTAGGGGGACTCAGAAATAAAGGATCTGCAAAGAGCAGTGAACCGTATACCTAGAAAGTCCACATGGGCCAAGGCAGTTAACAATCTTCAGTTGCATTTTTTGCGCTAGAGTTGCCGGGTGAGTGGCCTTTGGATGAGGCTGATTGCACCTCAAAGATCTAGCCAGAACGCTGGAGCTAGGGAAATATTGATATTTTTGGATTAAAGGCTTTATAAAAGATGTAAGTTAATTTGCTTGATATAAATGAACCCCAAACACTCATCATTAAAGGGAAAACACACGTATTAATAAAAGTGAATCGTTTGTGCTGATTTGTGTCTCTTCTTGCCACTGGGTCAGTGGGTGGGTTTCCAGCACTGAAACATGTGCCCTCCAGGGGCGCCTGAGTGGCTCAGTCAGTTAAGCGTCTGACTTCGGCTCAGTTCATGATCTCACAGTTGTGAGTTCCAGCCCCGCGTCGGGCTCTGTGCTGACGGCTGGGAGCCTGGAGCCCGCTTCGGATTCTGTGTCTCCCTCTCTCTCTGCCGCTCCACGACTCATGCTCTGACTCTGTCTCTCTCTCTCAAAAATAAACAAGCATTGGGGCGCCTGGGTGGCGCAGTCGGTTAAGCGTCCGACTTCAGCCAGGTCACGATCTCGCAGTCCGTGAGTTCGAGCCCCGCGTCGGGCTCTGGGCTGATGGCTCAGAGCCTGGAGCCTGTTTCCGATTCTGTGTCTCCCTCTCTCTCTGCCCCTCCCCCGTTCATGCTCTGTCTCTCTGTGTCCCCAAAATAAATAAACGTTGAAAAAATAAAAAAATAAACAAGCATTAAAATAAATTGTAGAAGCATGCACCCGCCTCGATTTGTGTCTGGCTGAGTTGTCAATGGGGGACAGTCCTGCCTCGAACCCAGGTTCCGGGTCTGCTCCCAGCTCTTCCTCTGTCCCCCTGTGGCTTCCTTGCCCCCACTCCGATTTCAGAGTCTCTTCCCCTTCTGATCAAGGCTCCCCCTTCCCCAGTGTTTTAAGAGAAGTGCTAGAATAAAGCGACATTTAAAGATTCACTGATGTACCAGCTGCCCCATGTTTAACGAACCACCCCCATAAATGGTGTTCGTCAGACAGTCACTGGGACTACAGAGATGCATCTCATAACCAACCGAAATCCCACAGAACCGCTTGGACCTTTCTTCCCTGGAGAAACAGAACAGGTCTGACAGAAGCTGCGCTGTGTGCCTCATTCCCTGCGACCTGGTGCAACATTCGCCGCCTGGATTCCTTTCCTCTGAAACAAAACCTGACATTTGGGGGAAATCTCTGGGTGCCTGATTGTTTTGTCTGCCTTTCCTCGAGAAGGACAGTATAAGGGCAGGTGCTCTGGGGGCGCCCGGGGGGGGGCTCAGTCGGTGAAGCGTCTGACTCTTGACTTCAGCTCGGGTGGTGACCTTGAGTGGGGAAAGGGTGAACATGAGGCAGGGGGAGGTGAGGGAGAGGCAGTGGGCAGCTGCAGGCGGAAGGCTAGAGCGGCCGCGGGGTTTGAGAGGGACAAAAGGAGAAAGGTATTCCAGCCCCGCCTGGAGCCTCACGGACTTCCTGACCAGGTCCCCATAAAAAGTCAGGGACAGAAATGCTCGGCGGCTACCCAGTCGGGACGCCTCTCCCTCTTGAGAGCTTCTCGCTTTCTCTCATTACACTCTGCCACTCTGCTCACTCTCTGTCGTCTGCGGGACTCGTGCTTCGACCCCGTGAGACCAGAACAAGCTCACAGTTCGGGAGTTTGGGGCTGCTGTGCTGACAGCGGGCGGCCTGCTTGGGATTCTCTCTCTTCTCCTCTCTCTATGCCTCCCCCGCTTATGAGCCCACTTGTGTGCGCTCGCTCGCTCTCTCTCACTCAAAATAAATAAACTTAAAAAAAAAAACAAAACAAAACAGGTGCTCTGAAGCATCTTAGAAGATAGTCACGAATCCAGAAAGCCATTTGAACAAATGCCCAGCGTGTCCCGTGCCCCGCTCCCTCTCATAGCATTTATTAAGCCCCGACAGCACATCAGACCCTGTGTTCTGGAAAACCCAGGCTTTCTATGTCAGTCCGCTCTATGTGGCCCCTCTCCTTGCTCTGCTCCAGACTCGGTGCCATCCTGTGGGCTCAGCAGAGCCCCAGATGTACCGAACGTGAAGGGTTCGGGAGTGGGCATCACGGATACTCTAGCATAGTCTTCACAGACAGATGGACCTTCCTACTAGTGCTCTAGGGTGGGCAGCAGAATCTGGAGACGCACGCAGGCTCTAATCCTGGCAGTGTCCCTCATGGGTGGGGCAGGGATGGCGCAGGGGAGATTGCGGAGGCACGTGAACCCTTTGTCTGAGGCTGGCTGCCCTCGGAGCAAAGAAGTGACCCAAAGTGGACTCCAGGGCTCTCTCTCCCCGGGTCCTGAACACACGGGAGAAGGGACCGTACACTTCCCCCTTGTTGGTGGCGGCCTTGGACAAGCCTGGGGGAGCCCTAGACACCTGCTCTCTGGGGCCAAAGTGAAAGTGACCGCCAGCTCCAGCTGGGGATTGCTGCGGTGGCTCCCGGCACCCCCGTGAGAAGCCGCCCGCCTCCCCTCTGCGCAAGGGGCACACGCCTCGTGCTGGCCTCGGAGCGCCCGCACCGCGCGCCGGCCTTCGCTCTTACAAAAGCCTGTGCGTATTGCCGGAGTGTTTTTTCCTTTCGGCCCCAGTGAAACTGCGCCCTGCAAGCCTGAGCGGCTGTGAGCCACCCCTCAGGTGTGGGGCTGACAAGGGGGGTAAGGCGCCGCGCCACAGCGGGTGCTGGGGGGACCCCGCCGAACGCCCTTCACGCTCCCATCAGCCTCTGTCGTGTACACATTCTCGGACGGCCCCTGAAAATACGGGGTCGCAGCGGGGTCGCTAGAAACGGGTTTATTCCACATCAGCGAAATGCAGCCTCTAGGCACACGCACACAGCACCAATGCTCCAGAAACATCAGGCGCGTGACAGCAAGTGGCACAAAGCAGGAACTAGGCCTTCTAGGGTGTTCCCCATGCGCTGATCTCCGGCGGGAGAGGGAGAGGGGTCCGGAGGGACAGTCCCGAGGTGGAAACTGGCTTCTCCTAACCAGGGAGGCGGCGGCGTCCACCCAGTCTATCTCTCGTTCCTCTTAATCCTGACCTAAGTCTTCTCACCAGGTCCCTGCCCTCGAGGGACAAGCACAGACCACAGACGGTGCCAGGAAAGACTGGCTAGTAACCCCTCGCGCCTGTGAAATGGGCCAGCGGGGGGAGAGGGCGGGGCTGAGAGCGGGTCCTCCCACGTGTCCGGGGCTGAGGGCGGGGCTGAGGACGGGGCTGAGGACGGGTCCCCCCCCCCCACGCCACGCGTTCGGGGCTGGGGGCGGGGCTCCCCCCCACAACGCGTCCGGGGCTGGGGGCGGGGCCGAGGGCGGGTTTCCCCCCCTCCCACGCGTTCGGGGCTGGGTGCGGGGGGGCCCCCCCACAACGCGTCCGGAGCTGGGGGCGGGGCCGAGGGCGGGGCTGAGGGTGGGTTTTTTCCCCCCCCCACGCGTCCGGGGGCTGAGGGCGGGGCTGGGGCGGGGCTGAGAGCGGGTCCTCCCACGCGTCGGGGGCTGGGGGCGGGGCTGAGAGCGGGTCCTCCCACGCGTCTGGGGCTGAGGACGGGTTTCCCCCCCCCCCCACGCCACGCGTTCGGGGCTGGGGGCGGGGCTCCCCCCCCACAACGCGTCCGGAGCTGGGGGCGGGGCCGAGGGCGGGGCTGAGGGTGGGTTTTTCCCCCCCTCCCACGCGTCCGGGGGCTGAGGGCGGGGCTGGGGCGGGGCTGAGAGCGGGTCCTCCCACGTGTCCGGGGCTGAGGGCGGGTTCCCCCCACCACGCGTTCGGGGCTGGGGGTGGGGCTCCCCCCCCACAACGCGTCCGGGGCTGGGGGCAGGGCCGAGGGTGGGTTTTCCCCCCCCTCCCACGCGTCCGGGGGCTGAGGGCGGGGCTGGGGCGGGGCCGAGGGCGGGGCTGACAGCGGGTCCTCCCACGCGTCAGGGGCTGGGGCGGGGCTGAGGGCGGGGCTCCCCCCACGAGTCCGGGTGCTGAGAGCGGGTCCCCCCAGGCTTCTGGGGCTGAGGGCGGGGCTGGGGGGCTGTGCTGAGGGCGGGGCTCCCCCACGCGTCCGGGGGCTGGGGGCGGGGCTGGGGGCGGGTCCTGGAGATGCTGGCGGGACAGGGAGCTGGACTTAACCGGGGAACTTGGCCAGGCGGCGCCGAGCCTGGGCCAGCCGCGCGAGCCGCTCCTTCAGGAACTTCCTCTTGTCGCTGGTGTCGCTGCGCTCCTTCAGGAGCCAGCTGTAGGTCTCCTTGTCCTGCAGCAGCTGCAGCATATTCTTCTGCAGCCGCTGGCCGTACACTTGCAGGATGAAGTACTGGATGATCAGGGGGATGTGGCTGGAGATACGGTTGGCGGCCTCCTGGCAGGGAAGAAGAGTTCGCGGAGGGTGAGGGGCTGACGTCAGCACGCCGGCGTCAGGAGGGGCCGGGCCTGGCAGGTGCGGGTGCCCGCCTGGGTCTCTGGGTCTCGAGCCCAGCAGCGGCCTCTGGGCCGGAGGGCAGCCTGACCCCGCCTCCCTGCCGGGGCCACTCGGGCACCTTGGGCTCGGCTCGAATGGGCTTAATAAAGGTACGTGGACTGAGTACAAAAACCCCGTTTTCGAATTAGTTAAACTTTGCTGAAAAGATGTTGCAATTTTTTTTTTTTAAATCAACGCTAAATATTCAGCAGGAAAGAGGCCGGGCCGCCCAAAGCCACAGGGCGGAGGGAGCCCTCTGCGGTCTCTGCGAGTCCGGAGCTAGTTTCAAGCCCCCTTCACCCTCCCCACGCCCTGCCTGTTCCTAAAGAGCTCTTTCCTGAGATAAGGCTGATCTCTCGGGAAGCCGATTCGTCCGGTGCCTCAGCAATACCACTGCCCATAAAACAGTGATAACATCAGCGCCCGGCCTCGTGAGACGGCTGAAAAGATTAAACGGACTGAAGGATAAAAAGTTTAAAAAGCTGCGGGGTGTGTTGGGGCACCTGGGCGGCTCAGTCGGTTAAGCATCCGACTTCGGCTCAGGTCGTGGTTCGTGAGTTCGAGCCCCGCGTCAGGCTCTGTGCAGACAGCTCGCAACCTGGAGCTGCTTCGGATTCTGTGTCTCCCTCTCTCTCTCTGCCCCTCCCATGCTCTCTCTCTCTCTCAAAAATGAATAAATGTTAAAGAAAATAAAAGAGGAGTGCCTAGGTGGCTCAGTTGGTTGGGCACCCAGCTCTTGATTTGGCTCAGGTCACGATCTCAGTTTGTGGGATTGAGCCCCGCATCTGACTCTGCGCTGACAGCACAGAGCTTGCTTAGAATTCTCTCTCTCTCTTTCAAAATAAATACACAGAAAGAAAAATGTCATGTCATAAAGATGTCAACTCTCCCGGTGCAGACTGATAAATGAATAGGATTGCGACAAGAATGCCCACAGCTCTTTTTTCATCACAGACAGAATAGGCTGATTCTAAAACTCCTAGCGAAACCCACGGAAGAAGAGGCAGGATAAATCTGCCTAACAAAGAAGCAGGGGCACAGACAGACACATGGCCGTGTTCACAGCGGCGTCATCCAGGGTGGCCCAAAGGGTGCCAGCAGCCCAGAGGCACACGGACAGGTGAATGAACACGCACAATGCGGTCTCTCCATACAAAGGAGTATGATGCTACTTTTAAGAGGGAGGGCAGTCTGACGCACGTTACGGCAAAGGTGAACCTTGAGGACCTGACGCTAAGCGAAGTCACCCACACGCGAAAGGACAGAGATTGCATGAGTCTACTTAGGCGAGCTCCCGGGAATCAGAAAGTCCACAGGATCAGAAGGTAGAATGGGGGCGCCGGGGCCGGGGGAAGGGCTGGAGAGGTGCGTCTCATGGGGGGCAGGGTCTCAGTTTGGGAAGGTGAAGAATCCCGGAGACGGAGGTGGGGATGGCTGCCCAACACTGTGGACGGGCTTTGTGCCACCAAGCTGGGCACTTAAGGATGGTTAAGACGGTACATTTTATGTGATATGTATCTCAACACAATGCGGAAAAGAAAAAGAGGAAGAGAAGTGGGCAGCATTACGGGAGCAGTTCTGGCTGCGCTAGACATTTAAACCTTGTATAAAAATCCGCTAATGCAAAACAAGGTATGTGAATGTAATCTTGTTGATGCTGACATATGAAAAGTAAACCAACAGAAAGAGAATCGGGTTTCTACTGGGCCTTGGTTTAAAGGCTTGCCGTTCCAAGAAGGTCTCTGTCCTCGGAGCCCGTTAGAAATGCAAAACCTTGGCCCCACCTCACACCTGCAATCCACATCTAACCTGCAACCAGATCCCAGGAGATCTGTGTGCATGGTCGGGTTCTAGAAACACTGCCTTACGACAGATGCTGGTGAGGACGCGGAGAAAGAGGAACCCTCTTGCGCCGCTGGTGGGAATGCAAACTGGTGCAGCCCCTCTGGGAAACAGTACGGAGGTTCCTCAAAACACTAAAAATAGATCTACCCTACGACCCAGCAATTGCACGACTAGGCATTTATCCAGGCGATACAGGTGTGCCGTTTCGAAGGGACACATGCACCCCCATGTTTATAGCAGTGCTATCGACAATAGCCAAAGGTTGGAAAGAGCCCAAATGTCCATCGATCGATGGACGAATGGATAAAGAAGATGTGGTATATTTACAGTGGAGTATTACTCGGAGATCAAAAGGAATGAAATCTTGGCATTTGCAACTACGTGGATGGAACTAGAGTGTGTTATGCTAAGCAAAAGAAGTCAGAGGAAAATATCATAGGACTTCGCTCGTCTGTGGAACTTAAGATGCAAAACAGATGAACATAAGGGAAGGGAAGCAAAAATAAGATAAAAACAGAGACGGAGACAAACCCTAAGAGGCTCTTAAATACAGAGAATAAAAAGAAGGTTGCTGGAGGGGTGTTGGGTAGGGGAATGGGCTAAATGGGCAAAGGGGCATCAAGGGGGACACTTGTTGGGACGAGCACTGGGTGTTACACGTAAGTGGTGAATCATTACATTCTACTCCTGAGATCGTTGTTACACGCTCTGTTAACTAACTTGGATTTAAATCTAAAAAGAAAAAAAAGAAAAAGAAACACTGCCATAAAGCATCCAAACAGTGACCTGGTGGAGATATCTGATAAGCCAAAAGATGACTATTGGCTTTATCTGTCCAGGTTTTGACCTGTCTCAACGGCTCTAGCACAGCTGTGCGTCCTTCCCCAGCGTGAATTAGACTGCTTTTTCACACGCTTGGAAATATACAGTAGCCACGAAAGCGTGTGTCTCTGCGAGTGGCTCCTGCCATCGCGTCCCAACCCCGAGCCAAGGGCTCCACCCACGCTCAGCTCCCAGAGTATTCACGAGAACCGGGTGAGGAGATACCGCTCTACAGAGAAGAAAGCTGAGGCTCAGAGAGGTCAAGCAACTTGGCCAGGGCCACACGGCCCGTCAAAACCAGACGTGAGTGACTCCGAGCCTTAGCCTCGGCTCATCCGCCCAAGGCTCGATGCTTCCACGGAGGCTCACGGAGGCCGGGCACACGGGGCTGGCTGACGGTCACCACACAGAGCCCCGGAGACTTAGAGAGAGGCATCCGCAAGAAAAGGAAAGGGAACGAAAGCCGCCTTTCCGAGGCGCCTGCAGACTTACCTGGCGGTAGGCCAGCAGATGCTCAAAGATTTCACACAAGGAGACGCTCCCTGAAGAAACTTCTTCAGAGATCGGACTGTTTGTTTTTTTATTCCTCTTCTCCTCCTCCGAAACCCTCTCCCTGACCCTCTGCAGTGCCCGCTGGTAGATCTGGTCCTGACAGTAGACAATCTGCTCCATTTGGAAGTGAAGTCGGATCGACTTCTCCGCTTCGTTTTCCAGTTCAAACTTAATGTCTTCGATTTTGGACTAGGGCAAAAGAGAAGCAGAACGAAGTTCGCTCGGAAACAAATCGCCGGGTCGAGGAAGGGGGTCCTCCCTGAAGCCCGCAGCCAACCGGCTCCTACTGGAACGCGCCACAGCCTTGCACACCCCACGCTGGCTTATCTAGGACGGGGCTCCCTCCCCGGCGGGGTGTGAGGGGGCGGGCAGCGCGCCCAGACCCCAACCCCCCTGCCCTGAGCGTGGGGACCTGCACGGGCTCTGCTTGCGGGCCTCATTTCTCACATTCTTTCTCTTTTGGGGGCTTTCCCGTCTCATCAGGAGTATCTATGCCCATCACAGAGATCACGGGGATGAAACGGGGGCCAAATTGAAATCCATTCAATTCCATAGGGTTCATGTTCCTGCAATTTACAGAAACTGGCTTCCAGAAGGTCAGGGAATAGATCTCTCGCACAGAAAGTATCTGCCCTCCCCAGAGCCCACTGGGAGCCACCGACTGTGATGCATAAGGCCAGGTGCACCCCAGACATTTTCTTCCGTGTTCATGACACCTTCCAAACAAGGTATTCTTAGTCGTATTTCGTGGATAAGGAGCCAGAGGCCCGGGCAGCTTAAGTCGCAGGCCCCAAGACCCCAGCCTGCGACAGGCCAAGCCAGTGTTCCCAGCGGTCCTGGGTGCCAGGGACCGAGAGTGTGTGTCTCCCCAAATCCGTTAAGTTGAAAGCTTAATCCCCAAAGTGATGGCATTGGGGTGGGGGGTTGGGAGATCCAGCCCATGAGAGTGAAGTCCTTACGGATGATGCCAATGTCCTTATAAGAAGGGACACCAGAGTGCTCTCTCCCTCCCTCCCTCTGGCTCTCTCTCTCCCTGTCTTGGGAGGATACGATGGTCCTGGCAGCGATCACACAAGCCAGGAATTGGGCCCTCGGCAGATGCCAGATACGCCACATTGATCTGGGATTTCGGGTGAGCGGCCCAGCGGTGCTCCGTTACAGCGGCCTGAGCTGACCACGCCGGGGGAGCCCCTGCTTCTGAGGGTAGACGCTTCGGGTCTCAGCTGCATGACGTGGGGGGCCTCACTTCCTCCTGACTCCTCACTCTCGGAAGATGTCAGGTGTATATGTGGCTTCCTCAGTGAGTTGCAGGGTTGGGGCCGTTTCCCTCAGATGAGGCCATTCTCCACGAACTCTGGCTCTCTTTTGTGATTTTAAATATTTATCTCCAGAGTCCGCCTCGCTTACTGCTTACTGCCTCTTCCCCTGGATCACTGGTGATGCCACTAATAAAGTTCGCCACTGAGCCTGATTCTCTGCTTCTCTGCGTACGCAACAAACTTGGGATGGTCTTCATCCAAGAAATCTGTTTTCTAGCATCAGGCTGACTTTTTTTTTTTTTTTTTTGGTTAAATCGCATGTGGTCAGTGTTACCTTGGTTGTTCTGTAGAGGTTGAAAAATTCATCAAAGTTTCCTTTCGAAATATTTGCAAAGGCAAGCTGGACCATATCTGAAGAAAGGAAAACAAGATTCGTTCAAAATCATAGATGGCTGGGGCGCCTGGGTGGCTCCGTCGGTGGAGCGTCCGACTTCGGCTCACGTCATGATCTCTCGGTCTGTGAGTTCGAGCCCCGCGTCGGGCTCTGGGCTGCCGGCTCGGAGCCTGGCGCCTGCTTCAGTTTCTGGGTCTCCCTCTCTCTCCGCCCCTCCCCCGCTCACACTCTGTCTGTCTCTCCCTCAAAATGAATACACATTAGGGGAAAAAAAAGGATTCAAATAAATAGAGTATTTTGAGACTGTGGAATAACCATCTCAGCTGCAGAGCCGACCAGAGGTGTGGACGATGAGAAAGGTGTATTTTGTGTGTGCTCCTGGTTCCTGACACCCAGCTCCTAAATCCCTTAAAAACTCCCGGGTGACAGGAGCATCTCTTGTTCTAAGAAGGTGACTCCTAGGGGCGCCTGGGTGGCGCAGTCGGTTAAGCGTCCGACTTCAGCCAGGTCACGATCTCGCGGTCCGGGAGTTCGAGCCCCGCGTCAGGCTCTGGGCTGATGGCTCAGAGCCTGGAGCCTGTTTCCGATTCTGTGTCTCCCTCTCTCTCTGCCCCTCCCCCGTTCATGCTCTGTCTCTCTCTGTCTCAAAAATAAATAAAACGTTGAAAAAGAAAAAAAAAATTTAAAAAAAATAAAAAAAAAAATAAGAAGGTGACTCCTGGTGGGCCCCAGACTGCTTCAGGGTGAGGGCTGGTCACCAGAAAGATGGAGCCTGGATTAGAAGCCTGGAACTTTCAGCCCCACCCCCACCCCCCCACCCCCATCCCACCTTGCTGCCTCTGAGGAGGAGAAGATTGAGTTAATAAGTGATTATGTCTTTGTGATCAATGATTCCACCTTATTAAAATCCCCTAAACAACAGGGATCAGAGAGCTCCCAGGCTGGTGAACACACCCACGTGCCCAGAGGGTGGTGCCCCCCTCCCCCGACTCCACGAGACAGAAGCACGTGCCCCAGGACCCCCCTCCCCCAGGCCTCATCCTCTATACTTCCCTTCACGCCCTTTATAATAACCTGGAAAGGGGAAGTACATCCTTTAAAATAAACGAGTAGAGGTAAGTCAAGTGTGTTCCTGAGTTCTGTGAGCTGTTCTGGCAACTTATAGAACCTCGTGAGGAGGGGGCCGTGGGAACCCCCGAGAGCCTGTCCGGCAGGAGCACAGCCTGACGTGGGGGCCGTCCCGTGGGGTGAGCCCTTACACCGTCCGGTCGGCGCTAACCCAGTTAGTGCCGGAACTGAGTCCAAATGTCGAACACCCAGCTGGTGCCCCGGAGAATCAGAGAATCGACTGGGTTCTTGGATACTGGAAAACACCCCGGGGAGGAGAGCTCTCATTGGTTTTGATCCAAGCCTTTCCCGGGCCTGGAAATAAAACGCCGAAAAGCCAAATCAAGAACTCACCGGTTACCGTGCGCAGCATGTCGACAGCTGGCTCCTCCAGCTCTCTGATTTGCTGTTTGATAATAATCTCAAACGTCTTGTAATTGACAAATCCCGGCAGCTCTCTGCCCCGATACCGATTTTCAAATTTCTCAATTTCTTTATATATCGCTTTGTACCCTGGAATGGAAAAGAACGGTGCTGAATTATTTTACGAAAACAACCCTGTGGGCTTTTCTTTTCCATTTCCTAATTTATTTTGAGATAGAGAAAAAACATGAGTCGGGGGCAGAGAGAATCCCAAGCAGGCTCCGCACTCTTAGCACAGAGCCTGACGCGGGGCTCGAACCCACATACCACGAGATCGCGACCTGAGCCGAAGTCGGACACTTCACCGACGGAGCCACCCAGGCGCCCCTCTTTCTCTCTCTCAAAAATAAATAAACATTTTTTAAAAATTAAAAAAAAGAACTAACCAGGAATCAGGGTCTAGGCATCCTCTTTTGGTTGGGAGATATTTTCTCGTAGGAATTTTGTACAAACTGAGATAAAATTCACATGCTATAAAATTCACCCTTGTGGGGCACCCGGGTGGCTCAGTTGGTTGGGCATCCGACTCTTGGTTTAGGCTCAGGTCAGGATCTCACGGTTCATGAGATCGAGTCCCACGTTGGGCTCTGTGCTGACAGCATGGAGACTGCTTAGGATTCTCTCTCTCCCTGTCTCTCTGCCCCTCCCTTGCTCACGCATGCTCTCTCTCTCAAAATAGATATATATACTTAAAAAAAAAAATTTTTTTTTTTTTAATTCAACCTAGTCAGGGCACCTGGGTGGCTCAGTCGGTTAAGCACCTGACTTCGGCTCAGGTCATGATCTCACGGTTCGTGGGTTCGAGCCCCACATCGGGCTCTGTAATGACAGCTCAGAGCCGGGAGCCTGCTTCAGACTCTGCCCCTCCCCTGCTCTCTCTCAAAAATAAAACATTAAATTCAACCTAGTCAAGCGTAGAGCTCAGTGTTTGTTAGTACATTAACAAAATTGTGCAACCGTCCCCAGTAGCTTATTCTCAAACACTTCTATCGCCCCAAGGAACCCTGCGCCCTATCAGGACTCCCTCCCCATTTCCCTCCCCCTGCCCAGCCCCTGGAAACCACTCCTCTACTCTCTATTTCTAGGGACACGCCTGTCCCGGACATTTCATATCAATGGAACCAAAACACATGTGGCTTTCTGCGTCTCGCTTCCTTCACTCAGCACAGTGTCTTCAAGGTTCGTCCATGTTGCAGCATGTTTCGTCCTTCATGCTTTTCCATGGCTGAACATTTTCTATCATCTGCTGTCACAGGCTGAATTGTATCTCTCCAAAATTGGTATGTTAAAGTCCTAACCCCTAGCACCTAGGAAATGTGACTGTGTCTGGAGACGGGACCTCTGAAGAGGAGATTGCACTGAAATGAGGTCATTGGTGTGGACTGAACTCCAATCTGACTGGTGTCCTTATAGGAAGAAAGCAGGACACAGAGCCGTGCAGGAAAGACCATGGAGGACACACGGAGAAGGTGATGTCTACGTGCCAAGGAGAGAGGGCTCCGGAGAATTGAAACATGCTGGCACCTTGGATTTCCAGCCTCCAGAATTGTAAGAAAGTAAGTTTCTGTCGTTTAAGACACACAGTCTGTTGTGCTCTGTTGGGACGGCCCTAGCAGACCAATACACGGGTACGTTAACATACCAGCCACCCTACTGCGTGTGAGATGGGGTCTCCCGTGGCTTTGGTTTGCATTTCTCTGACGGCTAATGACGCTGAGCGCCTACTCGTGAGCCCAGAAGCCATTTGTGTGTCTTCTCTTTAGAGAAATGTCTATTCTCATCCTTCGTCCACTTTAACTTGGATTATTTGGCTTTTTGTTGTTGAGCTGTAAGAGTTCTTTGTATATTCTGGGCACTGGACCCTTGTCAGATGCGTGACTTGCATTTTCTCCGGTTCTGTGCGTGGGGGTGGCGCGCTTTGACCCACACACGTTGTTTATTCTGATGAAGTCCCCCTTGTCTGTTACTTCTCTTGTCGCCTGTGATGTCGTGTCCTATGCAAACACCGCCTCTTCATCCAAGGCCACGAAGGTTAGAATCCAGGTTTTCTTCTAAGAGTTTTATAGTTTCAGTGCTCACAGTTTGGTTTCTGATCATTTTGAGTTTATCTCTGTACAGGGGGTGAGTTAGGGGTCCAAATGCATTTTCTTGCATGTGGGAACCCAGTGACGTGCAACTGATAACTTGTTGGAAGGAATTTAGCATCTTAAAATGAGAGCTATTTTCTCAT
Source organism: Puma concolor (assembly GCF_028749965.1). Classification (NCBI taxonomy): domain Eukaryota; kingdom Metazoa; phylum Chordata; class Mammalia; order Carnivora; family Felidae; genus Puma; species Puma concolor. The sequence continues at coordinate 156,050,999 of NC_141675.1, read as the reverse complement.
GGGCCGCATGCTGTAATAAGCTGCTGAGCCATGCACAAGGGGGGTTGCTGGAAGCGAAGGACTGTTGTCTTCCCGCAGCATGGTCAGCAGCTTGGGAGTGGCGCAGAGATGGCAAGTGGCAAGTGACCGCCCCAGTCTTCCACCAGGGAACACTGTCATTTATCTCGTCCTGCCCTCCATGCCCTCTGCCAACGAACAAACGACTGAAAGGCGTGGCCGTCGAATTATGTCAACAATGGCACGATGTATCCTCTCACGTTCATTACTCAAAGCCAAGGACAGCGGCCAGTCGGAACCTCCAGTCAGCTCAAGGTACATTATGGAACCCGCCACCAAGCTGCCCGAGTAGAAGCAAAGTCACTTAAAATTCCCCTCAGCTGCTGCCGCTTTATCACTGGCCAGTATATGATTGACTTCAAGCATCTCGAAATATTAAAAAAATTAACTTCAGGTCACACTCTCCACCTTTTTCGGACCCTTGAGAATTTGGTGGTGTAGCGATGGTGTCCAGGCTATGTTTCGTTTCCCCTGTATCGCTGCTGCAGCTGCAAAATCCACTGAGATACACACGGGCTTCAAGGCCACGGCCAGCTGACCACGAAGAGCATGAGGCAGTGGTGGGCGCCATGTTGACCCGCTACTGTTGCGGGAGGGCTGATTCTGGTCGAAGCCCTGGCGGACTTGGGCGGATTCCTCTGCGTGTTCTCTCTAGGTGTCCTCCGAAGTCTGCAGCAGGCGCTGGCTGGCCTGAGTTCAGTGACGTGGGGCAGAGCAAAGGCGGCCCCCACACACCCCTCCTCCAGCTCTCCTCACCATCCGCACCACCCGCCTTGACCCACCTCGCCAGACCTACGGTGGTGCCTGGCACTCACCTTTCTGGAACTTCTTTTCAATCACGGTGCTCCACTTGTGGAATTCATGTCTGATTTTGGTGAACAGCCGACTCTCACCCTCCCCCACAGACTCCTCCCCTTGTATTAAAGAGGTGATGTCATGATTAAACGCATTGATTTTCTGTTAAGAAGGAAAACGTACGTATAAGCGGAGATGTTCCAGATACAAGTGGGGTGGTCTGGAGGCCGTGTGTAGGCTGAGGGTGGGCAAGTGACTCCTCACCACGTGACAGGGGTACCAGACCCTCCCACACCCCCAACCGCCCTCGGGGTCTCGGGTGAGCATGCGTGATAAGCAATCCATACGGCAAATGTGACCATCTGTCACTGCCCATTGTCCCTCCGCACTGGCCCCTCTTTGGTGTTAAATGGGCACAGTGAGCCTGGGTCGGCTTTCGGGGAGTGAGAGAAAAGTGCATGAGGCACACGATCCCTTTCTGGACAATGATGTGTGACTCTCCGACTCGATGCTACAGGCAATACTCACATCTATCAGAAAAAACATTTTTTCGTGTTCGTCTTCTGGTACATCTGAGCCATACTTTTGTAATTCCTCTGTTATTTTCTCATGATTCTCCTTTATTTGATTCTCTAACAGGGGCAGAGATTTCTGAGGAAAACAGAAAAGAATGCAAAGACATAAATACGGACAGGGAAGGAGCTGGAGCCCCCAGGCCACCTGCACCCTACACCTGACCTCCTGGCTTCCTCTAGAGCGAAGGTGGAGAGGGAGGCACATTAGCGGGCACTGACTCCGCCCAGGCCTCCCCACATTCCCACTCCTGGGGGGAGGGGGGACAGTCTCAGGGACATGCCAAGGTGGCCACTCTGCACGGTTCCTGCATCCTGTCCAAGCAACGCCAGGAAGAGCTCCTTCTATGATCTGCAGGGACATTAGAAAGGGCCACCTGTCTTGTGGGCTCTGAAAAAGCAGCAGTTGGGACAATTTGAGATTCAACAACTTTTGTGAACAGATTTAAAGTTTTCAGGGACTTCTGTCTCTGACGACACGGTGGATGGCGCATGCTAGCGCCCTCTTCCACCGCAAACATCAAAAAATGCTGGCTGGCACATCGAAAGCATCCCTTGAAGTGTATCCATGAGCTGGCAGGTACTCAGAGCCACAGACAGGTGACACCGGTGCCCAGGGGCGAACGGGGAGAGCGGGAGTACAGCCAGATTTGGCCTCGCAGGGCATTTGTAGGAAAGAAAAATTGAGGTGATGTTTCAGAGCCTCACTTGGTGCTGGGGCAACGAATAAATCCCGGTGGGCTTGCTCGAGGCAGGGACTCTAACGAGCCAACGTCTTCTTACTCTACAAAGCTGGGACCCCAAAGAGCTAGGAACAACCGTGCCCTCTGTCCCCATTCCTGGGGACTGAACTCGGTGCTGAGCGGAAGGACATAAAATCTCTGCCGAAAATCTGTAACCGCAAGCCAGCCCTCAAACAGGTCTGCTGCCCAAATTCATACTCCCTGAGGGGTCCCCCAGGCCTCGAGCTGAGAATCTAAAATGATTCAGGCCGGAGGCTGCACCTCCCTGGAGAAACCGATTCTGAACCTGGGCTTCCATGAATACCCACAGATCAAGTTCCAGAAAGGATAGGCCCAGGGTGGAAACCCTAGCCCAGGTCATTGTGGGTGATGGCTACCAGGACCCAGTGCACCTGACACTGGACTCCTCGAGCGCTGCGTACAACAGAAATACGTGCAAAGGAAACCTTTTTAAGGGACCGCACAGGTGAAAGAGAAAGGAATTCTGTCCAGACAAACTTGAAAAAGAACCACGGAGAGATTTAAAGTATGAAATCTATGACCATGACCATCGTCAAGCCATTGCCGTAGCGGCTGGCAACGAGAAAGGAACAGGTTCGTGCAGGGCGCATGAGATTTTAGGCCAAGCGGATGTAGTCTATCAGGTCCCGCCCAACATGTGGTGCCGCAGTCACACACCGTCCGGGAGCTTGCTCGAGGATCCCAAGCTGTGCTCCAGACCCGCCGAACCTGAGCCTGCACCTTAACGAGATCCCCGGGGAGATGTGTGTGCGCGCGGACGGTGAGCGAGCCCGCGCGGGTTGGCTCTGGGTTTGTGGGACTCGAGTCAGAGAACGGACGGCTCTACATGTGCTTACGCAGATGTGCATGATGAGTTCAGTGGTCAGTCTGTCCGCCAGACAGGGCACGGTGGCCCTTCCTTCCTCCAGGAGAACCCTGCGGACGGAGAAGAGAACACGACATGCACAACCATGCTGGTGTGGCCAGAAAACGCAAGCCGGCTTTCTGCTACAGGGAAAGGCAAGGCTAGTCCAGTTATTCCCAGGTGGATGGAGCGCCCTGCCGCGGGTACCCAACAGATGTGCAGAATTGCCCTGCGCGGAACGAAGGCAGGGTCTTCATTATTTCGGACACTTCAAAAATGGCATCGAGTTGGAGAGAATTGTACACCTCAAGCTCATATAACACTGTATGTCAGCTGACCGGGACTAAAATAAAAAGCTTTCTTTAAGAAATGGTATAGAGGGATCCCTTCCAGCTGAGACATTAAATATGGCTCATGACATTTGGAACGCCTGGGTGGCTCAGCCGGTCAAGTGTCCCACTTCGGCTCAGGTCATGATCTCACGGTTCGTGGGTTCGAGCCCCGCGTCGGGCTCTGTGCGGACAGCTCCTTCGGATTCTGTGTCCCCCTCTCTCTCTGCCCCTCCCCTGCTCACACTGTGTCTCTCTCTCTCTCTCTCTCTCAAAAATAAATAAACATTTAAAAACATCTTTTTAAATATGTCTCATGACATCTGACTACAGAACTGGTCTTTATAAAGATACGCTTGGTCACCTATGGATATGTTTTCATAACACACACACCCTTCTTCACGTAGGTAATATGCACATAAGTCTACGTAATGCATGTCGGCATAGGATTTCACAAAAATACCCCGACACGTACCTACGTAGGTATATGGATGACATTGAACTATGGGACACACCCTTCCCCAAGACAAGAACCTAAACCATGGGCTGCTTGGAGGAAGGAAGGCCTATCCTCGCTCTATCCAAATCTGCGTTCGCCGAGTTATTATAGATTCTTTATAGTTTAAAGAACTTTTTAGGATAAAAGGCATGCCTGTTTGTCAAAGTACACTCACAGCTGGGCTCTGGTCTCCACATCTGTCAATTTTTAAAAGTTGTGGTAAAAGGTACATAACATAAAATTTACAATTTCCCCCAGTGCCCCTGACTGATAGATAATCAAACTGATGTGGCCCGCGATTGGAAAGGCCACATTTATCATATAGCAAATGCATGTCTCTGGGTCAATTTCTGAACTTTCTAATTATTTTTCTATTCTGAGGCATTTATGTTTTCTTCCGGTATTTGTGTTTCTATTTAATTTATTTTCAATTGTCGTAGCCAGTTCCCTCCTCATCTGGTTGTGGAGGTCTATTTTCTGCTGTACTTTGTCAGTTCCTCTTTTGTTCTCCTGGGCAAATCCCACGGGCATTGTCAAGGTATAGACACACTCACACACTCACTGCGAACGTCTGCTTTTGGGCGGCAGCCATGTTCCCCAGGAGAAATGGAGGGCCTACGTTTTGGTTTGCCCTTTGCGGAAACACGGCCCAGGTACCTGAAATGTGGGTGGTCCTCAAAGAAGACTCTCTCTTTCTCCAGAGCCTCGGCCAGGCTCAGCTGGTCCTGGATGTCCTGCTGGCCCCGGCACTTGACGACCATGTAGCCCTTCTTCAGGTGACAGACGAGGTTTTGTGCCACGTCGACCACCTTGTCTTCGGTGCCTCTGTCCACCAGGTCAGGCTTTGTCAAGATGCCTGCAAGCCGGAGACTTTCCATCAGAGAACGCTCGCAGTTACCTCTCAGCCTTGCTCGTGGGGACACGACGGCACCCCCAACCCCCAAGTCCACGGTTTGAGGTGGAGCCCCTGGCCAGTGACAGAACTATAGCTCAGGCCCCAGGAAGATGGCATGCCCCTCCAGGCAGCTGTGGGGGGCTTGCTTCACCCAGGGCTTGGCCCTCATGCCAGAGACACAGCAGCATGTGACGGCCATTTAATTTCCCTTCTACCCAGTCGAAGAGTTCATGCTCTATTGCGATGACTCTCCACCTTCCCAGTGAGGCACACTGGGCTGTCAGCCCAGAGCCCGACGCGGGGCTCGAACCCACGGACCGCGAGATCGTGACCTGAGCCGAAGTCCAATGCTCAACCGACTGAGCCGCCTAGGCACCCGACTAGCACTTCTAAACATTCTCCATTTACTTCTGGTGCAGATGGGGCTTGGCCCACGCTTGGGGAAACACGGGTCCGGCCGAGACCAGAGGCATCATTTGCTGAGCCCACGGCCAAGTAAAGCCCTCCTATGGTTTCTAGGTTCTTCCCTCTTCTTACCTATGGTCCTGTCTCCATCAGGGTCCACCTCCTGAGCCATGCTCAGTGCCTCTGTGGTGGCGATGTCCACATTGCAAGGGACCACCACCAGGTTGATCGTCTCCTGCTTAACGATGTACTTCCTGATGAGTTGCTTGGTCTGTGAGAAAATGAAGGCGTATGAGGGCAGGGACAGGTCCCGACCTTGCCCTTGCTTTGGGACCTCCAAGTCCCAGGGGTATCTCCCCGAAAGAAACAAGCCTGCAGCATATCCCAAGCCAGAGTTACAAGAAACCAAGTCTCCCGTGGCAGAAATGGAGCTCTGGGGTCTGGGGAAAACCGCCAGACCTTAGCTCATTAACTATCTCCCAGGATTCCACAGAGGACAACCGCAGGGAAAGAGAAGATGCCACAAAGTGCATGACGGTGCCCTAGATCTTAAATCTCTTGGGTAACATTTGCCAACATGAAAATGCCATCATATCTGTTGCTAATGCTTTCTCTCCCCACATAAAACCCCTTCCTGTACACGCCAGCTTAGATACGCCACGAGATGTAACTCTAACCAAAAATGGGTCCCCGTATAAAACCGAAACACTGTAAAATGGATTTCCAGTTCTGCCTCCTTGCCTCGCGCTCCCCAGAACATCTCCATCTGACTTGGTGGAGGCCACGAGCCCACCCCTTCACACCTCCTGATATCCACCCTCCCAACTCAGCCCGGAACTCGCTGTTGTCCAGGGCACGGCCCCGGTCCCCCCCAGACCGAGGTTGTACCTGGCGTCCGATGTCGGCCGGCTGATTGCCCACAGCCACCCTGGTGATGCCAGGGAGGTCTATCAGGGTCAGATCCGGGACATGAGGGGAGCTGACCTCCAGGTTGATTAGCTCATGACTGATCCCCAGTCCTTCCCCGGCGATGGCATTCTGGGCTAGGGAAGGGGGAAACGAGAAAACCTGAATAGAGCGTACAGTACAAGCATCTCCCTATAGCAAATCCTCCGAAAGCACCTTCTACCTGCCGTGCTTGGATAAGGCATATCTGGAGCAGATTCACTTTTCCGGGGCTAAAAGGAAACCCAAAGGACAATTCAGGGTTCTTCCTGCCAGTGGCCAGAACTGTTTGTGGAGAGAGCAAGAGAAACATCTCTAAAGATGCACCTGCACCAGGCCAGAGCGGGGCCGACCTGAGCTCTTCCTGGCATAGCGCCTAAATCCTTCCCCTGACGTCACTAGGAGATTAACAACAAAGCAAAATGAAAGCAAATAAAAACACATGGGCACGCTGGGGCAGGGTTTGGGAAATGATGGAGGGGAACGTGCTAGTTTTGAGCAAAACGAGCCCTGGCATTGACATCCTATCGAGGGACCTCATTTGGCTCCTGCCTCCGTAACGATGACAATTTCAAGATCTAAATTTATTTATCGGTATTCCCGTCCGTCACTGCACGCACACTCCTCTCCAGGGCGACCTTCTCCCAACCGGAGAGTCTGTCCCTCGACCTCGGGCTTGGCACGTGGCTGACAGGACATCACAGAATGGACTCCAGTAGAGATTGAGACCTTGCGCCTGGGGGATCCTCCTCCCTTCCTGCCAGGAACCCGTCCGCCACCACCCAAAAAGCCAAGCCTGGCCTCCTGGAGGAGGATGGCCACCGCATGGGGAGAAGGCCTGGTCTTTCCAGCCCAGGGCCTGGGTATGTGACCGAGGCCATCCTCGACGGTTGGCCCCAGCCAAGCCAGCTGGAGGGAAAGAACTGCCCGGCTGATCACCAAATCTCAAGAAACCAATGCTTCCAAGCCACTGGGCTTTGAGATAGCGTTGTTACACAGCAAGGGAGAGGGGTACACACAGCGGTTTTGAGTGCTCTGCCCCTGGAGCCAATCTAAGCCCAACAATCACACAATGACGTTCGGACTGTAAAAGCATCCTTCAACTTTTGTAAAACAGTCTATAAATGCAACTTGGTGCTTCTATCTTTTTTTTTTTAATACAATTTATTGTCAGATTGGTTTCCATGCAACACCCAGTGCCCATCCCAAGTGGCTGCTACCTTCTTAAGAGCCAAGCTCATTCTTTGCCACTTCTGCTCCCCAAATGACTGAGACTAGGCTGTGACACACTAGGAAGAAGCGAAGGTCCACGTGGCAGAGATTATCTATCCGCCTTGCTCACTCTCAGCCGCAGCCAACCCTGCCACTACTTGTGCTTATGTCCTCCGCGTGTTATCTCTCCTTTCGGATGCTTCATGGGGACAGGGTGATCTCTGTCTCTGTGGCTGGCATTCACTGAGACGCACCGTAGGTCAACCCGAGCTGGGATTATGCAAACACATGCAGAGGAAAAGGCCTATGAGATGCTTCCAGAGAGGGTTCGGGGATGGTCCAGGATGCCTTTTATGAGGCTAACGGGGAAAGGGGTTCCCTGGCCCCACACCCAATTCTTCTTCCATCAGATCTGTGGAGTGGGGAAGCCTTTGAATAAGGGACAGATACTCCTTGTTTAAATTTTAAAGTCCACATTACTCTCCGATGCTTATTTACATACTAAGCAAGTAATTGCTGAGGTCAGATTCTGTCCAAAGCGCTGGTCTTACTGAGGGTAAAAGAAGAGAAAACACAAGGGAGCCGGGGCCTGATGCAGATGAGGGCCGGAGGGAGGCCCCCAGGAGAACAGGACAGGCCCAGAAAGGGAAGAGGGGGACAGTGACAGATGGACCCCTTCCTCCCTCACCCAGGTGGCCAGATGTCCAAACAGGTGATAGCGAACAAATGTGGGGCACTTACCTGTATTGATTGCCTCCTCCACCTCCGAAGGGTCTGAAATCTCCGTCTCAAAGTCCTGGTAGCTGACTTTGCCTCTCCATTCATCCTCATTCATGAGCTTCTTCAGCTTCAGCACCAGAGGACACCTTGTGACAATACCTGGAGGCCACGTCCACATCAGTCCTGCACTCTGCTCTCAAGAGTCCTAGACGGTGGCCTGAGATCAATGCTGTGCAAACTTTTCTATAATCATCTGGGCAGGCTGCTAAAAGCGCCTGGTCCCCTTGTCTGACACTCGGATGCATTAGGTCTGGGGCGGCCTTAGAAATATGCATTTTGAGTATGCATTCCAGGTAATTTTTTGCTCACTAATGCTTGAGAGCCATCACTTTCGGCTTCTCGCTTCATGTTTTGCCATCAGCTCGGGTGGCACACTCTCATAGGAAACCCCCAGACTCTGGTAAATGTCCTCCGCTATCCCCCAGGATATACCCATACCATCAGGAACACATACTGCCCTCACCAGGCCCCCTGACCACGTCCCCCTGCCGTAAACTTCCAGACCCCACCCTCTCCTACATCTGACCTGTACTTCAAGGCCCATCTCAGGTCTGCCCGCTCTCCCCTGGGGCCCCACCGATCCCTTGACCTTGGCACTCAAATAGCACCACTAATCAGAGCACCAATCTTTACCTCCCATTTGGAAGGTCACCTCTTGAGAAGGGGCTCGGGAAAGACACCCACATGTATGTGGTTCTGGGCTGGGGGTGCAAGTACATATACTCAGACCTACCTCTGGGCTGATGGCTCAGAGCCTGGAGCCTGTTTCCGATTCTGTGTCTCCCTCTCTCTCTGCCCCTCCCCCGTTCATGCTCTGTCTCTCTCTGTCCCAAAAATAAATAAACGTTGAAAAAAAAAAAATTAAAAAAAAAAAAAACAGAGAGCAAGTTCTTACCGCTGCCTCTGGGAAGGGCGACCCCTGACAGGGCCTCCAGCACTGAGCTCTTGCCCGAGCTCTGGTCTCCGATGACAGCGATGGCGGGCAGGGCCAGGTCCTGCTCCACGCCCAGGGCACGAAGGGAGTCGATGAGGTCAATGCAGGGGCGCACTTTCTCCTCATACTGGCTACATAGGCTCTTCTTGAGTCCCTGAAGAAAGCAGAATCAAAGAATTCTGTCATGGCCTGCGGGTCATGTTCCATCAGAGACAGACAACTTCAATCAACCTATCACAATAGGTGAGAAGAGATCCCAAAAGAGAGTGGGAAAGGAACACAAAGAACTATTTAAAGAAATGATAGGTAAAAATTCCCCACACTTGAAAACAATTAACTCAAAGACCCAAGAAGCTCAATGAACCCCAAACATAAGGTACATAAACTACATCAAGGCAGATTATAGTCAAATAGCTCAAAACCCCTGACAGAGAGAAAATATTTCAAGCAGCCGGAGAACACGTTACACATTGAGGAGCAAAGATGAAATTTATAGCAGATTTCTCATCAGAAACAATACAAATAAGAAGATAGTGGAATAGCCTTTTTAAAATACTGGAGGGAAAAAAAAAATCCATCATCCTAGAATTCTATACCTCGCCAAAATACCTTTTTTAAAAATGAAAGCAAATGAAGTTTTTTTCAGACATAAAAAAGTGAATGAATTCATCACCAGCATTGGCACTACAAGAAATGTTAAAGAAGTCCTTCTGCCAGAAGGAAAATGATTCTGAATGAAAATCTGAATCCACACAAAGGAATCTACACCAGAAATGGTAACTACTACATTTTTTAAAAGTAACTTACATATCCTTAAAAGATATATGACTGAACAAAAATAACAATACATTGTGGGGCTTATAAGTCAAATTAAAATTCATGACAAAATCAACATGAAGGCTAGGAGGAGACAAATGGAAGCATACAATTGTAAGGTTCTTATTTAAATATTAAGTTATAGGGGTGCCTGGGTGGCTCAGTCAGTTAAGCAGCCAACTTCGGCTCAGGTCATGATCTCACAGTCTGTGAGTTCAAGCCCCACGTTGGGCTCTGTCCTGACAGCTCAGAGCCTGGAGCCTACTTCAGATTCTGTGTCTCCCTCTCTCTCTGCCCCTCCCCTGCTCATGCTCTGTCTCTCTCTGTCTCAAAAATAAATTAAAAAAACATTAAAAAAATTTTAAATATCAAGTTATTTACTATCACTTCAAGTTAGACTTGACAAGTTAAATATGTAAAATATAAACCCTAAAATAGGCACATTTAGTAAATCAACAAAGGAAATAAAATAGAATCATCAAAAATGTAGTGATTAATTCAAAAGAAGGTAGAAAAAGAGGAAAGGGGAAATAAAGGACAGGGAAAATAGAAAATAAATAGCAAAATGATCTTCTCAAACTTCATTAACAATCACAATAAATATAAACGGTCTAAAACATTTTTAGAACAAACTGACTTTGAAATAGAAGAACAAAGTTGGAGGGCTAACATTACTGATTTCAATATTTATTAAAAAGCTGCAGTAAGCAAAACAATGTGATACTGGTATAAAATTGAGAAAGAGATCAAAGGAACAGAATATATGTTCCAAAAATAAACTGACATTATGTATGGACAACTGATTTTGACAAAAGTGCAAGGGCAATGCAGTGGAAGGATAAAGCTTTTCAACAAATGGTGCTGGAACAACTGGGCATATATATACCCCCCAAAATAACCTTGTATCTATATTTCACACCACACTAAAAAAATAACTCACAACAGATCATAGACCTAAATGCAAAACCTAACACTACAGAACTTCTACAAGAAAACAGGAGAAAAATCTTTATGGCTGTGAGTTAGGCAATGTTTTCTTAGATACGGCCCCCAAAGCACAGTTCATAAAAGAACCAACTGATAAATTGGACTTCATCAACATTGAAAACATCTGGTCTCTAAAAAAGACTAAGAGAAGGAAAACAAGCCACAATCTGGGAGAAAATATTCACAAAACATATATTTGACAAAGGATTTGTACCCAGCATACATAAAGAACTGCCAAGAAATTCCTTGACAATAAGAAAACAAACAACCTGATTAAGAAGAGACTATGAGAATATGCTTTATAATATACATAAGTTTTACTAGGTAGTTCCTTTATCTCGTGGTGAGAAGCTATTTATATTTTCTGCCAGGTCAGCTTTTGTTGTTGGGGGCTGTCCTGTGCATTGCAGGAGATTCAGCAGAATCCCTGGCCTCTATTCATTATTCACTCTGAGTTGTGACCATCAAAATGTCTCCAGACATTGCCACACGTTCCAAGGGGCAAAAGTGCCTCTGGTTAAGAACCACTGCCTTACAAAGTACATGAGTACAAGAGTTTGTATACAGGGAATGCTGGCAGATTTCTGCAAGGACCTCCTTGACCAAATGCTAGAGAGCCCTCTTTGACCACCTTGAGCCCTGTTCTCCACTTGGCTTTTCCTGGGCTGCTGAGCCCAGACTTAGCAAAGAATCCTTCTTAGCAAAGAATCCCCTCACCTTTGAAAGCTAATCAAGCTCTTTCTCCCGGTCCCCTTGATGATAACCTGTCCTTAGTCATTCTTTCTCCTCTCCCTCACCCTTCCTGCTGGCTGTAAATCCCCACCTGTCCTCCCGTACCACCTTGACCTCAGTCTCTCTCCCTTGTGGCATTAGGCTGGAATAAAATCCTCTTGGCCATTTTTTTTTAACAAGTGTCTGCTGCCAGTTTTTTCTATAACAAACTTCAGAAAGGTGTGGAGCACAGCTCCACAGGGAAAGCCCCATGGTGGTCGTACCAGAAACCTGGCTACACCTTTGTACCCACCAGCCTCCGTCTCAGCCTTCCTCATGGGTTCTTCTTTGTTTTCATTTCTTTAGATCACCTATTCCCAAGAGTTTATAAAACATGAATAATAGTACCAACCACCTGAATTAAGAAAACACATAACCCCAGTCCATAAGACCCTCCACGCACCCTTCCCCATCACCTTCTTGCTGTTACCCCTTCTCCCCACCGAGGGTCTCTCCATCCTGAGGCTCGTGAGAACCACGTTCTTGTTCTTCTTCGCGGTTTTACCACCTACCCATCTTTCCCTAAGCGATACATTGCTTCTTGTTGCCTGAATTGGAACTTTGTATAAGTGGGGCCATACCATACATTTCTCCTATGACTCAGTTCTTTGTTTTGCCACTGTTTTTTAGATCTTGATGCTTTGATGCCCACTTCTAAGCAGAATTCTGCTGCATGAGCGTACCGCTATTGACACATTCGTCCACGGCTCACAGGCCCTTGTGTTGATTCTGGGTTTTGTTATCATAAACAACGCCATTATGAACATGGCTCTCAGAGGGCACCTGCAAGTTTGCATAGTGGTTTAGCACAAATAGAATCGCCTGGAAGCACTATTCGAACACAGATGTGGGCCCTACCCCTGGAGTTCCTAGTTCATCAGGTCTGGGGGGAGGTGGATGTGTGGGCTAATCATTTACAGGTCAAACTTCCCAGGCCTTGCTGAGGATGCTGGTCTGGGGACCACACGTTGAAAACCAAGGTCTGTACCTAGAAATGGAATTTCTGGATTATAAGACAGCACCGTTCAGCATGACTGGAAAAGGCCAAGCTACAGCCAAGCAGGTGGGTGTGAACGGTATGAGTTCTTACTGCCCCATACACTGCCGGTTACAGTCAGGCAAGAAACACAGTTATATTGGGGACCTTCTTATTTTTCTGTGTGCTTCAATGTGGCTTTTAGTATTGTTTAATATTGTTTAGCATTTATTATGAAAATGGAGTGAACTTGAAAGAGGCTGATGATCCGTGACTTTAAGACACACGACAGCAGTAAAGGGACCTCTCTCTCAACAGTCACAGAAGGCAAATACTGTTATCATTCCCATGTTAGAGATGGAGAACCCAACTTGTACACCAGGGAGGAAGAGCCATCTTAGAAACAAGATCACACAGCTGGAAGTGTTTGCATTGGGATAAAATTCAGATCAGACTGATTTCAGAGGCCAAGTTTGGTTCCCATCAAAAATACGTTCTGGATTCTGGGGAAAAAAACGGTGCCGCATGGCTTGCCGGTGAGGGAATGGAACCACGTGGTGGGTGTGGGATAGCACGGTGGTCCTTGGGCCCAGAGCGAGGCCAGTTCCTACAGGAGCCGGACAACATCCCGCCCGGCTTCCCAGGCTGAAACTGCACCCCAACCAACCAGTGTCAGCTATGGCGAAACATCTACACTACACTTGGTGGCCAGATGGGCCCCAGAGGGACAAGTAGGGGATCACATCAGCAACCGCGGCAGGAGAGATCAAGAAGCAGTCATCCCGGGTCAGGAGCATCGCCGTCTACAAGGACAGCCCTCAAACACGGCTATTTGCAGGTGGCAACTTACCATTTCCTGATTTTTCTCTGCCTTATCCGCAAGTCCATTTAGTAACAGATGATCGGACACAGGATCTGAGTCAGTGATCTTTCCTTTAGAATTAACCATCTCCGCCCTCGATCAGCTTAAAATCAAGCACATCGGGATTAACACGATTCAGAAGCCAGGTTCATTCAGTCACAGAATCACCACTAGATACACTGGGACACACTGTGGGCTCCTTAACTCTTTAGGGACTGAAACAAAACAAGGAGCCAAATGATGGATGGAGGCAGCTTAGCGGATTTCAGGAATGGGCTCCCAGACCCCAAAAGAGTCTTTAAAACTAGGTGTTTCCTATTACAATTTTAGGTTCAACGGCAAAAATTTTTTCACCATCAATTGGAACAGTGGCAAAGAACAAAATTTCCGTGAATTTTTAAAATTCACATGTAAAAGGAAACTTATTATAGAACCATTCCCAATGTTGCTGTGGGAATCTCAATATAATGGAACTTTGATACCCAAGCTTATAGTTGAAAAAAAAAATGCCTGAACTTTAAGTTCTTTTACTCTGTTCGTTTTGCTCCTGGCTTCATATTTTTATTCCATTTCCCCCCATACGAGTGTATCTTAATGACCTTCACTTTTTTCTATTTTTTCCAGTTTGGTGGGTTTGATGGGTCGACATCCATCACTGTGTACGTTCGAGGCGTACAGCATGAAGGTCTGAGGTACACATTTTGTGAAATGATCACCACGATGGCTTCGGCTAACATCCACCTTCTCATATAGATATGATATCATTTTATTTTGAAAGAAGCTAATCGTCCACTTCACCATACTTGTCTGTATCCCTCCAGATCCGTACATATATGTCTGAAATTCATTTTTCAGAATTTCTGGGGGCGCCTGGGTGGCTCAGTCAGTTGAGCGTCTGACTTCGGCTCAGGTCATGATCTCGCGGTCCGTGAGTTCGAGCCCCGCGTCGGGCTCTGTGCTGAGAGCTCAGAGCCTGGAGCCTGTTTCGGATTCTGTGTCTCCCTCTCTCTCTGCCCCTCCCCCGCTCATGCTCTCTCTCGCTCTCTCTCTCTCTCTCTGTTAAAAATAAATAAGCATAAAAACATTTTTTAAATAAAGTAAAATAAAATAAAAAAATTTCTGGGACCCCATGCCTCTAAATAGTAAATTTTACACATCTCATCATCTTAGGTAAAAGTGAGCGGGAATTTTTCTATGACTTGAAACAAATTATGAGAAATGTAAACCGCCTACTTACCTCCAACACACCTTCCTTTTCCCTTGACGATGCAACGTTGACTAGTTGGATAGAAACACGGAGCTCTTCTCCCACGCCTCCTTGAAATCACACAAAACTTACAAATTAGGCCAAAACCCAGGTGAATGTATGTGACGACTCATCAAGGTAAGGTCCCATTGTTAAGAAGGATGCACAGAGGCCTCACGATGAAGCAAGTTCATGGTTCTCAGAACCCTTTTGGTAAATCTTGAGTATTTTAATTCTAAGAGAGACCGATAAGGCACAGAGCCTTACTGTTAATTTACTGCCTGAATCAACCATAGTTTCTGATGTTCTCTGTGCTTCTTTTACAAGACCCGCCCCCAAGAGCTACACCATCTTCCTTTAATATTGGGGCAGTTGAAAGGGACAGGTTAAAAAAAAAAAAAGGGAGGCGCGCTTGGGTGGCTCAGTCAGTTAAGTGTCCGACTTTGGCTCAGGCCACGATCTCTCGGTCTGTGGGTTTGAGCCCCATGTCAGGCTCTGTGCTGACAGCTCAGAGCCTGGAGTCTGCTTCACATTCTGTGTCTCCCCTCTCTCTGCCCCCTTCCCCACTTGTGCTCTGTCTCTCTCTGTTTCTTAAAAATAAATAAATGTTAAAAAAAAAAAACTAAAAAGAAAAAAGGGGAGAAATGTATTCCTTTTATTGTGAAGTGGGAGAAAGGTGATTTGGAAAGGCAATCAATTAGAAACAGTATGACAATCTGGAAATGTATTTCCTAACCTCCCCCCGACCAACCATGCCTTTGGAGATGCTTTGTGCGCTCAGGGAGTCCCAGACTGGGGCCCCACATTGAAGACCACAGCTGCCTCAGTTGGCCTTAGTGCACCCAGTCAGGTGGCATCATTGGTCCCCAGGTCCTACAGCCCCATGACCACGGGTTCAAATTCCGTCAACACAGGATTGTGTGAACACATTCCCCTCCTCTGTTTGCTTCATATAATGACATTCCTTGGACACAAAATCTTATCTGTGCATCTTAAATGTTTGTACCTTTCATAGATGATCTTTGAAGATCAGTTTGGAGTTCAGGGGCAGGACAATCTCAGGAATTAAAGCCCGTTTCTTACTTATCAGTTACACTCGGCACCCGGCCGTCAAACCGAACTGAATGCAGTCGCCAGTTGTGGCCATGGTGGGGTCACGCTCTCAGCCCGCGTCTGCTCCTAAAACGTCTAACCCACGCTGTGTGTTTAAGACAAGACTGTGGGCTGCTCTCTGAGGTAGGCACATCACCCGGAACCCCTCTCCACTTTCATCTTCCTCCCCCCACCCCTGCCAGTGGTCAGGATGGGCTCTTCCCTCACTGCCAAGGTTGGGGCAGGGGATAGAGAAACTGCCCAGGGCGGGTCTGTGGACACTCAGGTCCCCCCCCCCCCCCCCTTCTCGGACGAGGCTGTCTGGCTGCCCCTGCACTTTGGATTTCAGAGGGTGGCTTCCAGACCCGGACCCTATCTACCAGCGGCACCCCTGGAGAGTCTCTGCAGCAGAGGGTGGGGGCCCCATCCAAGGGCGGTCCCGTGGGTCGCTATCCTTGTGGGAAAGCTTCCTCCAGCCCAGACCTCACAGAGGTCTCCCAACCCCTAATAAGAACCACCACCTGTTGCGTCCTGCTGAACCCCTGATTGAGGAAGTCTGCCACCTGCCCAACACAATTGAGTCCAGTTTTTAAAATAATCCCCGTAGGACTTACACTCACTTTTTCTCTTGGGAGTCTTCCGCCTTGCAAAAACCCACTGACATTTAAATTTTTATGGTGGAAGGGGAGAACATTCTGCTCTTTAGACCTAATGCTCTCTACCAAACCACCCGGAGGGAGCCCAGTACCGGGAGGTGGGGAGAGGGAAGCCAAGAAGGAAATGGAGGGGCAGGGGGCATCCTGTCCACATGACAGGGGTTCCCGGCCAGCAGCTCTGTTCCAAAGCGGAAAAATGACACGGCTAGACATTCGAGGAGCCGTTTGGGACTGACCGCTAGGGGTTAGCATCACTTGATCCTGCTTCCGACAACCACCTGATTTAAATTTGACCAAATGATTCCAAGAGCCCCCACATGCACAGCTCGGGCGGTCACGCGGGGTGGAGTGCAGGTGTCTCCGAGCCTGGCTCCCTCCGTCAGCCCCCAGGACGGTCTTAACTCCCTCAAAACTAGCCTGTCCCCTGCTCAGTCCCACCCCGCTGCGCTAGCAGCGGAGAAGCGGGTCCCTGGGCAGCCCCCCATTCCCTGGGTCGGGGGCGGGGTGGGGGGGGGTACGTTGGGCGGGGCACTTCCCCAGATGCCGGGCCCCTCCCTCCTTGCCCCTCCTTCCTACCCGGCTGCTCGGCTACTCAGGACGCCCCCTAGCGGGGACCCTCCACCCTAACCTCCCTGAATTCTGCAGGATAGTGCAGACCCCCCTGGTCTGCGCACTCCCACTGTGGATTTGTCTGGTTTTCACTCCCCAGCAATGTGAAAACCAATAAAATTACTAAAGTAGTGGGGAGGCCAGAAGGGGGAGGCTGTACCATTTCTCCTCAATCATAGGAAGAATTGTCAGTAACAGACCCCGACCGGAGACAATCATCAATTGTAGCCGCCCCCCCCCCCCCCCAGGGACAGGTGGGTACCTCATCTCCTACGGGAAACCGCCACCCCTGCCACTCAGCCGCCAAGAACCTGCCATCGCCATGACCTCTTGCATTTCTCTGGTGGACTAGGTTCAAAACAACCCTCCCCAAGCCCCTTCCAGAAAGCACTGTCCCTGTCCTTTGTTTGTTGGACTTGCCTATGGTTTTGCCATGGCTTGCGCGTCCCGGATTCCAGATCGCTGCTATTCCTGAAGAAGCCCACGTTTGCTGATCAAAGAACACACTTTTGTTTTATTTTTAAGGTCGATAGCAGGAAATATAAACTGATACAAGCCATGGGCCACCTTCGGGGTGGGCTTGGAGGGCGCCCAGCACTGAACGTGAAACTTTCTCAGTGCACACCCCTGGGAGACCCCCTTGGGAGACTGGCCCCCTGGGAGACCCCCTTGGCCCCCCTCCCCTCCACCGGCCCACCTCCTCAAGCAGAAAAGTCCTCGGGGTGCAGGGGTGGGGGCTGTTTCTGATAAGTCATCCAGGAGTCTTAGCAGCCTGTTGGTCAGAAGCAGAATCAAGCGGCCTCTGAGCCCAGCCAGTATTTCCATCATCATCGTCACTGTCACCGTCACCATCACCATCATCACCGTCCTCACTATGACCAGCTTCTGCTCCCCCATGCCTCCAGAGAGCTTGTCTCCGCACCCAGCCCTCCCACCCCAGCCCCCCAGCTTGCAAGAAGGTGCTGCTACCCAGGAACGCGACCCTCACCTGTCCCCGCGCAGCTGCCAGGGCCCCTCGCCGCCGCGCCGCCGCCGCCGCCGCCGCCGCTGCCCGGCTTTTATGCAGCGCCCGCTCCGCCCCCTGGCTCTCGTCGCCCCGCCTCCGAGGAGAAACGAAACTCAGGGGATTCGAGGGAGCTAGACCCGCCTGGTGCAGGAAGGAAACCGAACCCATCACCCCCCACCGCCTCTCCCCACTCCCCCCACCGCCGCCCGGTGCCTGTCGGCTGCCGCAACTTCTCCCGGGGCTCCGCGCGCCCAGCCCCATCCCAGGCCCGCGCGCTCGTGTCTCTGCAAGCTGGGAGGAAATGCAGATTCTGGGGCCCAGACCTGCTGACCCAGAAACTCAAGTGCAGGGCCCAGGAAGCGCCCCACCGCTCCGAGAGCAGTCTGAGAGCCGCTGCCCTACTGGCCTTGAGCCATCCGGAGCAAGATGCAGCCTTGAACCTAGACACGCCCATTCCCTTAAGCCTGGTCTTCCTTCCCAACGCTCTGATAATTGGCACTGATAATCGGGCGTCTGAAATTCCTGCTAGCGGTTCACAGGGATCATTCCGGACCCAGCCGGAATTCCCAAGCGCTCTGCCAATGGCCAACTTCCCCTTCCCCGTGCAGACAGCTATTAACCTTAAAAATCAAGGTTATTTTACCACCAAAAGATGGGTTTATTTGGGAACAGTAGAGAATCGCACATTGGGACAAGCAAGCTGTGGCAAAACCATACGCAAGTCATTTTACGGAGAAGTTGGATGAAGTTGGGACGTTTTGGGTTTTTTTAATGTTCACTTCTTTACTTTAAGTTGATTTTGAGACAGAGAGAGGGAGAGCGCAGAGGAGGAGCAGAGAGGGGGAGAGAGAATCTGAAGCAGACGCTGCTGCTGTCAGTGCCGAGCCCAACGTGGGGCTTGAATCACGAACCGTGAGATCATGACCTGAGCTGAGATCGAGTGCTGATGCTCAACCCACTGAGACATCCAGGCGCCCGGGGAGGAGTTGTTTCGAATGAAAGACTGTTGGAGAAGAGCAGGCTTTGGGGTGATGGCAGTTTCTCCTTGGCTGAGCTGCAGGGGAGGGGCTTTCCAGTAGGAGATGCGGTGCACACGGGTCTCCCCGCTAGGCGCCCTCCCCCAACTGATGGCTCTGTCCTCTGGGGAGTCTTCCGCTGGGTCTGTGATTGATGACTCTTCCTGTCATTGACCCGGAGTGATGGCCCCCCCTCCTAACCTCCCCAGCTAGCAGCCAAGCCCACGTCCGTGAGTTTCCCTTTATTCATTTTCGCCGGACCCACACCATCTTCCTCCTTGTCCTCCTGGAGCCCTCTCTGGAGTTGGGCTCACCTGATTTCCCCAGGATAGAAATGGGTGGAAAGTGGAGGCTGAGGTCAAGCAGGCTCCAGAGTGGCCCTCTGTAGATGGAGAGTGACATATCCTTTTGGAAGGGGCTGGCCACCTACCTCCATTCTCCTTAGCTCAGCTCAGAGTCCCCAGACAACAAGCTCCCCAAAACTGTGATTAGGAAGGGTCGCCCCCACTCCATCCAAAGACCCAGAACCCACCCCAGCTCCAAGTCCTGGGGTCGGCAAGCCTAGATGGAAACAAATTCAGTGTGGCTCACCCCGAGAAGGGGAGGAGGCCCCACAATACAACTCTCTGGCTGAAGTCCCCTTGTTCTGCAGGGTCCATTGCTGGGTCCCGGCAGCCCCATCCAGGGTGGCCTGCTGGGAGACACATACTGTCCCCATAATTAGCGAGGAACGTTTGTCCAGCCACTCATCACCTCTGGGCCTCAGTGCCTTTCTCACTAGGAGGAAGAGTGACACCCTTTCCTGATGGGCTGTGAGCAGGATGGAGGAGGGAATGTGCCATCCGTACACGGAAAAGCGAGAGCAGCCAGGCAGAGACACAAGACTTCACTGCGAGGAGGGATGCGACTTTTTCAAACCACAGGAGGCTCTCCCCAGCCCCCCTTGTTGAGGAATAAAATCAGAAAGCGCCATGGGCGAAAGCGAAAACCAAGTGGAACCAGCCAACGCCAGGGCCAGGGCTAGGTGAAGGTGAGTGGCGTGTCTGGTGTGCCAAATTTAAGGAGCCGCTCGCGCGCTCGCTCTCAGTGGTGCAAGCAGCTACTTACATTGGCGCCCGGACGCTCCAGGAGCCTCCCTCTCATGACTCCAGTGACTCCTGGTCTGAGATGTTGGTACCTCGCTGTTTCTAATTGGCTCCTTATATGAACTTCCCTGAAGAGCCCAGGGGCTTGTTAGGGGTGAAATTCGGAAATAATAAAATAATAACTCATGTGCACCGTGGAAGTATGTGCTACGTGTCAGCCTGTGAGAATAAGTCACCTTCACAACCATCCTATGAGAGGAGTACGGTTATCACTCCCATGTGACACATGAGAAGACAGAGACCAAGGAATTAGGCCACCGTTGGGTCCCCTAACTAGGAAGCAGCCAGGAAGTGGGAGAGCTAAGATCACAGTCTAAGGTTTCACTCCCTGTGCTCTAGAATCTTCCCCCACCATCCTAAAATCAACAAGATCCAGCTCCTGTCCTCCAGAAGCTCACAGCCTTCCCCCTGAATCGCTGACGATTCCTTCTCTACCAAAGAAACACTGATTACATTCTCTGAAGTAAGTGTCAAACCCTGAGCCTTTGAGAATTCGCCTTCAGGATCAGCACCCTACTCAGACATCCCTAAACGCGGCCGGCAATTCTGGTGGCCTGTCCTTCCCCCTAGGCTCCCGGAGACATTCTCCTGCCCTGCCAAGTCCCAACTGTGATGGTCTCTGTCTATGCAGCTGCCCCTGGGAGCTCCTTTCAAGCCTGGGTCGCCCTCAGCTCCTGGGGCTCCCACCATGGCACAGCTGGCCCTGCCCTCTTACTATTGTCTCCTGTGCCCAAAAATAATCTGGCAAAACACAGCATCCACAAGGAAGCATAATAGTAGGCAAACAGTCACACTGACCCCACCCCCTGCTGCCAGCGCAGCCCAGGGTGCCCAGGGAGCTCCAGATCCCTCTGGTCCTTGTCCAGCCCTCTCTCCAGCTGCCAGCCTGGCCCCGGGCCTGCAGAGGAGAGCTGGTGCTCATGGAAAGCCGTGACGGGGAAGCTTCCACGCCATCACCCCCTACCTCCAATCCAGTGCATGTCCTCGACTCCCTGCGGGGAGTGGACAGCACCCTGCTTAAATGCTGCGGGGTCGCCCACTGCAGGGGTGGGGGTGGGTGGGGTAGTCCCAGCTGCTCAGCTTGGTGTGCCAGACCTAGCCTCATCTGGCTCAGCCCCACCCCCACTGCTTCTTGTAACACCTTGCTCACTACACAGAACTCCTTCGGCTCAGGGGTGCTCCTCCTCCTCCCCCTCCCTGCACACTGGGCTGCTTTCCAGGTCACAGCCTCCGGCCATCCTTCCCCAGACCCGGTGGACTTGCTTCCCGGGCGCCCCCCTGTTCCTTCCCACCCGCACCCACCCACCTAGCATAGTGTCAGCACACTGCCTTGACCTCTGTGAACGCCCATTTCTGCCCCCAGGTTGTCCACGGGGCAGCACCGGGCCCGAAGCGTTGCTGTTGTCCTTGGGACCTAGCAGAGTTCGTGGCACATAGCATTTCAACGGATGTTTCTAGAATGAACTAATAAACGAATGAATGGTGAGTCTGAGAACCGGCTCTGATCTTGCAGACCCGGTCCTCAGACGACCTCTGGCGAATTACCCTGAGCATCTCCTCCCTGATCTTCCGTTTCCCAGTCAACTCAGGTTCAGTTTCAGTTTCTTTTCTCCTTCTTGGTTCCCAGAAAAGGAAGTGAAGAGGGAGACTCTAAGATTCCAGGAACTGGAAAGAGAGAGACAGAGAGGCGGGGGTGGGCGGTGCCGGAGGCGGAGGGGCGGTGCCTGGGGGCGGAGCCGGGGGCGCGGTGCCTGCGGGGTGGAGCCGGAGGCGCGGCGCCGGAGGCGAAGGGGCGGAGTCTGATGCGGAGGGGCGGTGCCGGAGGCGGAGGGGCGGAGCCTGAGGCGGAGGGGCGGTGCCGGAGGCGGAGGGGCGGTGCCAGGGGAGGAAAGCAGAGACCGGGAGGGAGTGGAAACCCAGGCGGTGAGGGCGGTGAGGGAGGCGGAGGGAACCGAGCCGGAGGCGGGGCGGACGGGCGGGCGGACGGACGGACGGACGGACGGGCGGGCGGGCGGACAGGGTGGGACCGGTGGAGGCTCTCCGGCTGGGGTGCCTCGGGGTGCCTCTCGAAGGCCCAGCGCAGCCTGGACACGGTTCTGGCGGTGCCGGGGGAGGGAGATGGGGAGGGGACGGTAACGGAGAGGAGGTTGGGGTTGGGGCGGCGCCCCGAACCGCAGAGGTCGCTGCGCCCACCTCTGACGCCGTCCTTGCCCGGGGGCAGAGCAGCGCGCTCCCGAGCGGCGTCCCTTCTGTGCGGCCCGGAGCGTGGAGTCCAGGGTACGTTGTCCCTGGCCCCGTTTTTGTTTTCTCCTCCATCGACCCTTGCCATGGATCGGTGCTTCTCAAAGGAGGGCCCAGCAACACTGGCTTCACCTGGAAGCTTGTCAGACCTGCAGGGTCGAGGGCCACCTCAAGATCACTGAATCCATCTGAGTTTCAAGAGGGTTCTCCAGATGATTCGTTTGCAGTTAAAGCGTGAGAACCTGGAGCCTGCAAGGTTGCTATTTATTTGGTCCTTAAGGCCAGGGTCCGATTTTGCCTTCTCCGCGGCCCTCTGCGAGCCAGAGGAGATAGAAACTGAAAAGTCTGGCGAAGCTGAGCTGGTTGGTGGCCCTGGGCCCCGGCTTGGTGTCGTGCGGCCCACCCAGCCTGCAGCCACGGGAAGGCTGGCGGCCTAGCCTTTTCCTGGGATACGGCCAGCTGTCTTCTCTGGCATTCGCCTGGTGATCAGCGCTCTGTGAAAGCTTATCTTTCAGATAAAGGAGAAAATAGCGCTGTGACCTGCCCTCCCAGGACCTTTCCCAGGGAGCTTATGGGAATTGGCACAACCACTGGAGAATTCCCCCTAATTCTCAAATTCCACCCCAGGCCGCCTCCTTCCTCCTCTGCCTGCAACCAGGCTCAGTGTTTCATAGTCTAGAAAGTGGGGTGCTTGCTTCGGCGGCCCGTATATGGTGTAGGAAGTGGAGAGACCCCCAACACAATACCTCTGTTAAAAATGCCACCTTGTGGCTGTGGAGCATTCCCCGGATATTGACCTCCCGCCCCCGTAAGGTAGCGAGCCAATTTCTTTACACGTGATCTATAGAAAAAAATCAGTCAGCTAGGAAATGGGGGCTCAGAGAGGTGGGCTCTTGGCCCAAATCACACAGCTAGTGAGAAATGGAAATCCCTTTCCACGCTTTCATGAGCCATCCTGTTCTTTCTGTTGTCACTGCAGTCACCCGCCAGCCATCACTCATTGCCTCGAAACAGCATCCGCCGCGTGCCAGGTGCCCCAGGTGCCATGATGGAAACAGGCGCGTTCATTGAAGAGTCGTTGCCACACTACCTGTCTTCACACTCACTTGGGCAACCTTAAAAAAAAAAGCCATTGGGGCGCCTGGGTGGCGCAGTCGGTTAAGCGTCCGACTTCAGCCAGATCACGATCTCGCGGTCCGTGAGTTCGAGCCCCGCGTCAGGCTCTGGGCTGATGGCTCAGAGCCTGGACCCTGTTTCCGATTCTGTGTCTCCCTCTCTCTCTGCCCCTCCCCCGTTCATGCTCTGTCTCTCTCTGTCCCAAAAATAAATAAACGTTGAAAAAAAAAAAAGCCATTCAATTCTATTTACAAAATGCCATCCTGATCCTGATAATCCGATAGACCTTCCATGTGGGTTGCCATGTTGTGGTAAAGTCCCAGCAGGCGATGTGGCAAAGAACTGATGTCTTTGGCCAAAGGCCACCCAGGGCTTGAGGCCTGTCCACAGACAGGAGAGCGAACTTGGAGCCCGTATCAGTTTCCTGCAGCTGCTATAACAAATTGCCACAAACACAGTGGCTTACAACAACAGAAACTCTCTTACAATTCTGAGGCCACAAGTCCGAGGCCAGTTTCACGGGGCTAAGGTCATGGTGTTGACGGGGTCATGCTCCCTCAAGAGACTCTGGACAGAATCCTTCTGCTCGCCTTGTCCAGCTTTGAGAGATGCGTTCCTTGCTCTCTTTAGCTCGTGGCCCCTTCCTCCACCTCCAGAGCTGGCAGGGTGGTCCCTTCCGATCTGCTCTTTCTTTGCTTTGCCTCCCTCTCATGAGGACACCTGTGATGGCATCTGGGGCCCACGGGGACAACCCAGGGTCACCTTCCAGTCTCAGTCTGTAGTGTCCCCAGACCTACAAAGACCCCTTTATCCATTTAAAGAACCTGACACCAGAGGAAGGAGGGTGACACTAAGAGAAAACAAGAGCCTTATCTGGGGTCTCAGAATGACACCTGCGAGAGCACCGATCCCAGAGTGACCAGAAAAAGTGTCCCACTTGGGTAGGGAAAGCAAGGGGGTTTTGTGAGAAAGAAGAAGAATCACCTATTCAGATAAACCAGAGAAGAGAGAAAACCTGTTAATTCCGTGCTAACCATCTGAGCAGTTTTCAATCACCGTCTAATCGATTCTTCTCTGCCTGCAACCAGGCTTGGTGTTTCATAGTCTAGAAAGTGGGGTGCTGTCAACACAAACTGTTCCTGGTCTGCATTAGTTAACTCTTTGCTCTTCCTAAAGTTCTATCAGCAGTTTTGTGGTCGAAGGCCAGTCGTTCTACAGGATGTGATGAACGGCTGCTTGTGAAACAATTACAGATGCTGGCCTGGTTTGAAAGCTCATTGGTTAGAAAGTGAAATGGAGCCTCATCATGGAGCCTCTCATGGGCAGAGATTTTGTATGGGTCCACATCGCTTTCGCTGGCACCAGGGATTAGAGCCTGGCTATTTGGGGGGCCGTTATGCAGCCCACCACAGAAGCTGGACCAACTCCGTGAGACCTCCCCCCACCCCCCCCACCCCCCCCACACACACACAGCCAGAGGCACCTGCCAGGGCCCATGTGAATTCCTGACCCGAAGAAACCGAGAGAGGAAATTTTGGGGGTAAAACTTGGGATAATTTGTTAGGTAACAATAGATAACCCACACACCATGTCACTGAGCATGACCAAAGGGGCATTGGAGGCCCTCCCCCCAACCAGGGGTAGAAACAAGATGGGGGAATCCGGATTTGTTTATCCCACCGGGTTGATACCTTTTCGTGAATACCCTTCGGCCTCATCACTGCGGCGCTGATGGAAGGGAACACCACCCCCCTCACTGCCGCCCCTGTGAGGAGCATCAGGGGGGGTGTAAAGACGGGGTTGTGGATCCGTGCACCGTCAGCCCAGACTGGGGTTACAGCACGTGTTACCTGCCGGGGCTGTCCTGCAGCACCAGGGCCAGAGAAGGGAAAAGTCTGAGAGACGGACTATACTCACACGGCGGCCAGACCATCCGTAAAAACAGAGCTCTTGCAACAATCTGCCGTAACTGGCCCTGGGGGCCAGCCTCCTGGAAGTCAGACTTGCGGAAGGCAGACTGTTTCCTACCCACGATCTCGAAAGTGAAGCAATAACCTCTACAGCGACTCGCCCCCAGGTGACCAGGGTTTGCTGAATAACTGACAGCTTCTCTCAAATTGTGTCCCTATTTCTGATTTAGGACCCACCAGAGAAAGCCGAATATATACGCCTAACCGGCCACAGGGGACGTCTGCTTCTAGCTCGCTGCCCTCAGCCCCCACCCAGGGCTCACACGGAGCCTTCTCCCTGCCCGTGAGGCTTTGCCCAAACCCCCGAGCGACGGTGGCTGACCTCCTCCTCCTCGACGTCATCAGCTCTCGCTAAATACTTTTGCTCCTTCCCCCTTGGGTGGTCTTCCTCTATTTCCGCACTTGTTAGGAACAAAACGCCAGCCCACAGGCGCATTGCAGGAGGAAACGTACGTGTGTGCATATGTGTGCCTGTGTGTGTGAGTGAGTGAGTGACCCCAGGATAAGAAGGAAGAGCAGAGAACACGCCTGTTCCTTTACTCCCGTGTTTTGTGCAACGAAGGTTCCCCACGGATGTAGGGGTGGGTGTGGCAACAGGCAAAGCCGGTCTCCCCTGGCTTCTGTTGGCTCAGCTGGACCACATTTCCCAGCCTGCCTTGCAGTCCGGCGAGGTCCTAGGCCTGAGGCCTGCCTCTGGAATGTGGGAGGAAGCGAGGCACACAGCTCCCGAGCCTGGCTCCTGGAAACTTCCAGAAATCCTCTACACTCTCTCGTTCCTCACCTGCAGGTCAGATGCAGAGGGTCTGGTGGGGACTCGAAGGAGCCGGGGATGGTGGGGCCATGACGTAGAAGGATGCTGGTGGCCCAGGGACAGTGTGGCTCAGAACCCTGCCAGTCGGCCTAGGACATCCGTGATGTGAGCGAGGGGCACGGCCGGGTCGTGGTAAGCTGCGGAGGTCTTGAGGTGCTTGTGGTAGCCGTGAGCTTATTCCAATGGGAACGTGGGCCCCGCACTCAGCCCCACGCTCCGACCTGCTGGGAAGCCAGGTGTGGTGGGCTACCTCTTCAGAAGCCACGTTCAAGGGCTAACCCCCAGAGCCTCTACGGACCTAGAGAGTACAGAAGAGAGGTGTTTGATGAGCGGGAAGAGTCGCTGGATTTGGGGGACAGGTAGCTTGTAGAAATGGTTTCACTTAATGTTCCTAAAATCCCCCTGAAATTAACTATTGCTTAGCGTGATGAAGAAAATAAAATTAGCCGTAATCCTCCAATCTAGAGATGACCACTGGTAGGAAGCTCGACATTTTTTTAAAACATGTATTTTTCTGCGCGCCTGGGGGGGCTCAGACGGTTGAACGTCCGACTTGGGCTCAGGTCACGATCTCGCGGTTCATGGGTTCGAGCCCCGCGTCGGGCTCTGTGCTGACAGCTCAGAGCCTGGAGCCTGCTTCGGAGTCCGTGTCTCCCTCTCTCTCTGCCCCTCCCCTGCTCACCCTCTGTCCCTCTCAAAAAGAAGTAAACATTAAAAAAAATATTTTTTCCTTATAAAACTTCTCTTCAGGGCTTCACATAGCAATGGGAGCTCATCGCAGCCAGAGAAACAGGACAGATGACAATCAGTATCATGTCCTGGGGGTTGTAAACATGACCGTGGTCAACAGTGGGGAGCAGGTGGCACAGCCAGATTCCTCTGAGAGTGACCAGCTCAGGGACACCATCTCCAACGACCAAAGTCTGGAGCTAAGCCATAGCAGCCGGTCACCCTCATCATGCATTTGTTCAATAAGATGTCATTCATTAAGCAGCTACTAGGTAACGAGTGCCATGTAAGATCCCGGAAATACCAAAGAAGAATATGATACGGACCTCCCCGCTCTGGGGTCTTATAATCTGATGGTGGGGAAGATGAATTAACACAGAAAGAGAGCAGTATTCGAGAACCCCGTAACTGGGGGGCTGTGGGGCCCAAGGCCCGGAGAGCCATCTCTCCCGGCAGAGGGGACCGCCCCGGGCGTGTGTGCCTGTCAGACCCAAACTCTGGTGCTGCGTGCAATCCAGCGAAGGTGGACACGGAAGGCGACAGAGTGCGGCCCCAGATGCGGAGCCACTTTGTGGGCCATCTCACGGTGAATGCACGGCGGGAAACACCCCAAAGCATTGCTGCCCTTTTGTGCATCTGCCCCCTTTAACTGGATGATTTCCAGAGAGCGTGAGCCGGTCAGTTTTCTCCTTAAGGAATCTCCTCTCGGTGGAGGCGTCGCTGGGTTCCTGAAGCAGCCGGGAATAGTGGTCTGTCTCCTGTAGTATCTGCATCGTGGCTTTCTGTAAGGGAGTGCCCGTTCGCTGCAGCATGAAATATTGAATTACGAATGGGATCTGCTTGGCCAGACGTTTGCTGGTTTCCTGGAAGAGGGAGGAAGAAGGGTCAGCCGGAGGGGTCTCGGCCTGTGCTTGCAGGGAAGCCTTGGGATTCTCGGATGAGTGGATAGTTGCCTCGAGAGGTCCCGGTGGTCCCGTCCACCCCACTCCAGTGGTCAGCATCCAACCACGGCAAGGCGCTCTCTGTGCTGCCCCGAACTCTAGGATCAGGCATTCCCTCTGGCACTATGAACCCACCCTGTAAGCGCAAACCCATAGCACGTTCTCGACATCCCAGCCTTCACAGGAGCTCCTCCCCCTCCTCCACCCCCACACCTGCTCCACCTCCCAGAGAGACCTCTGGGCCCCTTGATCCCCTGGCCCCTCCTGGGAGCTGATCAGGATGTGCTTCAAGGCTCACCTCGTTCCCTCTCTTCACAGGGATGCCCAGTTTGCCTGGCAGCTGGGCCCCACATCTGGATAACTACTTTCTATTCTGATGAAGAAAAGGCTTCCAGAGTTGGGCTTCTTTGCGGGTTAAAAGTCACCTTCCATTCTATGCACCCCGCGTGGGCGGAGGGTTGGAAACCTTGGAGGTGACTGGGCTACGGGATCTAGGGAAAGGGTTTTTCCTTCCTGTCTTGTGGACTCAGTGAGTTCGAGGCTGCTCCAGACCTGAGTGCCTTCTGAACCTCAAGGAAAACCAAATTATAACGAGTAAAGTTAGTGCTGGTTGTATTTTGCTGAATTCCAATAATAGTGGCTTGGTAATAGATGCATAGCATGAAATATAAAGAACTCTGCGGTTGGAACTGGTTTTGAGTACATGCTTTGCCGCATCAAAAACCTGATTCCGGGGCACCTGGGGGGCCTGTCAGTTAAGCTTCAGACTTCAGCTCAGGCCATGATCTCACAGTTCGTGAGTTCAAGCCCCTGTGTGGGGCTCTGTGCTGACTGCTCAGAGCCTGCTTGCGAATCTCTCTCCCTTTCCCTCTCTCTCTGCCCCTCCCCTGCTCTCTCTCATTCTCGCTCTCTCTCTCAAATATAAATGAACTTAAAAAAATTTTTAATAAAGAAAATAAAAACCTGATTCCTGAATTAATTAAAAGTCCCTTGACAGGGTTACTGTTAAACTATAACATAGATAATATGTGAGTATTTATCACTGCAGAAGGGATTTAATACACAGTAGTGGCCCCTCCCACCTTCTCTCAGTGACACAACTGTCAATCAGAGTGCCCGGCATCTGCCGGGCAAACACCCGTGGCACTGACCTACACGCTCACCAAGAAATACGCACTCACGCGCACAACTCGATCTCAGTGATGGGTGAAGTCAAAGACCAATCATTTGAGAAAGACCGATTCTACTCAAGGTCCCGCACAGGATTGCCCACTGGGTTAAAAACCTCTTCCCGGACTCTGTTCAGAACCACGCGGTAAATCTGGTCTTGACAAAGCCAGCTGTTCCATATTCCAAACTGAAGTCGGACCCGATTTTCTGCTGCCTCTGCTTGTTTCGTTTTCATGTCTTCAACTTTGTCCTGGTTGGATAAGAAAGATAAACATGTTCCTTCTTTTCTCGCCCTTGTTTAAACATCGTAGGAGGCACTATTGTGTTGAGACAGAATTAAACACAATTTAAGTCAGAGAAGGCCTGGGATTTTACATGGTGACTTTAAGAAGGCCCTCGGCAGCCCGTGCTGCTGTCCTCATCCGTCCTGTCCTCTGTCCCTTGCAGGTCCTGCCCTCTCCACGGCCGTAGGGCCTCCTCTCCAGCCTGGAGAAATGATGATCCAGGACCAGGCCTGTCCCCCAACCCCTGGTGAGGCACCCGGGGGCTCAGACACAGCCCCTAGGAACGGTGGAGCGGTCATAAGTCAGGTATCATTTTTACCAACTGGCCAAAGAGGTAAAAGACAGTCGGTTGTTGTGGGAAAATGGCAGAAATCCTTTTTCCTGCTCACCTGAGTTGTGGAATGAGATTCACACCCACCGACCCAGGCCTGGGCAGAAGAGGGTTTTTATCTAGAGTGCAGAAGGAAGCTGGACATCCCTGGCACCCCATTACTGAGAGGGGGATCAGAGTTGTTGAAGGGGGAACCCACACAGCTGTGGCAGTATGGTTAAGTCCAACTTATAAAGATTTTGGAATAGGACTAGTGGACAATTATGTCTTTGTAGTAGATACAGATTCAAAGAACGGGTTAGACAGCAGGCACAGTCATGTATTCAGAGGATCAGCACTAAGCCTACATCATCCTGTGCTGCAGAAGATAATGCAGAAATGACAACTCGGCCGGGTGCTTCCTTCCATCTCTCCCGGGGAGCACGAACTAAGTCCTGAGCAGGTGCAAAACGGCAGGTGCTCCTAGAGCGGCCGGCCCAGCAAGCCCGCGGCTATAACCTTGGCCTCAACTTTGAAAAAAATTTTTTTAATATTTATTTATTTTTGAGAGATAGAGATACAGAGTGTGAGCAGGTAAGGGGCAGAGAGAGAGACATACACAGCCTCTGAAGCAGGCTCCAGGCCCCGAGCTGTCAGCACAGAGCCTGATGCGGGGCTCGAACTCACGAACCGGGAGATCATGACCTGAGCCAAAGTCGGACGCTCAACCGACTGAGCCACCCAGGCGCCCCCGTGGATAATATTTCTAACTGCAATACCAAACAAACCACCGTGGTGAATTCTATAAATTCCCCAGACATTTTAAAGATAGGAACTTTTTTAAATTTAAGTTTGGCTTACCCACTGTACCCTAAGGCAATGTTTCTAAATGGAGATTTTTTTTCTTTTCTTTCTCTAAAAATTTTTTTAATGTTTATTTATTTTTGAGAGAGAGAGAGAGAGAGAGAGAGAGCATGAGCAGGGGAGGGACAGAGAGAGAGGGAAACACAGAATCCAAAGCAGGCTCCAGGCTCTGAGCTGTCAACACACGGGGCTCGAACCCACAAACCATGAGATCACGACCTGAGCTGAAGTCGGACACTTAGCGGACTGAGCCACCCAGGTGCCCCGAACGGAGGTTTTTTTCATAATGAGATAAAATTTATGATCTGATAATGCTAATTTAAAGAAAACTGACTTTTTTTTTTTTTTTAATTTTCAAGTAGATTGCATGCCCAGCGTGGAGCCCAATGTGGGGCTTGAACTCACGACCCTGAGATCAAGACCTGAGCTGAGATCAAGAGTTGGATGCCTAACTGACTGAGCCACCCAGACGCCCCGAGGAAAACTGACTTTTAGGAAACCAAATTGTTATTCTATGAAAATACATTTCAGTTGAGGGTATTCACCCTGAGAGAGAAGCTGAGTGTTTGTAACTCGTAGAAAGCACTGGATTCGTTCAATGGAAACAGAAACCTATTATTACAGCACTTACAGATCTCCCGAGAACACATCCAGACACGAAGAGTGCTGGTTTTATTACGTGCTAAAACAAAGATACAATGCACGCGTGCGCACACACACACACACACACACACACACACACAGGAACACCCTCCTGGCATCAGGGCTACAGCAGAATGAAAGTTGGACCTTCCCCAGGCAAAGCAAGGACACTCTTATCAAACCACTGACCCGTGTGCTCGCTTCGGCAGCACACACGAAACCACTGACCTCTTCGGTCGGTCGTGCACTAGGGGTGAAGACAAGAAGGGAAGAAAAGTAAGTCGAACTGTCCAGCCTCAAAACGAAGAAGCCAGAGAAAGTTGGAGGCGGTGGAACTGTCTCCTGGTGCAGGCGGGGCTCCACGTTGGTGGCTGGGAAGCAGTTGTAGGAAAGCCTAAGGGGCCCCGTGGTCTCTTGCGTGGGCATGTTCATCTGTCTGCACGCTTCTTACGTGCCAGAAGTACCTTCTGGTCTTGGTAAACATGACACCGTGTTTAGGCGGAGCCTCGTCCTAGGACTTGCCGTTTGGGGTATTGGCTGTAAGTGTGAGAACCCAGTTTTTAAACTCCTCCCTGATTTTGTTGTCTAAGCAGGTCTCGTTCTGCCTTATGACTTCTTCTCCTCACTTTCCGAGGTCCTGATTAAACACCTTAATTTTCCGAAAATGAGAGAGAGTCATCGATCTGAGCCGTAACCGCATTAAAGAGCTGGGACCTGCCTGGGGCAGCAGCGTGTGGTGTTGGGCTGGGGGCCGCCAGAGGATCCCATCGGCCACCCAACCATCCCATCTCTCAGGCAAGACAAATGGAGAGGAGCTCCTGCGTGACGGGGCGGCCAGCACGCCACAGGCAGGGACGCGAGGAGGGCCATCTCAGGATGCGCTGGGCCACCAGGAAGGATGCGGCCGTCTAAAGGGAGCGGGTGACAGAGAAGCCAGTTTCTGTGCCTGTCACCTGGAGTCCCCGGGAATCCTCATGGATCAGAAAGAACACTTTATCCGCTTCATTGCTGGGGATGCCGCCTCCACACAGGCGCGGCCTCTCTGTCGCCCTCCGGTGGCTCTCCCTTATTTGCTTTTCTAACGACGGGAGTGATTTCTGAACAAAACAATAGCGAATGATGACACTCCGCAGCTTGATGGAATTGGCCGACAGATTTCTTCGATACGTGGGCCGAATCCCCTGTGGCAGCATTCGAGGGGATCCGGAATTTCTATTTTTGTGCGAAGTTCGCTAAGACGGGCCCCTGTTGTGGCGCCTGGGTGGCTCAGCTGGTTAAGTGTCCAATGCTTGACATGGGCTCAGGTTATGATCTCGCGGATTCGTGAGATCGAGCCCCGTGTTGGCCTCTGCACTGACAGTGTGGAACCTGCTTGGGATTCTCTTTCTCCCTCTCTCTCTCTCTCTCCCTCGTCTCCACCTTCTCTCTGTCTCAAAATAAACAAACATTTGTAAAAAATGTTTAAGATGGACACCTGTTAAAGAGCCCAAGGATGGCTTTGCATGCAATACAGCTCGAATGACCCGGTGTGCAGTTTTGTTATGTCACTGGAGTGGGGAAGTGCCAAGAAGCGGCCGGGCTTGGGTTTGGCTTCGCGCTTTGTATTTAGAGAACAAGTACACTTGAAAATAACGTAAGCTTTCTTTACGAAAATGCTCTGTCAGTGATAATTTGAGTGTTATAAACTGATAAACGGTGCTTTGGTAGGGGATATTGGTGGATATTGGTGGCAGGCGGGGTACAGTCCTAACCAATCAGCGATGGCGATGATAATGAAGGGGAGGAGAAGGAAGGACACAGAGAGGCACCACAGAGGGTTGTCTTTGGGCCAAGCACCCTCCACATCTCAGTTAAGCCCCCCCCCACCCCAACTGCAGGACAAAGCACGTGGCTTGGTTGCTTCTCTGTTTTACAAGAGAGTAATCTAAGGCCCAGAGAGGCTAATTGCCAGATACCGTCACGGAGCGAGTCAGTGGTGGAGGGTCCCAGGGCACACCCAGCTCACCGCCTCCACAGCCCGTGCAGGTGGACATGGATGCCTGAGTGCCCAGTGGGCTCAGCCTCTGCCTCGGTGAATGAGGTCCCCGACCCAGGCGGGAGGAGTGTGTTGGGGTCTAGAGGCAGTTTGTGGATTACGTACCGAGGCCTCGTAAAATGCGGATGACGTTGGATGACACCAGGAAGTCATAAGGTCTCACAGGTGCTTTGGTGGGGGGAGGGGCAGTTTGAATCTATAGTCGGAAATGTATGAGATTGTTTCCTGATCCTTCAAATCATCATTATCATAATCGTTATGAATTTTTAAAAATTAACTTAAAATATCACAAATGTAAAATGAAAGTTTGAATGTAGACGATTTAAATATTGAGAAATGTACTATCAAAAACGGCTATCAAAATGCAACGTCTTTTTGCAAAACACCAAGGTTTTTGTCGGTTTGACAAGGTTGTGTCTTTTAGACAGGGATACGTCTTTCGAAGCCCTCTTCTGTGAACTGAGGGGAATCCCACTAGAGTTGGGGCTCCTCAAGGTATGTTCCCCGGATCACCTGGGAAGTTAGAAGGGCAAACTCATTGCCCCTTCATCCCCCCGATTTATTGACCCAGAAACTTGGATTGGGACCCAGGAATCTGAATTTAAATAAACTTTCCAGGTGATTTTTTTTTTAATTTTTTCAGTGTTTACTAATTTTTGAGTGACAGAGACAGAGCATGAGCAGGGGAGGAGCAGAGAAAGAGGGAGACACAGAATCCGAAACAGGCTCCAGGCTCCGAGCTGTCAGCACAGAGCCCGACGCGGGGCTCGAACTCAGATCATAACCTGAGCCCAAGCTGGTGCTTAACCGACTGAGCCGCCCAGTCGCCCCCAGGTGATTCTTGTGCACATTGCAGTTGGAGAGCCACTGGCTTCTTTCTTCCAACTCAATGTTCTTGGGAGTACATGTTTCCTGGCTCAGAAGAATTCGTTGCTTTTGTCTGACAGGCTGGGAAAATAACTGGCTGTTTCACTGTCAAGGTCGACAAAGTGTGAACCTGTTGCAAAAGGATACATTTGCTGAGTCAGTGTTCATTCCTTTTGCCCTCCTAAATGGTTTAAAGTTTTCTTCCTTCCCTTCTTGCTTCCCAGATTGATCGGCTCTTCGTTTCGACATTAGGCAGTTGTTACTTCCCAGTTTCGGAAGCTCCCCTGTGAACCCCTGGCCACGAGCGATTTGGTTTTCAGAACGTGCTTGTTTCTTGGCTTGTGTGGGCAGCTCAGTGGGGTGTCTCAACCACCTCAGGATGGAGTGCCTTGGGTAGGCTGTAACTTTTGCAACTTGCAACTCAACCCGTTGAAACTCAACCCGTTGAACTCAACCCGTTGAAACTCAACCCGTTGACTCACACTGACAAGGCAACGTGAGCCCATGGGTAAGTCTTCCTGCCAGACGGGGCACTGTGGCCTTTCCTTCCTCCCAGGAGAGCTCGGAAACAAGACGGAGCACAAGGGCATTCACGAGGGACCCTGGTGTTAATGCTCAGGGAAGCCTTGCTGCAAGGGAGTCGGGAAGCCAGAAGGGGGAGCTCTCCCGCCATACCACTGTCCAAGAAGTGTCCCTTACAGACCCGGCAGAGGACTCCTCAACAGGAATCATCAACGGTAGGCCCCAACAGGAAGAGACGTGCACGGCATCCCCTACAAGCGACCAACCACCCCTGCAGCTCAGCCAGGGAAAAGCCGTCAGCACCCTGAACGCGTGCTTTTCTCCGATGGACTGAGTTCAAAACAACCCAACTTTCTCCTTCTTCTGTATAAAATAAAATTCTTCTCCTTTGTTTGTGGGACTTGCCTATGGTTTTGCCATGGCTTTTTACCCCCCAAATTGCAATTCTCTGTCATTCCCAAATAAATTCATTTTTGCTGGAGAAATAACTATTTTATTTCTAAGGCCAACAACCTATGTGAGTGATCATTTTGCCAATTCTGGGCTTTATAAGGGGGTCGGTAAGCTCACCTCCCCAGGATGACACATGCCTTCAGAAAAGCCAGGTAGTGCATTAGGGCGACAGTTGCTAATTACAGAGTGGGCCCAAACAATGGATCAGAACAGTGAGCCCAGAAATAAACCCACACACATGCAGTTAGCTGGTTTTTGATGGCGGGGCGGGGGCGGGGGGGGGTGTCCAAGAATACACCACGGGGAAAGGATAGTCTCTTCACCAAATGATGATGGAAAACTGGAGATCTACATGCAAAAGAATGCAACTTACACTATACACAAAAGTCAGCTGAAAATTGATCAAAGGCTTGAATGTAAGACCTGAGATGGTAAAACTCCTACAAGAAAACATAGGCTGAAATCTTCACGATATTGGTCTTAGAAATTATTTCATGGATATGATACCAAAAGCACTGGCCACCAAAGCAAAAACAGATAAGCTGGACTACAGCTTAGTGGAAGTGGAAAAGCTTCTCCACAGCACTGGAGACAACAAACAAAGGCGAAAGCAACCTACAGAATGGGAGAAGATATGTGCAAACCATATAACTGATAAGGGGCTAGTTTCCAAAATACTTAAAGAGCTCCCACAATTTAACAACGATGACAACAATAAAATCCCAAAAACCCAATCAAAACTGGGCCCAATACTTGAATAGAGATTTCTTCAAAGAAGACATACAAATGGCCGATGGGTCATGATCTCGTGGTTCGTGGGATCGAGCCCTACGCTGGGCTCTGTGCTGACGGTGTGGAACCGGCCTGGGATTCTCTCTCGCACTCCCTCTGCCCCTGACCCTCTCTCAAAAACAAATAAATATCAACATTTAAAACAAACCACACAAGTGTGAGCAAGGACGTGGGAAAATTAGAACCCTTGTACACTGTTGGTGGCAATGCAAAATAATGCAGCCACCATGGAAAGCCATAGAGATGTTCCTCAAAAAAATGAAATATGGAGCTACCATAGGATCCAGCGATCCCACTTCTGGGTATTTATCCAAAGTAGTTTAAATCAGGATCTCAACGAGATATTAGCACTCCTTTGAGGATGCTGGCCCCATCACAAGATGTGGAAACAACCTAAGCGCCCATAGGTGGATGAATGGATAAAGAAAATACACACAAAGGAA
Organism: Puma concolor; assembly: GCF_028749965.1. Lineage (NCBI taxonomy): Eukaryota > Metazoa > Chordata > Mammalia > Carnivora > Felidae > Puma > Puma concolor. The sequence continues at coordinate 156,014,596 of NC_141675.1, read as the reverse complement.
TAGGATTTGGCTTTTACAAAGAAGGAGATTCTGCAGCATGTGACAGCATAGATGGACCTTGAGGACGCTGGGCTGAGTGAAATAAGCCAGCTACAGAAGGACGAAGACTGGACGATCCCACTTCCGCGAGCCATTTAAACAAGCCAAACTCACCGAACCAGGGGGTAGAATGAGGGTTGCCAGATGTTGGGGGAGGGGAAACAGGCAGTTGCTAATCAACAGGTGTGACATTTCGGTTATGCAAGATGAATAGGTCTAGACGTTGCCATACAACATCGTGCCTGTAGTTAACAAGACTGTATTGCACACTTAAAAATTTGTTAAGGGGCGCCTGGGTGGCCCAGTCGGTTAAGCGTCTGACTTCAGCCCAGGTCATGATCCTGCGCTTTGTGGGTTCGAGCCCCGCGTCGGGCTCTGTGACTGCCTCAGATTCTGTATCTCTGTCTCTCTCTGCCCCTCCCCTGCTTGCACTCTGTCTCCCCAAAATAAATAAATATTAAACAATTTTTGTTAAGAGGGTAGACCCCACGTTAAGTGTTCTTACCCCAATAAAATTACATTTTAAAAAATGTACATGCTGTTTTCTAAGTGACGGGCACAATTCTAAGGGCTTTACAAATGTGAATGTATTTCGTCAGAAAACGATTGATGGTAAAGGCCCAGAGAGGTTACGTGGCTTGCCCAGGGCCACACACCAGGCAGTCTGGCTGCAGAGTATTTGTTATTTACGCGAACTCAGGGAGGACCGCTGGGGCTCATTTTTCCGACACCGCTCTGAATGCTTCTCACGTCAGCAGTGAGTCCCCAGCACCTGGGCCCTCAGGATTTACACCCGGACGCACGATGACCGACCATTTCAATGCATTTGCTCATCCAAGACTTGACTTTCCCAAAGACCTTGAGCGGTGGTTTTCAAAGTGTGGTCCCTGCACCAGTAACATTGGCCTCACCTGGGAACTTGATAGAAACATAAATTCTTGGGCCCCACCCCAGACCTGGCGTGACTATAAAACTTGTATAATTTTATCTCTATCACTTGGTAACCTTACCTTGGCCGGTTCCGGAAGGCAGGGCTGGCTCCCATGGAGTTCTGTTCTAGGACCGTCCTGAAGAATGTCACCTGAAATCCCGATGTGTCTGGAAGAACATTTCTTCCTTCGTTGCCTCCGCCAACGTCAGCTTGTTCGTGATCGGATCTCCTGCCGGCTCCGCACGTCACTATCCTTTAACCCTTGAGACGGGACGTGATATTTCGCACCACGCTCACGACGACTTTTTCGGTGCCTTGCCCGCTACATCTGCTTTGGTCGGGATTCCTGTGAGATGGTTAGCGAAAGGCAGTGGAATGTTCCATTTTCTCCTCAAATATACTTGAAGGCTGCGAGGCTCTGGGATCCTTCTTCGGCCAGGACCAGCGAAGCCTTCTGTTGCGATGGCCCCGCGCCTGACACCCTCTCGGTGCGTTCCATCGCCACCCCTCTTATCTGCGTGTTTATTTGTTCTTTCGCTATGCAATTCATTAATTGCCTTGTGGGATTTATCGAACAAACGTTCCCGGGCACCTGCTGGGTTCCAGACACCAGGCAGCGCGCATCATCGTTACTGACCGACGCCCACCGATTGCCCGCAAGGGCTCAGTCCCTGCTGTGCAGAAGGTCGGTGCCCCTCTCAGGTGTCTCCTGTGACAGACTCACGCTGCCTTCCTCCTGTGGGTGCCTCCTTTGACATTGTCCTCCCGGCCTCCCTGTCTCCCCGCTGCCCCCACATACCCTCCCACTTGGGTTGGATCGAAAGCTTTGAATTCTGAGTATTTCTTTCGATTCCTGGGGCATCAAATGGCCACTGTATGTTTCTGTTTGTTTGTTTGTTTATGTTGGGAACCGAACGTCATCTTCTGCTATTTTCGTCCTTGTTTTTAATTTGTGGTTAAGTCTGGCCATCTGGCCTATCATTTCCTGAAACCTTCCTGGCCTCTAAGCAGCTGAATGTCTGTCTCTCTGTCTTACCTTCCTATTGGCAGAAGTTGTCCTTCCTGTTACTAACAGAGCCGACATCTCTGAATGTACGCCTGCACTTCCCAAAGGAAAGGAGAGGACCCTCCAGCGGGAGAGGAGGCAGAAAACCTGGGGAAGCCCCTCCTGGGAGCCAGCAATCATTCAGGAATGCCTACATCCCTGTCCTTTATCCTGAGAAAAAGTGGGAAAATAATAGAGTGAGACTTGCTATCAGAATTCACGCTAGGGGGTGCCTGGGTGGCTCAGTTGGATGAGCCACAGACTCCAGATCCCAGCTCAGGTCAGGATCTCACCCTTTGGGAGTTCGAGCCCTGCGGTGGGCTCTAAGCATCATCTAATATCCCAACTATTGCGCCACGGAGAAGGGAATGGTCACCTGTTTCTAGATGCTTTAAGGTTTTTTTTTTCTCTTTTTAAATTAACTCCTTCCTGCATACCTTGCATATTCATATGGAATTGAAAGATGCTTATTAAGCACGCTACTTTAAGTGAGGAAGCGGCAGTGAACAAGACTGCAGAGTCCCTGTTGTGTGACTACCCTGTCACCTTCCAGCGGGTAAAAGCCAGATACATTAGTCTCGTGATTTGCGAGAAATAAAGAAACATACCTTGATAGTAACACTATTGAGAAGCATTACGCAGAGAAGTGACATCCGGTCATATGCCGGCAAATGAGTGTAGGTGGGGGTGGGTGGTGCGGTGCTGGGCTAGGTGGACGGAAGGCCTCTGGGAGGGTAGCGTTCGGGCTGAGATCTGCACACCCAGCCCTGTGAGGAAGGAGAAAGAACATCCCAGGCCCTCCGGCTCACAGCTACACTGAAGGGTGGTGACAAAGTCAGAGTGGAAGGGAACCATGCGCACAGAGGCGGATGGAGCCAGGTCACAGGAGGGTTTGTCGTCCAGGAAAGGAGCCTAGGGTTCGTGTACGTGGCGTGGATGCATTAGGGTAGAAGCAGAGGAAGGGCGTGACTTCATTTACCTGTTCAAAGGTCAGTGGAGGGTGTACTTAGGGCAAGGTGAGAGCCAGGAGGCCAGCAGGAGGATGCTTGAGTAGTCCAGGCAAGAGAGGAAGGGGGCCTGGCCTACGTGGTGATGGAGCGTGGTGGACAGCTGTGGTCTTGGTTTTGGGGACAGGGTCATCTGGACTCTAGGTGAATTAGAAATGGAAGCAGGGGAAGGAAGAATCAAGTGTGACTTTTAGATTTAGTTCTAGAACTGGGCAGGCAGATGTGGTGCTGGGAATAGGGGGAGAAGCCTTGGGAGGGAGGAGGACTGAGGCAGGGTGGGGTATCAGGAGCTATGTTTTGGTCGCACTAGATTGGAGACCTTTGACAGACATCCAACTGGAAATGTCAAGTCTAGGGAAAGGGAAGGGTCACAAATTTAGATCTGGGAGTTGCCGGCTGATAGAGATGAGCTCACCTGATAAGCTTGCCTGAAGAGCACGTGTTGACGGAGGGAGGATCTCAGAGCCAAGTTTTGGCTTTCCGACTTTAGGGATCAGAGAACTGAAGAAGCAACCAGACCAGGAGACTAAGAATGTGACCTCCAGTGGCCAGTGAAGGAGGAGACCGAGGGAGAATGGTGAGCCAGAAACCAGCAGGCTGTGTGTTACAGCAAAGGAAGGAAAGATTTCAGGAAGGAGGGAATACGGTCAGCCATGTTGGCCGAGGTCGAGAAAGATGGGGACGGAGAAGTGACCACATGTTTGTCAGCATGGAGGGCACTGGTGACCCTAACAAGTGCCATCGCTGTGCCATGGTGGCGACAGGAGTCGAGCTGGAGCTGGCTGTGTAGACAGTGTGCAGTTAGCGATGGACGGGTGGGGAACCAGTCTGGTGGAGAGTTTGCAAATATACTGACTCACAGCTCTTTTTGAAACTTGGCATTATATAAACCACCACTCTATTAGTCACCAAATGTGTTCGTTTTCACCCTTTTGGAAGTACTGTATAGATAATCCATTTAGCTTCCTATTAAAAAAATTGTGATAAAATAGGCATCACATACATGTTACCGCCGTAGCCACTTTAAAGTGTACTCTCATTGTTGTGTGACCATCCCACCAGAATTTTTTTCATCTTGCAGACCTAAAACTCTGTACTCGTCCATTAAGTCCCAAGTGCCCCACCCCACCCCGCTTCTACAAAGATTTTGATATCCAGATGGATCTCCCTCCCAGACCGATGATACTACCTACTGTGGCCATCAGTAAAGCACCCTTCACGACTTAGGATTGAGAGGAGAGAAAGAAGGTTGACCTACGATGACTGATGACCCAAAGCCTGAGTGTTCTCTCTGGCTCAGTGCGTTTGTGATGCTTGGAGAAGTCAACAGCTAACAGGGCGCAAGCGTGGTCCAGCGCGTGGTGAAACGTTATACTTGAGGGGTTTGCCCCTACTGTTTACTTCTGTCCTTACTGGAAAACCAGGCATCTATGTGGGAAGAAACGGGAAAGGCGGTTATGTGACGAGCGTGCGTTCAGTCAAGGCAAATGACCTGCAAAGTTCCAGGCAGGTCAACTCGACGGGTAGGTGGGATGGTTGGTGGAGAAGGGGTGTTGAATGGTAATATTGCAAATTAAAAAACATAGCAGCAACCGTTTGTTGAGAAAATACTATGTGCACAGACCTAAGTACCGTCGTGTACAGTATTTCTTCATGGAATCCTTCCAACAAGCCAGCACATACTGGGAGAGTACCATTTCATGGATGAGGAGACCGAGGCCAGGAGAGGTTCAATATATTACCCAAGGATATGTAGCCAGAAAGTAGTAGAACAAGGCCTCAAACGAGACTGTGTGCTCTTAAACCAAGTTCCCTGTAACGCCTTCCAAGGCAACTATTTTTTTTTTTTTTTTTAAGAAATTTAGGAGACCCCAGCTGCCTACGAATTCTGCTTGAATATACATTCTGCAGACCCTCATATTCCAACATCGGCCCAGTAGAATGTTCGCTGAGACCTTATAAAGGTGCTTTCCATGCACCAATGGGTCCCAAGAACTTTACCTGTGGCGAGGCAGATCTGAAGGGCCAGTCATTCTCCTTTCCAGACCATTGTGGGATAGCAGATAAGGTAGTTCTCGTCCCCACCCCATCCAGGATGGTTTGTGAATGCAAATGAGGGGCAGAGGAAGAAGGGTGAGGAACCCCCAAATTCTGGCCACACCTCTAACCCTGTGAGCGGAGATACCCATCCACAGGGTGTGAATGCATCCTGAGCCCATGGAGCTTCTCCTGGGAAGAGCTCTTGTCTCTAACGGTGCTGCATTAAGGGACCTTCTAAATATATAAGAAGTCTCCCCCCTTGTTTCCCGTCTTCTGGAAGTTAGGTTCTTTCTTCTTACCTCTGGCCCTGTCTCCATCAGGGTCCACCTCCCGAGCCACGCTCACTGCCTCTGTGCTGGCAACGTCCACGTTACAGGGGACCACCACCAAGTTGATGGTCTGTTGCCCCTGGATGTATGAGTGCCTTGATCTGATGACAAAAAAAAAAAAAAAAAAGAAGAAAAAAAGCACACAAAGGAAGAGTACATCTCTGGGCATCCAACAATATGGTCAGACAGGTGTGATGGTAGAAAACCGGTAACTGAGACCATGACCTGGTTTTCACGCTCCTGGGCGTTGGCTTGGCCAACCCCTTCCACAGGAAGGCCTGCCCATCTGCCTTTACTATGTTCTCTGTTGATTTCCTACCTTTCTTCAAAACCCACCACTGGTGGGGCGCCTGGTGACTCAGTCGGTCAAGCCTCTGACTCTTGATTTCGGCTCAGGTCATGATCTCACGGTTCTTGAGTTTGAGTGTCGGGAAGTCCCTGCACCGAAACTGCTTTGGATTCTCTGTCTCCCTCTTTCTGACTCTCTCTCTCTCTCAAAAATAAATAAATGTTAAACTTTTTTTTTTTTTTTTTAACCCACCACTGGTATTTCTTCTTTCCCGAGGACTCTGCCTCCTGTAGCCAGATGAGACCTCTCCTTTTCTAAATCTCTCCTGTGATGCTTCTGAGATTATGCCTTCTAGGACAGTGTTTGTGTAGGTGTTGTATTTGCCCCAAAAGCCCAGGGGTGCCTTTGTGACACGTCACGTGCCATCTGTGTCCCCATGCAGTCCCGCAGAGGTCCCCAAGCCACAGGTGTTCTGTGCCTGCTGTGATAGGATCTGATGTCAATAAATGTCTCTACATGTGCTCATTCCTAATATTAAATACTTTTTCTGGAGTCTGTTCTTGGAAGGGGTCACTCAAATTAGAGAAATCCAATAAAATTTCTTAGAATCTGCAGACAGAGAGAGATATGAGCAGATAAGCCTTACACACCAAATTTCAATAATGTTTTTGCCCACAGACAATACAAACAAACAAGGAAAGGCTGACATCTAGGGACATATTTTTAAAAATAGTTTGCTACAGGGGCGCCCGGCGGGGGTCTCAGTCAGTGAAGCGTCTGACTTCGGCTCAGGTCATGATCTCAACGGCTCATGAGTTTGAGCCCCACATCAGGCTCTGTGCTGACAGCTCGGAGCCTGGAGCCTGTTTCGGATTCTGTGTTTCCCTCTCTCTCTGGCCCTCCCCCACTTGTGCTCTCTCCCTCTTTCTCAAATAAAAATAAACATTAAAAAATTTTAAAAAATGAAATAAAATAGTTGCTCCAATTGACATGTGCTTTAGCTCTCATCATGTCCCATAAAATTATGTTAAGCTGCACACAGAAGATAACACCGCATAGCCACAAGTAGGAAATTTGCATCACATAAGCACAAGCTAGCATCATATAAGCAATTAAGTGCCGGGGTCAGATAAAGACGACAAATATAAACAGGCCAAATTAAGTCCTAACCATGGGAAAACTTCACCGAGGAAAGTCATAGTCGACTTCGGGAAGTGAGTTTTAACGTGAACTGTCCTTTAGTTAAAAGGCATCTTCTCGTTGGTCTTTATTCCCCCTGCTACTCCCATGCGTAGCACGCGGTCTGATGTCTGTGAGTGAACAGACCATCCAGCGTTCTCCACCTCAGCACCATGGACAATTTGGGATGGATGGTTCTTTGTGGCAGGGGCCATCGGGTGCATTACAGAAAATCTAGCTCCATTTCTGGTCTCCACCCACAGGATACCAGTAGCAAACCTTTCCCAGGTTGTGACGACCATAAATGTCTCAGACGTTGCCATTGCCGACGTCCCTGGGGATGAAGTAGGCTTGGGGTAGAGACCACTGTGTGAAACACAGATCTTCCCATGCATTTTGACAGGGTCTTGGGGAGTGGTAACTGCTCCCCAGAATGTCCGCCGGCAGAGAGAGACCCCATAAAGATCACCTTCTAGTCATGCATCAGTTACGGGCACTCATAGGCATTAGGTCCATTCCAGGGTCTGGAGATTCACTATTATGCACACAGGCACTATCCCTCAGGGGTTTGTGCCCCAGGAGGTAATGTAGACAACAGACACAAGGACCAAGTCCAGGGTATCGGGCATCCCGGAGAAGGTGGCATCTGTCAGAACTTCGAGGGAAACAGAGAACGTGCCACGTCAAAGCTGGGCAGGGAGAACGTTTCAGAGAGAGGGAAGAGAAGGTACAAGGACCTTCTGGTAGGTTCCAGGACCACTGAGGATTCAGGTGTGGCTGGAGTGGATGAGGGGTGGGGCATAGTGATGGGTGTGGCCAATGAGCGAGTGGGGCCAGAGCACATCAGACGCTGGATGCTTTTATTTGTAAGTTAATTTCTTTATTTTGAGGGGGAGAGCACAAGTGGGGGAGGGGCAGAGAGAAAGAGGGAGAGAGAGAATCTCAAGCAGGCTCTTGCTGTCAGCGCAGAGCCCGACACAGGGCTTGAACTCACCAACCTCCAGATCATGACCTGAGCCAAAATCAAGAGTCAAACGATTAACTGACTGAGCCACCCAGGCGTCCTGGCCATTGGAAGCTTTAATGATGATGGACATGGAACCACACTGGAGAGTGTTGGGGAGTGATAGCTATTAGTGTGCCCTAATAGCTCTGCCCCGTGCCCTGGGCACTGCTACCCCAGTCTCCTCCCCAACCACTCAGTGCAAGGGCAGGGGAGGCACACCAGAAGCTCTGCTGCTGCCCGCAGAGACCTAGAAGTCTCCCGAACTTCAGCTTGGCCCATTCCCAAGTTCTAGAAAGACCTAGAAGTCTCCTGAACTTCGGCTTGGCCCATTCCCAAGTTCTAGAAAGACTTGCCTGCAGTCCGATGTCCTGGGGCTGGTTTCCCACGGCCACGCTGGTGATGCTGGGAAGATCAATGAGGGTCAGATCCAGAACCTCAGGGAGGTGATCTCCAGCCTGATGAGCTCATGGCTGATGCTAACTCCAAGGCCAGCTATGGTGTTCTGGGCTGTGGAGGCCCAGAGACGGGAAAGCCAGCCTTCAGATTAATGACCCATCTGAGGAAAAGCAGTGGTAGGAGGCTCCAAACTTCTCTGGTGCTTAGAAAACACTTCACAGAAGCCTGGGGAATGGTCTCTGAGGCCACTAGTGTGGCCATCAAACACAAACGTAGCATAGACATTCACCTTCCGAAAGCCTGGAGGAAAACATACAGATATGTTCATGGTGGGGTCACAGAGGGATTCTGTTCTCTTTCTTTACCCTTCTTGATATTTGCCAGTGACCGCGGCAGTGGCTTAAAATACACCCACAAATTCTTCCACACTCTTCCCTCCGAAAGGTGAAACCTTGAGCGCGAACCAGACATAGGGACTTCTGTCTAAAGATAGATATGGCGGAAGTGACCGTGTGGGACTAGCAGTAAATGTGTCGTGACTGCCTCTTGCTTTCTCTTGCATGGCTCGCTCTGGGGCAGGCTGGCAGCCCTGTCCTGAGGACACCAGGGACCAACGGAGAGGTCCACAAAGTAAGGCACTGAGGCCTTCCGCTCACGGCCACGTGAAGAGCGGCTCGCCAGCCACAGTCGAGCCTTCAGCCGATGCAGACCCAGCCAATACCTCAACCACAGCTCCCCAGGGACCCTGAGCCACAGCCCCCCAGCCGAGACCCTGCAGTTGCTGACTCTCACACTGTGGGAGAGAACAAATTCTGTCTTTGAAGTCACCAGGTTTGGGATAATTTGTTATGCAGCAAACAGATAACGCACACAGGTATATACTACTTTTATGAGAAGATAAACACAGACACGCACACGCTAACACGTACACAAAAGCACGTACCAACACACACACATAAACGCACACTATGAACACACACAGTCAATTGTGTGTTTAGCACAGCGTGTTTCTGGGCGGCGTATACACCCCTCTACTTCCCGATACTTAAGGAAAAGCCCATCTGCCTGCTTCCTGTCTGTTGGAAAGGGGGGGCCGATCGGAAGGCCGGCGGTCTGGAGCTCAGCAGACCCCTGAGAAGAGGGGACCTCCCAGGGTCAACTGCCGGCCACCCCAGGGTCTGTTGGAGGGACGGCAGAGGAACTCAGGGAGCAGGACCCCTTGGCCGAACAAGATCAAGTAAGCAGACACACCATGTCCGTAGTACCCGTGTCCCTGTTTAACACTACCTGCCACTTCTCTTAGGTCCTGGAACGTTTTGCAGGAATCCCCCTGCGCTGTCTCTTGGGGGGTAAGAGGTATGGAAGGAAGGGATGGATGGAGAAAAGGAAGCGGAAGGAAAGCAAGATTATTTCTTCCCTTACGTTCATTTTTGCAAGTAGATTATTTCTGTAGAGTCTTCACTGGGGGTTCAAAGGACGTTTTGAGAACGGTATCTAATTTAGGGGATACCGAATATGTATCCCAGCCTACATGTAAATCATATACAGTGATGGGCATCTGGGAGGCTCAGTTGGTTAGGTGGCCCAGTCTTGATTTCAGCTCAGGTCATGATCCTGTGGTTTGTGGGTTCGAGCCCTGCGTCAGGCTCTGTGCTGACAGCCCGAAGCCCTCCCTCTCCTCAGCTCTCTCTCAAAACAGGCAAATAAACTTAAAAAATACTCAGTGATTCCATCCTGTGTCTCAGATTCCTCCTTACTGTGGAACCGATGGTGACCTTTAACCTGCGTGGGCGGGAAGGTCTACTTGTGTCCGGGTTCTATAAGCCGCCCATCGTCCTAAAAGTTTTAAAAAACAGCTATGTCATAGATATGACAGAAACAATCTATAATAGTGCTCAAAAACTGAAAAAAAAAATTATCCTTGAACTGGACTTGAGCCTTGTCCGTGGGCAGGACAGTTCCTGTTCTAGAGGATGGCCAAAGGACAGGGTCCCTGGGCCACAAGTCCGACGGCGTGCACACTTGGTAACAGAGACCCAAGTGTCAATAAAGATGGCCCCTCAGTGCCATCGGCAGGGACCTCCCGTCACATCTGTAAGCCAAGTCTCGGTGCAGGGGCGAAGGACAGACGTGGTAGTGGAGAAGTGACATGCAGATTTGGGCCCCGGGGTTCTCCACGAGAGCTTTGCAAAGCAAATCTCAAGGCCGGAGGGAGGAGACATAGACAGAGCTAAGAAAGTCCCCCCACCCGCCTCACTTCCGTCACCCCCTCCCAGCTGCCCGGCTCTGCACGCACTTGGCTCGGCTGCTACTCACAGTGATGTCCAAGTGGCCTCAGGCCCAAGGGGGCACCAGACATGCCATGACGTGCTCTTGGGAGCAAGCCCCGTAGGTGAGCTGGAAAAAACGGGAGTCTTCCCCCGGGTTGTTTTTCAAAACCAGAAAAGGGACCAACGTGGATATTTTGTGCTCACACACTCAGAACCAGGACTAATCCCGTGGAGCCCCGTGTTCAGAAGGGTCCCCTCCTGGTTTGCTGTCTGCTTTCACTATCTTGAGAGTCTAAGTCGTTTCGAACGAGGGGTCTTGCTGTTTTATTTTGCTCTGAGCCCCTAAGTCGTGTAGCTGGCTCTGCTCTGAACCTGGTTTCTCAAACTCTGAGTGCACACGACCCATTTTGGAGCTCGGTTCAAGTCCAGATTCTGACTCAGCAGGTCTGGGGTGTTTTTTCCCAGCCATTTCTGCAAGTCTCCGGCAGAGGAGGTCACACTGAGGGGCCAGGGGCTAGGGGACACTCTTGAAACGAGATGATGTCCAGGATGGTCTAGGTGAGGGGAGGGTATCGATGGCAGACATCAGATATGTGGGGCACGCGAGCCAAGGACAAGACAAGGACAGAGGTCATTGGTTACCAGCTCAAGCGTGGAGACATAAGGACGATGCTCCCCAGTCACCTCGTCTTGTCCCCGTGGGTGTCCTCAGTCCTCAACACCTCCCGGCGTCCCTCTTCCTTCTCCTCTTGGAATTAGCCGCCGATCCACCAAGGAACAGGAAGTGAGTCCTGGAAAATCTGGCCTGGAAGATCCTTCTCTGCCCAGCAGCCTTGTGGGGTGGTCATCCGTATTTGGGGGTGACCAAAGGACTGGGGGCAGGACTTCTCCATTCTGGAGGGGGTCTCTCTGCTGAGCCATTCGAGGCCTGCAGACACGGATTCTCAGGGAGCTGAGCGCGGGAAGCCACGGAAAGGCCTCCACCCCAGACGCTGTGTTACCGGTCACATGGAGCCCCGCGTCCCACAGGGCCTGCTTTCATCATCTCCAGAGCAGTGCCCCAGGACAGCGGTGACCAGGACAGCCGGGAGTCCCGCGGGGGCCTTTCTCAGAGGAGGACCAGCACATGGAAAAGCCTGGAAGGAAGAGGCAGCGGGCTCCCCGGTGGGGACCAGGCAGCAGAGGAGGAGCCAGGACAGTGAGGGAGCGGCCATCAGAGCCTCACCTGCAGAAACCCCGTGCCTCCCACCTTCAAGGATCTCCTTCCTACCTGGGAGGGGTCCTGAGGACAGACTGTCCTGAGGACCGGCCTGAGGAAGCCGATTCTCTCAGCACCAGGTCACAGGTCCTGAGCAGTTTTCCAAACATTCCAAGTTCACAGGTGCCTTGTCCTCTCACCCCCCAAGGGAGCTGCCCCAGTGTCCCCAGAGTCCTGGACTAAAATTTCTGTCCCTGTCCAGGGCTGGGAGGTGATGGGGGCCTCCTGGACTGGGCGGGCACAAAGGAGCACAGGCCCGGGGACAGAGGCATCGGCAGGGGAGTGTCTCCAGGCCGACCGTGGCCACGTCCCCACGGTGCTGCTCTGTCCGCCACACGAGCTGGAGTCGCGGCTCAGTGTCTGAGGGCCCCCAGGACAGTTGCAGTGCGGGGAGAAGGCAGCAAGAGCCAGGGCAAGAGTCTGGACGTCCGAAGGAGGGGGTTCAAGGGAATTCTCAGTGGGCAGTTTGCACAGCCGGATCTCAGAAAGGCTGGAACCGCCCTGGGCTTCTTGGGGCTGGGTGTTCCTGTCTCTGAGTCCTGAGCACTGACGTATCCTTTGTATTGCTGGCCCTATAAGAGCGTTTATCATCTCCTCCAGCCTGGGGACATGCCCAGGGGTCACATGCCTGCCACCGGCCCCCAGACCCTCCACCATGTTGCCCCTCTCCCCAAAATGCCGACCCCGCGGCGGAGCAGAGGGACGACTGCCCCGGATCCTTCCTCTCTGGTGCATCAGGTGTTCCGCCGGGCTGACCGGGATCTCACAGGACCCCCTGGGATCAAGGACTGGGCTGCCAGTGACCTGGAGGGAGCCCAGGCCGGGGCATCTGGCGAGGCAGCTGCTGTTGGGGGCTGTGCAGGATCTGGGAAGCCCACTGGGGTCCCCACACCCTCCTCTGTGCCCAGGGCGGGGGGCGGCCTGGGCAGGACGGCGTCGGTGGTGCCCAAACCCTGGGTTCTGGTTGGGTCTGGCCTCTGACAGCACTGGCAGGAGATGGGACCAAGGGAAGGGACCAGGACGGAGCCTCCCCCAACCCACGAGGAGGCTACTATCTCTTTCCTCCCTTTTTTCCTTTATTTTATTAAATCGTAGGTGTACAAAATCACTTTTTTTTTTTTTTTTTAAGGAAAATATCGTGTCTTATCACGCTATGACCCTGGCTAATCGCTTTTTCCAAACACTGAGAAAATTCTTCGGAACGACTTCACACGGCACCTGAGACTTACAAGCTCGGTGTCATCAAAGACATGCCTGCCCCAGACCACTGGACAAGGTCTGGAGTCAGGGCTGGGCCGTCAGGTTCCGGGCCCCGACGGATACAGGCCCAGCGACGGCTAAGGATGCGAAAGGGGGTCAGAGACCTGGGGGCAGCCCAGGCCATGCCTGTAGACCCAAGCCTCCTGGGGCCAATGTCTGAAACGCCTGGTACCCCCGGGATGCTTTGTGGCCCGCGGGGAGAGCAGAGCCGGCCCAGCTCTGCCTACCACTGCCTCTGGGGAGGGCGACCCCGACAGAGCGTCCAGCAGGAGCTCCTGCCCCAGCTCTGGTCCCCGATGACAGCGATGGTGGCCGGGGCCAGGTCCCGCTCCACACCCAGGGTCCGCAGGGAGCCGATGAGGTCAGTGCGGGGGCTCACCTTCTGCTCGTACTGGCTGTACAGGCCGCTCTCGGGCCCTGGAAGAGGCAGACCGGACTTCACGGCCTTGGCCTCTGATCGGAGTCCCATCATCATCCTTGGGAATTTGGGGCAGAATTTGTGCCTCTCCTGATGCTGGGCTGCAGACGGGAGGTGCGTGTGCCTCTGGGAGGTCCCTGTGTTCTTGTCCTGCACAGGCTTTGCTTCTGCTGATGTGGGATGTCTGGCGGGGGAGGAGGCGTCTCACTGAGCAGGGAGAACGTACCCAGGGTGGGAGCTCCTGGCCAGAGGGAGGACAGGAGCCAGGCCCTGGGCTGCTGAGCAGGGGTGGGGTGGGGAGTGGGGTGGGTCAGCAACGGTCACAGTGATAATAGTTGCAGAGAGAGCTCCCAGGAGGGAGACCCCAGCACCTGGAAAAGAAGCCCCCATACTTGCTGCCCCAGAGACCGGGCGCCCCTGGTGCATGTCAGAGGTGCCTGGGGGACTGCGGGGCACCAGCCGTACTGTTGGGGTTAGACCACGCTTGCAGGTTTATGGCCGCAGTTGGGGTGCTCGCCTCTGGCCCCTGCTTCCTCCTGGCTGCTGAAGGTTCAGTGTCGGCAAGTTGAACTTCTTGGTGAGCTAAACTGGGTCCTGCCGTCCCACCTGCCAGTCTGGGGGATACATCATGTGCCCTGCTGCTGTGCCGGATGGCGGTGGCTGTCGCTGGACGAGATTCATTTCTTTTTTTGCACACTGTCAGGAAAAGAAAAAAAAGGAAACAGACTGTGCCTCGGGCACGGCCAAGAACCGTGGGCCTTAGGCATTAGCTGTCATTCAGTCCGAGCTGGGGGGTGGGTTCCCCGCTGCTCAGCACCTCCCGTCTCCTTCACGAGCTCTGCAAAGACACAAGTTGGCAGAGTGGCCCATTGTCCCCAGGCGGTCCCCTCCCAGGCTGGACCTTTGCCAGCCCCCCCTCGCCCGAGCCCACACAATCCACACACAGGGGAGACTGGCAGCCCAGCAAGGCCCCAGTCCGCAGGAGAGGCCGCCGCAGTAAACAGGTGCAGCTCACAGCTGGGGTCTCCGCGGCCCCCGGGGCGTGGGGACAGGGGCAGAGAACTTCCTGTCATGTATTGGTTTATTATGCTTTTAAATCCACCTGTTTACGAATTACGGGAAGCTATTTAGATCTAAGGGTGCGTTTACTTACATAGAGGAAGCTGTGTTAGGACGTCATCCTTGACATCTGTTGTCACTAAGCAGTCGCTCAGCAGCTGGCGGGCGCCACTGGGGACTTACGGATATAAGAATATATGGACAGGTGTGCAGAACGCAGCGGACATTGAAACTTCAAATGGCGAGAGTTTGTGAGGACCCACTGAGAGTGTTCCGTCTGGGCAAGGCTACCCTTTGCAGAGCTCGAAAGCTCTCTGCAGACCTGGGGGCACTGGCTTCTGGAGCAGCAAGGCCCCTCTTTGCTGGCAGGGGTGAAGGCCGTGCAGTGGCCCCTCCAAGGGGGCCGTCTTGCCCGCCTGCCCCCGCAGCTCTGGTCCCCAGCGCCATGCTCTGGAATCAGGGGACTTCTGCTCTGTGCCGGTGGCTGGACATCAACTCCTGGTGGGCTAACTGGATCGACTCTTCTAAGAACCAACTTGTAGAAAGCAACCTCAACTAAATTTGGACTTTGTTTCTGTCCCCTTTGCTTGGACCAGTAGGGTAATCAATCTATCACTGGTTTGGAGTATGTCATTTCTTCATTGGCCTATTAAGAGATACCGTCCTGGGGCTCCTGGGTGGCTCAGTCGGTTAAGCAGCCAGCTTCGGCTCAGGTCATGATCTCATGGTTCGTGGGTTCGAGCCCCGCGTCGGGCTCTGTGCTGACAGCTCGGAGCCTGGAGCCCGCTTCGGATTCTGTGTCTCCCTCTCTTTCTTCCCCTCCCCTGCTCACGCTCTGTTTCTCT
This sequence comes from Puma concolor, assembly GCF_028749965.1. Classification (NCBI taxonomy): domain Eukaryota; kingdom Metazoa; phylum Chordata; class Mammalia; order Carnivora; family Felidae; genus Puma; species Puma concolor. Next base: position 155,999,225 of record NC_141675.1, on the reverse strand, counting down.
CTCTCTCAAAAATAAATAATAAACATTACAAATTTTTAAAAAAGAGAGAGAGATTGTCCTGTATACTGTAGACTCGTCCCCTGCAAAATATTTCTATAAATTGTAAGTCCTGAGTTACTGGCAAAGACAATGTGAGCCTCTGGGCATAACTCCGCATTTCCACAGAGGGGGTTGAACGTTCCTCTAGAGAGAGGTGGGCTCCGTGTCACTTGTGGCTGAGGACCAGACAGGAGACCATCAGGCAGAAAGAGATGGGAGGTGGTATGTCTCAGGCCCTCTGGAAGCTAATCTCTGCCCGGCCCTCACTGGTTCTCGCCCAGACTCGTCTGGGAGAGGTGGGGGTTTGGTCTCTCGCCCTTGAACGTCCATGGCCGACGATCACGTAAAGTCAGCACTGTTAGAAATAGTCTGACTGCCGGCCTCCCCAATGCTGCTCCCAGGCTCTTGTCTCCCTTGTACAGCAGCCTTGCGTGCTAGGTCCCTGTTGCACCTTCCAGGCCAAGAAATTAAGTGCAGGGGCCCCTGGCTGGCCCAGTCAATAGAGCACTTGACTTTTGATCTTGGGATCGTGAGTTCAAGCCCCACTTTGGGCAGAGAGCTTACTGAAAGAAAAAAAAAAGAAGAAAACAGATTGAAGTGTGTGGGGGGGGGGGTCAGCTACTGGTCTAAGTCAGGACTCAGACCCACCCCGGGCCACTCCCGGTCACAAACCCTTCCCCGCTATGACCTACACAGCCCATCCTTCCGGGAACAAAATGGCTGCAGTAGGTTGAATGGTGTCCTTGGAAGAGCGAACGTGACCTTATTTGGAGAAAGAGTATTTGTAAGACCTGGACGTGGGGCCTAAACCCAGCCGCAGGTCAGAGGAGGCAGAGGGAGATTGGAGACACAGATCCGGGGAGAAGGGAGAGACCAGTGTAGACGGAGGTGGGTCTAGACTGATGTGGCCCCAAGCCAAGCATGCCAAGGACCTCAAGGAGCCACCAGGAGCTGGGAGACACCTAGGTCCCTCCTCAGAATGTCCAGAGGCACCAGCCCCACTGATGCCTCTATCTGGACCTTCCGGCCTCCAGGCTGTGAGAGAGCACATCTCGGTGGTTTTAAGCTGCTGAATGTGGGTAATTTGTGAAGACAGACTGAGGAAGGTCACAGAGTGGGGACAGCCTGGGGTCTCCAGGCGAACCGGCCGGGCTTTGGGAAGTCCGCTCACACGCCTCGCCCAGCTGGACTCCTTCCGCTCAGCCCAGCCCCTCCGTCCTCGAGACACTGGGCGCAAGTGTGTTTGTTTACCGCGCCTGCCTTCTTCCTAAACCCCCGGCCTCGTCCCATCTCTCTGTGGGGTGACCTGATGGATGTTTACACAGGCAGGGAGAGCAGGTGGTGTGGACAAAAGGCAAGGACATGAGGAGGCACGGTGGTCAGCCAAAGCCAGAGTCCCAGGTTCGGGACTGACGGCCACCAGGCCCGGGACCCAGAACCCTCTCACTTCCGGCGTTCCGTCTGCGTGCCCTGCAGGCTAAGGCACGGATTTTCACCGCCACCCTGTGCCTGCGGGGTTCGTGATTCACAGACCAGGATACAGAACTGCAGGGAAGTGAGGCTCTCACCAGAGGCCACCAGCTGCTAAGTGGTGGGGTTCAAACCCAGGCAAAACCAGGAGTTGGAGGATGGCACCCAGTCCCAGGTAGGAAGACACGGGTGCGAGCGGAAGACACGGGAGCCGCGTCCCACCACCTGCGCTGCCTGGGCTTAGCTCGCCCTCCAGCCACACAAGGGGTCTCTCTGAAGCTGCAGTGGGGCCGCCAGCCTGCACCCGCCTGCACCTGCCCGCACCCACCCTGCTCCCAGATACGAACCTGCCTGCACCTGCCTGCACCCACCTGCACCTGTCCTGCTCCCAAGCATACCCACAACCTGGCGGGGGGGGGGGGGGGAGCACAGAGTTAAGCCCCTTGAGGCAACCTGTGACGCGTGCCGGCTGTGACAACTTTGCTCTTCTCTCACCTCTTCGATTTGCACGTTCTTGCCCAGCTCCCTAGGGAGCCCAGTGGCCCGCGTGGGGTTGGCTGCACCCACCCAGACCCTACACCTGCTCCCTGGGAACCCCTCCCTGCAAATCTCCGCACAAGGTCCTGTCTTGGGCTCTACTTCCGGGAGGCGGCGACTGAGTCAAAGCAAGGAGAATCAGAGAAAAGCAAGCGGCAGTGCTCTCTCTTGAAGATAAACTTCATGGTCAGATTTCGGGATACATCCTTAGAAACCAGGATTAGTTCTGGTGTCGCTCAGCGTGGAGGAGGCGTCCGGCACCGGGACCTGGGGGCCGGACTAGCTGTGTGGGTGAGCTGGCCACATCCCTCGTCGTGACACCCCGTGAGGGTGTTAGAGGGCTGAGGGTTTATGCAAAGGCGCAGCACCGGGCCAGGCGCAACGTGGCTCCAAGAGTGAAAGCCGGTGCCGGCCTTGTCATTCTCTCCTTCTTGCCACCCCCTTCCCGGGCGCCAGACCCCAGGGCGGGAAGGGCTGCTCCGGCCGAGGAGAAGGCCCTGGGCTCAGTGCCGGCAGACAGAGGGTTCTCCCCACACTTCCTTCCCAGCTGCCAGGGACCCCCGGGGAGGAGGCCCGCCCCACCGTTTCTGTCTTGCTTTCTGTTGTTTTTCATTTTTGTTTTAAACTTCAGAGTTCAGAGAAGCAAGGTGTGACGGGAGGCTCGGGGCCAGGCTTTCTCTGTCTCTGAAGTTCCCCCCTCCCGCTTTCTCATGGAGGGGGTGCTCAGAAAGCCAAGCCTGGGGGCAGCTCCTTTAGGGGGCGAGGGGGGCCTGGCCCCCGGGGGCACCTACTGAACTTGGGCCGGAAAGAGGCAGGGAAGGCCCTCCTATGAGGGGTCGGTCCCCTGACCTGGAGACCTCACGTGAGGAGGGATCCCCAGGGAGGGGCACCTACAAAGTCACTCTCTCTCTGTTTACTTGTCACCCGTCACCTCATGACAGCAGGTACTGTGCCTTCTGCACTGCTGAGTCCCCCGCCCCAGGCTGGCACCGGGCACATGGCAGGTGCCCCCTAGACTTTGGCTGCATGAACGAATGGGCGGTGGGACCGATACTCCCCTGCGGGGGCTGCGAAGGCTGTTGTTCTAGGGGAGGATTTAGGGGTTCCTCATCCCCTCTTAGAAATAAAACTCGTATCACGCTCCTCCCCCCCCACCCCCCCCCCACCCCACCTTCCCATCCCAGTTCAAGCCACTTCCGACCTTCCCACAGCCCTGGCCAAACGCCTCCCCAGCCGCTCTGCCCATCAGCCCCACAGCCCCCTCTCGGCAAACACGTGGACTCTGCCTTCGACACGTCCAGCATCTGACCTCTCACCACCTTGACCCAAGCCACTGTGGATCACATGATCAAGCCATCTCATTCACATGCTGACCTGGCCACCCAGCCTGGTGGCTTTTTACCAGATATGAACCTGCCTGCACCCCACAATCCCGGAAGGGACCCCGCTCCCGGGTGCCCCCGTGAGTGCAAAGCCCCTGCCTCAGCCGTGCTCCCCACCCCCCGGCCATTCCTCCCCACCAAGCCTACTCGCAGTGTGCTCCTGAGGCCTCACGGTCGCCTGCTAACTCACAGAGCTGTGCCCCACCCCCCCGGTGGCCCGCTGCCTGTCACAGTCTGCCCCCTGAGCCCCAGGCAAGCCGTGCCCTCCGCTTACAGGCAAAGGCAGAAGCAGAAGTGACGAGAGTCTCCCCACCTGGAGCTCAGTAGCTTCTGTTCACCGTGCGGTCCTGCCAGCCTCGTGCTTTCCTGTTTGCTTTGCATCCCACGCGGCTCGCAGCCTGCGCCACCTCCCTTCCCCCCTACGGAGGAAAGGCGACCGTGAGGTTGTTCAGCAGGGACTCAGGTACTCATCACGCCCAGGTCCCTTCCCACAGCCGGTGTGTCCTGGGCTGGAAACCCCTGGCCGTTCACCTGTCAGAGGAGTCGCTGTCATCCCATGTCCATCTGACACCAGCTCCGGGCGGGTTCCCGGACCCAGTCGCAGCATGGGGGTCCCCACACAGGACCAAGCAGTTCTCGGGCACCAGCGGGGGTTCAGCTCTGACACGGGCTGGGAGGAGACAGCAGGGGGCCCCACAGGCTCAGGGCTCAGCCCCACAGGGCCGCCCCGCCCCCCACTCCAGACGCCAGCCGCGAGCCCCGGGCTGTCCTCTGTCCTTGTGACAACCACACTGCAGACTGGAGGCTCCAACGGCCTCCTCCTCGGAGGCTTCTACATCACCAGCGCGGTGAAAGAAACTCTGGGAAACCCTCACTGTTTCCGGTTTAGTAAAGGATGTGATAAGGGGCACCTGTGTGGCTCAGTCATTCAGCGTCTGACTCTTGATTTCAGCTCAGGTCGTGATCTTGCCACGCTGAGCATGAAGCCTGCTTGAGATTCTCTCTCCCTCTCTCTCCCTCCTCCGTCCCCCCCACTCTCTCTCTCTCAAAGAAAAAAAAAGGGATGTGATAAATGATATGAATGAACAGCCAGATGAAAGATGTGAAGGGTGAGGTCCCCGGAGAGGGCCTGGAGCTTCCCCGCCCCCCCCAACCCAGACACCACTCACCCGCCCCTCCACCTGTTCACTAGCCCAGATGCTCCCTATTCAGTCCTCTCGGGGGTTTTATGGAGTCTTCATTACTCAGGCATGACTGACTGAGTCCTCAGCTATTGGTTGACCCAACCTCCAGCCCGCCTCCCCTCCCCGGAAGTGGGGGTGGGGTGGGGTGGGACCGGAAGTGCCAACCCTCTCCCCTCTGGGCCTCCCTACACCAGCACCTGCCCCAGGGTGGGGTCCAGAGGTCACCTCCATCAATAAATAGAAGATACCTTTATCACTAGGTAGAAGATACCTTCCTCAATGCTTAGGAAATTCCAATGGCTTTTGGAGCCGTGAGCCAGGAACTGTGGACAAAGACCAAATATATATGAAAAATACATTCCGGTCATCAGAATGGCCAAATATATGTTTCTTATGAATCATAATATCATACACCTAAAAGATCAAGAGTCAGACACCCAACCGACTGAGCCACCTAGGCACCCCTGCTTTTTTGTTTGTTTAAGTAAAACTCCCATCAAGAACAAATCCATCGACTTATTTAACCTCCTTAAATAAGGAAATCATGTAAGTTATATTAACCTCTATGAGACAAAAATACAGTAAATTACTTTGCAGAGGGCCAGACTGGAGACGTTCTCCCTCCTGGTGAATCGAGTGCCCCCTTACTCCAGAGAGCAGGGCACACCCATCTGTGCAGCCTGGCCCTTGACGGCAAGGAGGCTCACAAGCAAATCACCGGCGGTCGTAGGGTCGTGGGCCTTGCCGTGCTCCGTGGCTTTGTCCCCAGAGTCTTACCAGGTTTCATTCTTGTTTTATGGTTTTGCGAGAAGGAGTTAGGGGTCCCCAGGAAAAGAAAGATGAGACGTCGCTTTCTTGATATAAGAAAAGTCGTTTTGGGCCCCGGACATCCTACGATCCTGACGGGCGCTATTTGCCCAAAGCACATTTTTGCAGAGCCTCCTGGGATATGTTGGAACTCCAGAACAGCCCCCAGCAGTTAACCATTTCCAGGGAAGAAAAGAAGGCAAAAACGAGCAGCCACCATCAGGCCAGGAGGTTGCCTTGATGGCATCAGGGACGATCCATCAGCCCCCGCGCTGGTTCCAACCTGCAGACTGGCCCCGCATGTTCTTGAGTTACCAGTGCAGGATCTAACCCCCTGTGAGTCTCACTAACACTCCCTGCTTTATGCCTAATCTGTTCCCCACAAAGGCCACTCTTTGCCGGGAAGTCTTGGCATCAGGGTGTAAGTAACACTGTGAAGGCGCCACACCACACTACGTGCCATGATACAGAGTAGCAAATGCTAGAAGGCAGGCGCCCTCTCCTCTCGGGGGGGCCAGTTTCCCAGCACCCCACTCAGGTGGCCCTGCGCCACCAGGGTCACAAGCAAGCAGGCACCTGAAGTCCCAACACCAGGCTTTGGGGCTCGAAGTCTGACACCAATTCCAATACATGAGTTTTTTTTAATGTTTATTTATTTTTGAGAGAGAGAGAGAGAAATAGAGCATGAGTGGAGGAGGTCAGGGGGAGGGACTGGAAGTTCCAACACTAATCACAGGCCAGCCCCACCTTTAGATGCTTTCCAAAGTGACCTTATTAGCATAACAAAAGACCACACTATCTCCTTGTTGGAAATTCCCAGGGTTTTAGGAGCTCTGTGCCAGGAAGGAAGACTAAATTGTGTGTGTGTGTGTGTGTGTGTGTGTGTGTGTTTTCCTAGGGGCATGTGGGTGGCTCAGATGGTTGAGCATCTGACTCTTGATTTCTGCTCAAATTATGATCCAAGGGTAGTTGGATGGATCCCCGTGTGGATCCCCCGCCCCCTGCAGTGTGGAGCCTGCTTAAGATTCTCCCTCTGTCCCTCTCCCTGGCTCATGCTTTCTCTCTCTCTCTCTCTCTCTCTCTCTCTCGCAAATTAATTATTTTTTCTGATATTTGTATATATGGCAAAATGATCACTGCAATAAATGTAGTTACATCTGTCTCCATACATAGCTTCGTTTTTCTTACCATGAGGACTTTTAAGATCTACTCCCTAAGCAACTTGCAAAGATGCAATGCAGTGTTATTAGCCACCCTATTACAAACTCTGGGGAGGTAATATATAGCAGCGTGACTAGTGTTAATATACCTTATAATCACAATATCACAGGGGCACAAGCTCCCGCCCCACCTCCAGACGCATGTCCACCATCAACGCCGAGCAAAGCGTCCCAGAAGCCACCCCTTTGTGGCCACGGGGCTTTTGGTCAGATTCAGGATGGGGGGCTGCCCTGGGCCCCCAGGCCAGCCGCCTCTTCTCTAGAACGCACTCTCTGCGTCAGCGGGCACCAGCACAGGCCTTTCCAAATCTCACGTGGGGCAGCCTCGGAAACTTGCCTTTTTGTCCCCTGCCTGCCAGCACAAGCCACCCTTCCTGGGAAGTCCTTTGAAAAGGCCAATTGCTGCATGAGGATGTCGTGAACTCCCCCCCCCCCGCCCCAACCCCACGACCCACGACCCAGCCCTGCTCTCACCTGTGCGCCTTCAGGACAGAGACCAGGTGAGTCACCCGCCCTTCTTCCCTTTGTTCCCACGTGGAGTGTGGACCACTCCTCCTGAGCGGCAGTGAGGGAAATGACGAGACACCAGGCCCCAGAAATGAAACTGTAGAAACAGCACCCTCCCCGGTGGCTCAGGCGGAGGTCCTCAGCCTCCAGCTGCACATCGGGGTCTCCCGCAGGGCTTGGGGACACAGGGTCTGCTGCCCAGGGGAGTCGGATGCCTGAGAATCTGCATCGCTGATGAGTTCTCAGGGGAGGCTGGTGTCGGGCCACAGTCGGGGACCCAGCAACTTAGAGCAGCCGTGTCCTACAGGACATCCCGCGACGGTGGGAACGTTCTGTTCTTTGCTCTCTGATACAGACAGGCGCCACTCCGGCTGCTGAGCCTGAGGACCTGAGCGTCTTACTCTGTTTCATTCTAATTCACTTAAAGAGCCACTGAGCCTGTGGCTCCCATCCTGGACCGTGCCCGGCAGGCCTCTTATCTAAAAGTTCTGAGCTGCCCCGTGGCAGCACGCCTGAGTCACCCAGACAGTTGTCACCCTCTCCCCGTGTTAAGGGCTGCAAACCCAAAGAAGGGAAGTCCATAACCCATTCGTGCAACAACCCATCTGCACAGTGCACACTCTAGAACCCCTGGCGGGTCCCCCGCTTGGAAGACAGCCGGGTCCAGACTAAAGGCGGCTGCCGCCCAGGAGCTCAGCTTTGAGCCGAGCCAGTTGACCTTCTGGTCCTAGGTTGTGTCACCTGCAAAAGTGCAGGCGTGTGCCCCAGCGGTCCTGAAGGCTCCCCGTTCTGTGACAGAGTGGAAGTGAGTGGGGACTTCCCATCCCTAGAGCACGGCTGTCAGGGAACCCCAGGAGCCCTCGGGATGCCAGCGCTGTGCAAGAAGCGGGGTGCAGGCCTCAGTCTCTGATCCTCCCCCCAAAACGAAACATTAGAAACCACGGGGGAAAAAAATCCCAAGCACTTCTTGGTTCGTTCATTTTACTTACTGCCTCTGTGGGCAAGTTTTCCTTTAAAGAAGGAATTTAAAGGCTTAACAAATGTTTTTAGAACGCTGGCACTGGGCGCCTTCGAGAGCTGTATGCTGTAGGCTCCGAGGCTGAGCTGAGTAACTCCAGAGCCCCCCGGGGGAGGGGGGGACCGGGCCGCCGATTTGCAGCGGGTGCTTTCCTGTTTCCCCGCTGACGCCTTGTAGACAGCTTGGGGCGCGTCTGCAGCTCCAAGAAAGGCACAATGGAGGCACCGCTCGGAGAAGCTGGACAGAGCGACTCCAGCTTCTGCAGGGGCAGCGGGGAACCCCCGTCGGCGTCCAAAGAGCACCCCCTCCTGCCGGCTCCTAATCCCAGTGGCCTCTCCAGGAAGATGCAGGGGCGCCTGAGTGTCCAAAGTGCCGGGCGGGGGTCCTTGCAGCCGGTGGATGGGGACGTGCCCAGCTCACGGGGGGTGACAGTGGAGCCTCCACCCCAGGGTGGGCGGGCGCAAGGAGTGGAGGGTCCACAAGCAAACGGGCTGGGCACATGGGACAGCCTGTCAGCCCTCACGCAGGGTGCCATCCGTGGTGGACTGGCCCGGGCCGGCAGTGGCAATGTGTGGGCCAGATGGGACAAAGGTCCACTAAGGGGCTGGTGCATCCCAGCTGGCGATGCCCTTTTCTCCAGGAAAGGCTTGTTCAGGAGTAAGCTCCCTTCTCAGTTTTGTGGTGTTCGGATCAGACGCATCTTTTTTAAAAAAATTTTTTTATGTTTACTTTTGAGAGACAGAGAGCACGACTGGGGGAGGGGCAGAGAGAGGGAGACACAGAATCGGAAGCAGGCTCCAGGCTCTGAGCCGTCAGCACAGAGCCCGACACGGGGTTTGAACTCACGGACCACGAGATCGTGACCTGAGCGGAAGTCAGATGCCTAACTGACTGAGCACCCAGGCACCCCAAAGTCCAAGGCATCTTGAAAATGGAGATGCTGAGGTTGGTGGGGGTAGGGGGGCAGAGGCTTGAGGCCCTGGTAGCCTCTCTGGAAGGGGCAGCTGCTTCCAGACTCCCCTGCTGCTGTGCTTGAACCTGCCATAGGGAAGGGCAGGGTCTGCACTCCTCCGGGGAGGGTTCACCCCTGCTCTGCCCCGGAGAGGGGCGCTTCGACCTACCCCGCCCGGCATGCCCATCTCTGGCTGGCTGGCACGTTTTTCTTTTCTTTTTTTTTTTTTTAATAGACTATTTTTAAAGCAGTTACAGGCTCAAAGCAAAAGGGACAGGAAGGCGCAGTTTTCGCCCACCTCCCGGCGCCCCCACTGTGGACATCCCCACCAGAGTGGGGCCGTGGTCCCGGTGGAGGAACCCGCCCCCACACAGCGCCACCTGGAGTCCACGGTTTGCATCAAGCTCGCTCTCGGTGGTGGGCGTTCTGTGGCTTTGACGTTGACAGGTCCTCTGAGCCCCGCCCGGCCACCCCACCCCCACCCCGAGGCCTGCCCGCGGCCCCCACTCTGCCACCCCCTCAGTGACCACCTCACTGTCTCCAGCTACCTCTGGTCCAGAGCCCCTGACTCCTCCTGCAGAGGGGGCCAAAGGGGCTTCCGGGGGGTGGCTGGTGAGGACACTGGGCTCTGCGGGGAGGAAGCACTCCCCAGCGCGGGGCAGGAGACACCGTCAGCACAGCCGTCCCACGGCTGACACTGTTCCTGGGCCGTGAGCCGCCCCGTGCAGACAGGGAACAGATGCTTTCAGGAAAGTTCCACGAGACCTGCTGAAAGAAAACCCTGTGGCGGGGCCTAGCCCGCAGCAGTACCCCAGGCCTAAAGTGTCACACGCGCTAATGTGGAGCCATCGCACCGGCCATGTTATTTAACGGAATACAGTGGAAGCTCAGGTAGAAAACATAAACCTGATGAGGAGGACATTTTCAGGAAGCTTTGTGTTTGGCCGGCAGTCAGCTTGGCCAGTGAGCGTCAGCAGGTGGCACGGTGAGAAGGGACATGGGGACCTCCCCAGCGCTGGCGCCCGGCGGGCCACGACCACGTCCACACTCAGTGCCCTTGTAAGCAGGAGACAGGACAGGGGCGGTTCAGAGTCCTGTGCCCCTGGTGGGGACGCACCAGTGAAGGCCACCGCAGGTGCCCGAAGAGACCGAGGGGCCCCAGTGCTGTGTCAGGGTGGGGGTGTCACGGGAGCCTCGCATCCCGGGGCAGGACTGTGGGATGTGCTAGGCCAGGAGGCCCCGAGGCCTCATCAAGTTCACGGTGCTATGCAAATGTAATGATCCCAGTCAGAATAAAATATGCTCCCTCCCCGTCTTTAGTACAGAAAGGTCTATGGGCACGAGAGTTTAGAACCACAAGGCAACTGTATCCGTGTCCCTTGGGCAGCATACAGCCTGGGTGACTTAAACAGCAGACGCTGACTCTCAGTCTGGAGGCCAGAAGTCCGAGGGGTTGCCCTGGCCCCGTGCCCTCCACGGGCTCCCGGGGAGTGTCTGCTCCAGGCCTCGCCCCAGGCTTCTAGGGGTTTGCTGGTGTCTTCGGGGTTCCTTGGCTCGTGGAGGCATCACCCAGATCTCTGCCTCCATCCTTACAGGGCACTCTCCCTGTGTGCGCGTCCGCGTCCACATTCCCCCTTTCCACAGGGACACAGTCACGCTGGCTCACGGCCCACCCCACTCCATCCAACCCACTGCATCTGCAATGACCCGATTTCCAAAAAGGGTCACGTTCAGAGGCACCAGGGGTTAGGATTTCAACGTGTGAATTTTGCGCGTGACTTCCTTACCCCCAAGCCCCATATCGCATGATACGTCCTCCGGTAAGTGGGGGGTATACAGTTGTCCTCCTGACAGCAGACCCTGCTCACCCTGCCCGGGCTCCTCCCTCCCATCCCCGCACCCCAGAGAGACACCCCCACGTTCACGGGAGAGACTGGGTCTCCCTCACTTCCATGATGCTGGTGCCAGAAGGCAGGTGCGGCCAGATTGCTGGGGCGAATGAGTAAGTTCACGGACCCCCAGGAAGAGTTTAAGGGCTTAGCTGGAGTGGACCAAGGGAGCTCTGGTAAGCCCTCTGTGCGCAGTCTCCTGGGAGAGCCAGGTCCAAAACGAGGGTGTGCCTGGTGCTAACACAATAAAGGTTTTGTCTATGCAGGGCTGTCTACGTGAAGCTCGCTTCCCCCAGAAGCTCCTTGCCAGGCCAGACCCTCCCTCCCCTCACAATTCCTACCCATGTCAGCCTTCCTGCTCATTAGTGCCCTCACTAGATAAATCCCGGCGTAAAAACACCGTGTGCCAAGGTTGTATCCAGCTAGCAAATACTGCTCGGTTGAAGACAGACTCCAAATACTCATCAGATATTGACCGTTGGTTAAGATGCTCGGGTCATTCCACACGGTGTTGGTCTATACATAACCTATTTATTAAGGTCGCGCAATGTTAGCTTGTTTTTTTCGGTATGCAGCCTTCTATCTGTACCTCTGCAGGCCAGCCAGAGTATCTGTTCCTTGCACTGTCAGAGTGGTTGATCTGTGTAAAAAAAGAAAAAGAATTTTCTGTATCCACCAATCTAATTAACAAATATTTAATGTGTCAGCGATGAGCAAAGTCATAAAAACAGAATCACTTCCTAAAATGGGATTCGCTCCAAACTACTCTGGGTACTTGATTTTTTTTTTTCTCAACATATTTCTTAATAATAATGGAGAAAAAATAATAATATTGGAGCCAGGGGGGGCGCCTGGGTGGCTCAGTTGGTTAAGCGTCCAACTTTGGCTCAGGTCATGATCTCGCGGTCTGTGAGTTTGAGCCTGCTTCGGATTCTGTGTCTCCCTTTCTCTCTGTTCCTCCCCTGCTCGCGCTCCCTGCCTCTCTCAAAAATAAATAGACATTAAAAAAAGTTTGTTTAATAATATTGGAACTAGGTGTTAATGCAGCTCTAGAACTTTCTTCAATGATGTAGATATCTATCCAGGAGTCTATGCTATCCCGTAGAGTCACATTTGGGTTAGTGAGTACTGAAAATGTGGCTACTATGACTAAGGAACTCATTTTTTTTTTTCACTTTTTCAAAAATGTTTATTTATTTGGGGAGAGAAAGAGAGAGTGTGCACACGTGTGTGCGAGTGGGGGAGGGGCAGAGAGACACAAGGAGAGAGAGAGGATCCCAAGCAGGCTCTGGGCCATCAGTGCAGAGCCTGGTGTGGGGCTCGACCTCATGAACCGCGAGAAATCAAGAGTCCAATGCTTAACACGCTGAGCCACCCAGGCACCCCTAAACTCTATTTAATTTAAATAAATTTAAATGTAAATGCAAATGTGGCCAGGAGCTGCCTTATTGGGCCGCATAGCTCGAACACCTACTTTCCAATTCTCTGGGAGTAGGACTGTATGCTTTTCAGGGAAACTGTACAGTCCCTTGCTCAGCAAATGTGTGCTCATCCTGACTGGGCTTTAGTTTTTCACGTCTTTGATCCTTTCACAGATAACGGAACGCCTTAATCTAAACCACAGGAGGGATCACACGCATCGTTATGGAACTGTAGTTTCCATAACTTTCCATGAGTTTCATTCCGGTTTTACATTCCTTTTTTTATAGAACAGATTTACTAAGATAAAATTCACATTGAAAGTGTAGAATCAGGGGCACCCAGGTGGCTCCGTCGGTTAAGCGTCCGACTTCGGCTCAGGTCATGATCTCACAGCTTGTGAGTTCGAGCCTCGCGTCGGGCTCTGTGCTGACACCTCGGAGCCTGGGGCCTGCTTCGGATTCTGTGTCTCCCTCCCTCTCTGCCCCTCCCCTACTCATGCTCTATCTCTCTCTGTCTCTCAAAAATCAATACACATTAAAAAAATTTTTTTAATAAAAAAAAAATAAAATAAAGTATAGAATCAGGGGTCATTCCTAGCCATTCAGTGGCCCGAGCAGGGGAAGCTGTGGACCAGTCCTCAGCGACAGGCTGACTGCTCAGTCTCCAGTGGTAAAGTGCCAAACAGGCAGAGACGGCACCTGCCCGCCTCAGGCCAGCGTGACCTCAGGAGCCGGAGCAGCCCGTTCACCCTGAAATTCCTCTTTGGTCACAGCCTCTCCAACAGCGGCCTGCTCTTCCCTTACAATGTCTTCAGGCCTCCGTAGAAGCGGAAATCAGGCACAAGTTCCCACAGCCACCCACGTGCAGAACCTTCCAGGCCGGCGTCCCCCCGAGTGAGCTCCCTTGGTGTTGCATGGGATGGTGACCGGTCCACACAGCGCAGAGGAGATTTGGGGCTGCACAGAGCGACGGGAAGCAGGTTAACATGAGATGCCTCCCTGGGAGGCTGGTGGTCAGCCCTGGGGTCTGCAACCGCCTGGATCTGCTTCCGGAGGGTTCCAGGAGCGAAGCGGCCAGCTGCAGCCCAGCTCACTGGCCAGGGATTCATGGGTGAGAGGGACGCTGACATCAGCCGGGTTTTCAACGGCCACAATGGCACGAGCTGCCGGCAGAAGCTTCTCCTGGTTCTCCTCAGGTTCATGACGTAGACACCACCACTCCTCCTTCTGTGGAGGTGCTGTTCCGCCTGGAAGTCAAGGTTGGTGCCGCCTAGGTGGGTTCCTGCTGCAAGGAATTCAAGGACATCCTCCTCCTCTGCCTGCAGGACGTCAAGGTCTCGGACACCGCGAGTCTCCCCTTAAGATACCACAGGGATACGGAACGATGACGGACAGATCCCTCCCTGGGTAGCTCGGAAGAAAGCAAGCGTCTTACGTTTTAAGATTCAGTTTGGTGTGTAGAGGGCTGGTGGAGGCTTCCAAACGCGAGAATGACCCGCGGGCTATGCCCTGGAACCAGCAGGGGGCTGGATGCGACAGTGGCTGGGGGCCACCCAGGGCTCCGGAGGCCCATCCCACACAGCCAGACGTCACCCTCGGGGAAGTCCACGCAGCAAGTCCGCATATCCAAATCAGGAAGACATGTGAATCCCCCGACAGTACCCGACTCGAGCTCTGGGTGAGACGAGGCCCCCAGCTCGGGCCTCGCTGGCATCTGAGCAAACCCCCTTGTGTGTCCCCAAGCCGCGGCTCTAACAGCCCTCGCAAAACCCGCTCACGGGTTCAGGTCTCATCAGGATACTCTTGTAGCCACTGCAGCAAAAATCTTCAACCCTCCCATGCAGGGAAGACACGCGTTTTCCCAAAATTCCCTTCGAGCCCCCCCTCCCACCCCCCTGCCCGCCCCCCCCCACCGTTTCAAAACACATGGGTTCTCTGAACTCAGGACCGCGTTTGGAAACCCACTCTTTCCTTGATTCCTCCTCTTCCAGAAACTTTTTCTCGAAGAGAAGCCTGGAGAGCAAGGGCCACTGCTACTTTGCAATTCAAATGAGGTTTTATTTTAAGTGTCTTAGCTGAACATTAGTAGGGAACCTGTTTGTTGAGATGTTAACGTTGAGTTAGAAGGGATTCAAGCCTCACGCCTGGCTTTTCTGGTACTGAGGACCCACTCAGGCACCAGAGGGTGGGGTGGTAAGGGCAGTGCGCCCCTAGGCGGCCAGGCTTGGGCTCTGGCTGGAGTCCCTGACCTGGGGCAGGTGGCGTGGGGGTGGAGCCAGGCACCCAGAGAGGCTGAGGGAGCTGGTGGAGGGGGTGGGGGGCGGGCAGGTGGGGAGGACACAGGGTAAGAGAGCTGGGGCAAGGGCCTCCAACCCGCCGTGCAAATCAGGGCAACGGGTCCAACCCTTCCTGTGCATCAGAATCACCAGCCAGCTCCCACCCTGAGACTCTAGTCTGGCTGGCCTGCATACGGCCTGGGCATCAGTGTTTTAGGGACGGCAGGTTGGGGGTGGATGAGTGTGACGTGGCAGGGCAGGGGAAGCTCCGGGAAGTTGCTCTCTGCTCATCGTTCCCACTCAATCCCCAGGGACCCTTATGTGGCTGCGCCTGGCCCCTGGCTCAGCTCACCTCGCGGAGCAGAGTGGGTCCAGGCGGCCCTGGCCCAGACAAGCGCTACCACGCGGAGCCCAGGGAACGCCCTTCTCATTAGGACAGGTCGCTGAGGTCCCTGCTGGGCACTGGGTGTCCGGACCCAGCCATTAGTAACAAGAAGTCTACGCTAGGGCGCCGGGTAAACACTCCTAACGTGTTCTGCAAGGCTGGCTTCCTGTCGGTAAAAGAACCTGAGAGTTACAAGGGGAAACGTGCTTTTTTAGAGGCGTGCTAAAATAACCCCGGCTGCCCAGCCTCCAGAGTGCTACGGCGGAGGGCATCAGAGAAGCCGAGGGCCTTCCCTTGGGAGCTGGTCGCGAGTTACCTGGTTGTGCGGCCACACTGAAGCCCCACCTCTCCCAGCCCCCATCTCCAGCCAGGGTGGTCCTGCGAACACAGGAGAGACCCCCCTGCTGTCTGTTTCTGTGCGTCTCCCTTCCCAGACCCGTCACCACACCAGAGGACGCCAGGAGGGCACCTGGCCTAAAGTCGGAAGCAGCCTCTTAGGACGGCCTCCAGACGCCCACTGCCTCCTTGCGAGTCTCTGGCTCCTCGAAAGGAGGCGCCTCTCCTGCGCAGGAGCAGCTGGGGCCCTCACTCCGATGCCGCTAACCCCTCCTGTCCAGAAGCTGTCATGTGTCCCAGCGAGCGGCGACTCTGCAAGGGGCTGTGTGACGGTTCCCAGGGGTGCCCGCTTGTGACCCCCAGGACAGGTGCCGACGCTCCGTTGGAAGTTTCACAGGCAACCGACTTCCTGTGTTAGAAACCTTATTCTCTCGGTCTTTGCTCTCCCTCCACAAAGAGGACACGATGGGGGGGACTCGATGACGCGTGGACTTCTGGCAACAACACCAATGAAGGCTGCATTCATCCAGCGTGTGTCTGGCTGCTTTAAGCGCATCACGTGCACAGGCTGGGTGAGTCCCCAAACCGGCACGGCTATGGGCCTCACGGCCAAGGGGAAGGACAGAGAGGCTTGTCCCGGACTGCGGAGTCTCAAGCGTCCTCGGCTTTTAAACAGGCTTGGGCAGTGTGAACTTGAGCGCCTTTTCACGGTGTAATGTGAAAAGGGTTACCCACACTGTGCGATGGGCTCTTTCACCTAGAAGGGCATCTCGAACACCTCCCCGTGATTCTTCCCGGACTTGGGAATGCAGAGTCCCAGGCCACGAGCCCACGCGGCCGGCCTGGCGCAGGAATGTCTCGGAGGTAGGCGGCCGTAACCAACCCACAGCCTTTCAAATCTCAGAGCGCGCTCTACGGACCGTTTGTGGGAAAGGACCTTTGAAAAACACTTACACTTTCTCTCTGAATTTCTTCGGGAAGTTGAAGGCCTTTGGCTGTGAGAAACACCCAGCTCGACCTGAACTGTATGTTCCTGATGTGTTTACTTCCAAGTCCTTCTATGACCTTCTTGGCGTCCTCCTTCAACCTGGGGGGAGAAGGGAGGGCGTGTGAAGGTCGCATGTGGAGACACCAGAGGGTCACCCCTCTTTGTCCTGGGAAAGGGGCTTCTAAAGCAATCTACCTCCTCCTGGCGTAAACAGCGGGAGGATATCGGATTTCTAAATGCGTGACAACATCAGGGACTCCTTAAGACCAGTGTGGGACGCACAGTTTCAACTCTCGATTCTCAAAAGCCCTGTGTCTTGGGGTGCAGTCACGTCCTCGCATCCAGCCAACATAACCATTGGGCTCTGCTGTCCCTCCTGTTTCCTGACCACAAAATAAGCAGACAGAAGTTGCTGAAAGATGCCAGCAAAGGTCAGAATGGTCCCTTTCATTTTCACAAAGGTCAGTATCAAAAAAGAAAACAAAAAATGGAAAACAAGGCCAACCATCGTAAAAGCGTGCGATTTCGAGTAAGCAGAGGAAGGAAGGCAGCAAGGAAAGGAAAAAAACAAAAACAAAACAATGAGCTCCGAGTTTCCCCCGAGGGAGCGAAGTCGGAATTTTTCCAAGTGTGCACCAGATAACTTCAGTCTGGTAAGATCCTCTATTAAAAATAAGGGCTGGGGTCACATAAAGCTGGGAATGCTGGGTTCGGGATCCACCTTGGAAACGCAGCGCACAGAAGCACTTGGAGGTCCTTGGAAGTCTGGCAGCGAAGGTGCACGCGTTTACCCAGAATTGCGAGAAACGCGGAGCCAGATGGACCTCTCCCTACGGAAAGTACTGTGCGCGTGTGGGCGTGTCTTTTTCATTCTATTGGTGCTCCTACAGAGAATTTTCTCAACTCCCTTTCCTATTTCTGTGAGTCCAGCCCTGGGTTTAAGCTTTTTTGGGCCAAGTGTTAGCTTTCCTGCGCTAGTTGTGGTCAGTGGTGGCTCCGTCTTGCTACCTGGAAAGATTCTTTAGCTTCTAGTACTGACTTACCCCTGGCTACTCATGGGTTTTTTAGGAACACAGGCTGCTTTGTCAGAGGTTCCCATTCTTTCTCCTTAAGAAAGCATCCTGCCCTTTGGATTTGTGTTCTTTCCTACAGGATGCTCTTGAGGGGCCCTGTTGCTGGCCTGGCGCTCTCTGCCAGCTGGCTTCCCCCCTGCCGCTGCGACAAATCTGTACACGCTCACCTGCTGGCTCCATCATCGTGGGTCACCATGAAAAGCAACGACTTTGACGGTGCGCTCTGAATAAAGTTTATCATCTGTCCGGAGTTATCTGTTGGGTCAAGGCAAATCAATCAGTTTTAGGGTCTTCCCGGTCCACTGGCCCCGGACGCTGAGCCTCCTCTGCTCTTAGCTGCTGTGTTTGCCCGGAATCTTCCAGTTCCTGGAGCTCCTCCCACGACCACGTGAATGGTACTCCTGGTCCACGAGTGAGCGGCTGCTGGGCTCCACGGAGCAACCAGCAGAGGTGAGGGGCACGGGCGGCTCCTTAAGATTCTATGACTCGACCTTGAGACCGCAGCACATGTGGCCTATTCTCTGCAATGACTAATGAAGCCCTGACCCGAGAGGAACCATCTGACAGCAGAGTGGCCCCAGGACACTCATATGCAGAATGGGGGTGAGAAATCAGACGTGCTGACCAGACCGAGCACGGTAGGTCTTGCGGGAAGAACAGGAAGGGCTAATCTCAAGCCCCCGTGGTTTTACCACGGGGGCTTGTCATTTACAGTGACGCTTCTGTTACTTACAGAGTAAAAATGCATAGTGCCCAACAGGCGCATCCAGCCATCTCTTAATTTCTCTGTTGTCCTTATAAAGACTTGTTTTTAATAAGCCTCACTGTTCAATAAAAATATAAGGGACTGCTATATCCTGACTGACCACTGCGGTCAAGTCCAGTGCATCCCAGGGATGCGTGTGCCTAGCCCAGCGGGACATCACGAACAGGATAGGGATAATGATGCTGTTCAGGGATGGAGGCTTATCACATTATTTTACACATATCTGATTTTAAAAAAATGTTTTCTCTTTCCCATTATCTGATGAAGGAACAGAAGAAAAGATCCAGGACAAGCGTGATCAGAGAAGACATTTTCTAGACAACACCTTCAAACTTCACCATATGAATCCAGTTAGAGATGAGGAGGGCTTGTGTAAGAGTGTTCTAGAATATTCATATGAGCTTCTGGAACATTTTCAGTAGACAAAATAAGAATGTTTGACATTTTTATCTGTGTTTTCTTTTTAATCTTAATGTTTAGAATTCATTTTAATTTTCATAGGAAGAGTTTTCTTACCTCCTTCAAACATATCAAAATACTGTGTTGCCGTCACTTTCCCAGTCATATCTAAAAATAAAAAGAAATAGTTTTTAAAAGAAAGTTCACTGGACCCCAGGATGCATTTGTGGCACCACGGTGCTCAAAACGACGCATTCGTCTTTCCAGGAAGCGTGGCTGCTGTGGGCAGGTCAGGTCATGGCTGAACAGCTGTTCTAGAACTTTCCTCCTGTCTGCTTTCAGTTAGGTGGACCCTACCCTTTCCTGCCACACCCACCTCTCTCACAGAAACACTGGGGTGCCCACCTCAGCCCTCTCCGCTTCATATTTTAATTTCCCAGCCGGATTCCCAGAGCGGGCATATTTTCTCTGGTTCCCACAGCCCCGCGATCAGGGGACCGCGTGCTCAGCTTGCTGTCAGGCACAGGACACACACAAAACCCATTCCCCGGGGCGCCTGGGTGGCGCAGTCGGTTAAGCGTCCGACTTCAGCCAGGTCACGATCTCGCGGTCCGTGAGTTCGAGCCCCGCGTCAGGCTCTGGGCTGATGGCTCGGAGCCTGGAGCCTGTTTCCGATTCTGTGTCTCCCTCTCTCTCTGCCCCTCCCCCGTTCATGCTCTGTCTCTCTCTGTCCCAAAAATAAATAAACGTTGAAAAACCCATTCCCCAAGCCTGCAACAGTTCTCACGGTCATGGGCCCCCCAGTGGCAATCGTGACAGGATGTCTTTCCCAGGTCTACGAGGATGCCAGGCTTGGCTTCCCCTGAGGCCCAAGTGGCATTTTCTCACAGAGGTGGGGACTGGCTGCTGGTGCCACCCTCTGCAGGGCTCGTAGGAATCCAAGAGCAATGCCAGACCGGTCTGTGCCCCCATAGCATGCTTAGCTGGTTTTAACCCTGCCTTCTGGGGGCCCTTTTTATTTTTTGGGGGGCTTTTAAAAGCCTATTTATATTTGACTTTTTAAAAAAGTTTATTTATTTTTAGCAAACTCTACACCCAACATGGAGCTCGAACTCACGACCCTGAGGTCAAGAGTTGCACACTCCTCTGACTGACCCAGCTAGGAGCCCCCCACCCCATTTTTTTTTGTAGAAACCACAAATAATCTGGACAGTGAGGCATTATAAAAATAACCCAATAATTTAAAAACGCATTCAGATGTAAGCCTAGACTAGATCGTGTGCCAAAATCATAAAAAACCCCAAGGTATCTTTGAAAACCCAATCATGGGAGCTTTTAGAGAAGTTTGAAAGAAAACATTTAATAACTCACAGTTGACAATGGCAATATTTATTCCTCTTCCAACATTTCCAGTCTTTTCTCCTATAAGCCTGAAATATAAATAAGGGTCAGTCAAAGAGTCCCTTTCTTATTAAGCGATGAGTAGCCCTCCCCGTTCCATAAAATCTTCTCTCGACAGAGACACTGCCATTGGTGCTTACCATCCCGTCACGGGTCCGCACCGGCCTTGGCCCAGCGCCCTTGAAAGCCACCCCCATACTCGCTCCGCACATACCCACCTCCAAGTTTCCACAGACTCGGTCCCTCAGAAAACCTGGAAACTGTCTTTCATCTTACAATCCAGACAAATGGCCAGGAAGACGAAAACCAAGTATTTGTGTAGCGCGGGCTCTTGACAAATGTCGTTTCACTGAATCCTCGACTATCTCACCACCATTCATTTTTCCATTTTACAGCTATGAAGTCCTAAGAGGTGGGTCAATTGGAAATAGACCTAACTCAAGGCTGGTACCCACGTACACACCCTCTGTCCTCGTACTGACGGAGGCTTTGCTTGACTCTTGATGATCCTTTTATCCAACCACAAAACAGAACCCAGCTTACCTCCTCAAAGAAATGCCTTATATCACGTCACTTAATTTTCACTTTTAAATTGGAGAATAGGAAATGTCAACTTCAAACGAATTGTGCCCTAAAACCAGTAAGAAGACTGACTTTCCAGGAGATGGTATCTATTACTGAAGATCCTGGAACTGTGTGTGTGTGTGTGTGTGTGTGTGTGTGTGTGTGTGTGTGCATGTACCCTCTGTCAAGTTTTATAATCAGCGATACAGTCACAAAAAGAAGCTGGAAGTTTCCCTCCTTTTCCCATGCTTGGGAGCAGTGAATATGGCACTATAATATGTTGCTCTTGACATGTTTACCAAAACTCTCCTGGGGGCTTTTCAGGCTAAGTCCTTTTTGGAGGCATAGCTTTTTGATAATTTTTGAGAATATTCTATAGTATCTTGAAAAAGAAAAAGAAACTTCCATTTGTGATCATGGAAAGTGGGGTCACCTGAACCTAACGTCTCAGAGAGAAAAATTTAAAACCGGGACTTGAAGAGTCTATCTACTTGACTGTACTGGAGACCTAACAAGGAAGTGAAGAGTTCCAAAGCCAGGATGTGGGAGAACACGAAGTTTCAAGCAGGTGAGCTCAGCATGTAAATCTACTTTGCCTCAGGAGCATTTGCTAATTCCAGAAAAAGTGTCAAAAAAGAAGAGTAGCACTTTTGACAACCATGTGAGGCCAGGGGGACAGAAGTTGGAAGCTGGGCCCCCCAAACGGAAAGCCACATCAAATCCTCCAATCTCTTTGGGTTGGGATCAAAAACAGATGAATCTTAAAAACAAGAATGAACCAGAAATAGATCAGAACTTGAATAGCTGCCTCCAAATTTTAAGTCAACTGGATGACCCCCGCCCCCGCCAAATCTCAATCCTTAGCATTTATTCAGATCGTTCTATTCTGCTAATGGTTCCAAGTCCTTGGTATAAGCAAACAAAAATCCCCAGAAGAATATATCATCTAAGGCCTTAATTAAGAAAAAATCAGCACAACTTCTCAAACGCATGGTCTGTCACACTATCAAATGTCACCTGGCACATAAGGAGAGATGCCAACGTAAACAAGTGTCGATGAGACAGGAGAAAATAATAGAGAATAGTGACAATGTGTGAGGGTTCCAAATAGATTGCCCAACAGACTTTACGATAAAGAAGATAATAAATGAAACAATATAGATAATTATAGATAATATAGATATAATATAGATATAGATAATATGATATAGATGTAATATAGACAATAAATGAAAATTTTTGAACTGGAAACTACAAAAACTGACATGAAGATTAGAAGAAGAGTAAAATGAAGCTCTAAAGCTAAAATCGCTTAACAATCGGTAGTTAACAGAGGGGTTTAACAGCAGATTAGGCACAGAAGAACCGGTGAACTGAACGACAGTTCAGAGGAAAAGAGCTCTGTCTACAAGGAAAACCAGAGAGATACAAGGATGGAAAAATACAAAATAGACTGAAGGCTATAGAGAATATAATAAATAGTAAGATCTGACATATGTTCCGTTAGGAGTCTCATTGGAACAGAAGGTTAATGGAGAAGAAGATGCAACGTCAGAGAATTTGTTAGATGTATGAAAGCCTTCAATTCACACATATTTAAGAAGCACAACGAGGGGCGCCTGGGTGGCTCAGTCGGTTGAGCGTCCAACTTCGGCTCAGGTCACGATCTCGCAGTCTGTGAGTTCAAGCCCATGCCGGGCTCTGTACTGATGGCTCAGAGCCTGGAGCCTGTTTCAGATTCTGTGCCTCCCTCTCTCTCTGCCCCTTCCCTGCTCATGCTCTGTCTCTCTCTGTCTCAAAAATAAATAAACGTTAAAAAAAATTTTTTTTAAAAAGAAGCACAATGAACACCAAAGAGAATACAGCAATAACAACAGACAC